>NW_006921738.1:7241587-7264383 GCF_000298275.1 Orycteropus afer afer | reverse complement strand
CTTTAGCAATCAGGAGCTCCTCAGTTGCTAATAGCAATTCCCACCTTGGAGTTTACAAAGACTTATGGGTAGAAAAGCCACACTAAGTAATTTACTACACCGCATTGGCTTTGTCTGCTTCAGCTGCTCTTTGAAATCTTCTGTTCAGCTCTTTTATCTTGTCATTTTTCCATTTGCATTAGCTACTCTCCACTCAAGGGCAAGTTTCAGGGTCTCTTCTGTCATCCATTTTGGTCTCTTCTTCTTTTCTCATCTTTTTAGTGACCTCTTGCTTTCTTCATGGATGTTGTTCTTGATGTCATCCCACAATTATTCTGGTTTTCAGTCATTGGTGTTCAATGCATCAAATCTATTCTTTAGATGGTCTCTAAATTCAGGAGGGATGTATTCAAGATCATAATTTGGCTCTTGTGGACTTTTTTTAACTGTCTTTAACTTCAAGTTGAACTTGCATATGAGCAGTTGATGGTCTGTTTCACAATCAGCTCCTGGCCTGTTTCTGGTGAAGATATTGAGCTTTTCCATCACCTCTTACCACAGATGTAGTCAATCTGATTCCTGTGTATTCCATCTGGCAAAATCCACAATAGCTGTCATTTGTGCTGTTGAAAAAAGATATTTGCAATGAATAAGTCATTGGTCTTGCATAATTCTATCATGCGATTTCCAGCATCATTTCTGTCACCAAGGCCAAATTTTCCCACTACTGGTGATTCTTCTTTGTTTCCAACTTTTGCATTCCAGCCACCAGTGGTAATTAACACATCCTGTTTGCATGTTCGGTCAATTTCAGACTGCAGAAGTTGATAAAAATCTTCAACTTCCTCATCTTTGGCTTTGGTAGTTGGTGCATAAATTTGAATAATAGTCATATTAACTAACTGGTCTTCCTTGTAGGTGTATGATATTATCCTATCACTGACAGCATTGTACTTCAGGGCAGATCTTGAAACATCCTTTGTGATGATGAACACCATGCCATTCCTCTTCAAATTGTCATTCCTAGCATAGCAGACCACATGGTGGTCTGATTCAAAATGGCCAAAACCAGTCCATTTCAGCTCATTAATGCCTAGGATATCAATCTTTATGAGTTTCATTTCATTTTTTACAACTTCCAATTTTCCTAGATTCATGCTCCGTACATTCCATGTTCTGATTATTAATGGATGTTTGCAGCTGTTTCTCTTCAATTTAAGTCATGCCATGCGAGCAGATGGAGGTATTGAAAACTTTACCTTATCCATATCATTAAGGCTTGTTCTACTCTGATGATGCAGCTCTTTTTTGGTCCTATTTTGAGAGCCTTCCAACCTAAATGGCTTATCCTCCTGCACTGTATCAGACAATGTTTCCAGGCTATTCATAAAGTTGCACAGTAATGTATCAGACAGTGTTTCTCTGCTATTCATAAGGTTTTCCCTGGCCAATTCTTTGAGAAGTGGATGACCTCCTCCTTCTTCCTAGTCTGTCTCAGTCTGTAACCTGTTGAAATCTGTGCACCATGTGCAACCTACTGGGTTTGAGACACCAGTGGCACAGTCTCAAGCCTCACAGCAACACACCACCACAGTAGGACAAACTGACAGACAAGTTTGTCTCCCTTAGCTGTTCAAAACCTCTCCACCTTCCCCACCCTCTACTTACATAGATCTCTGCCTGTTTCCTGCCACTTGGGAGGGCCTGGGTTCCTGGCCTTACCTGGAACCCTGCCTCTGCTTTCTTGCTCTGTCCTGCCCACCCCCCCTGGCTTTTTCTCAGCTTTTCCCAGCTTTCCTCCAGTTGGGAAGTCTGTGGCCTGAGTCCCTGGTCTTACCTGGATCCCTGCCTCTGCTTCCTTGCTCTGTCCTGGTTCCCCTCTGGCTTTTTCTCTGCTTTCCCTGGCTTTCCCACCACTTGGCAATGCCATGGCCTGGGTCCCTGGCCTTACCTGGATCCCTGCCTTGGCTTCCTTGTCCTACACCATACTCAAAATCATTGCTATGGTTGAGCCCATTGATTGACACAGCCACTGTGTCAATCCATTTTATTGAGGGTCTCCCTCTTTTTTGTTGACCCTCTTCTTTACAATGCATGATGTCTTTCTCCAGTGATTGGTCCCTTCTGATGACATGTCCAAAGTAGGCAAGATGAAATCTCGTCATCCTTACTTCTAAGGAGCATTTTGGCTATACTTTCTCCAGGACAGATTTGCTCATTCTTCTTATAGTCCCTGGTATATTCAATATTCTTCATCAATACTGTAATTCAAATGTGTCAATTCTTCAGTCTTTCTTTTTCATTGTCCAGCTTTTGCAGGTATATGAGGTGATTGAAAAACTATAGTTTGAGTCAGGTGCACCTTAGTCTTCAAAGAGACATCTTTGCTTGTCAACACTTAAAGAGGTCTTTTGCAACAGATGCAGTATGTCATTTGGTTACTTGGTTACTTCTTCCATGGGCATTGATTGTTGATCCAAGAAGAATGAAATCCTTCACTGTAATTCCTTCAATCTTTATCACAATGTTGTTTATTGGTCCAGTTGTATGAATTTTCATTTTATTTATGTTCTAGCCCTAGGTTAAAAAAAAAAAATTACCACAAACTTAGTGGCTTGGAACAACATAGATTTATTATCTTACAGTTCTAGAGGTCAGAAGTCTAAAATAAGGCTGCTTTGTGTCTTCTGAAACTCTAGGGGAGAATTTGCTCCTTTGTCTTTCCCAGATTCTAGAGGCTGCCCACAATCCTGTCCTCATGGCCTCATATTACCCTGACCTCTGCTTCCAGTTTCATATCTTTCTCTGCCTCTGACTCTCCTGCTTCCATCTTACAAAGACCTGGATAATCCAAAATATTCTTCTCATTTCAAGATCCTTAGATTAATCATATCTGCAAAATCTCTTTGCCGTGAAAGGTATTTAGGAAGCAGACATACTTAGGTGCTGTCTTAGGGTTCTCCAGAGGAGCAAAACCAGTGAAGCTGAGAGAGAGAGAGAGATTTCAAGGAAATGGCTCATGCAGTTGTAGAGGTTGACAAGTCCTAGGTCAATGGGCAGACGTCAGGCTGGCAGCTTCTCCTGACTCATGTAGGTGCAGGAGCTGACAAACACAAGATCAGCAGGTAAGACAGAAGGCTGCTGGCTCACAGACTGCAAGGCTGATGGATCCCAAGATTGGCAGGCTGCTGGCTCAAGTCCCAAGAACTGGAGGTCAGATGATGATGAGCCAGATGCAGGATCCAGAGCAAGCAAAAAAGCCAGAGAGCTTTGCCAGAATAACCATACATATATTAGATATGGACAACACGCCCTGAGGAAACCCCCTTATAGCTGATTGGAGGTGATTGCATTATATCACAAAATGGAGGCTAATTACATCATTACATGATTGCCACATTACATCATTACAAAACTCCCAAACTATATCATTATATAACTGCCAAACAACTGAGACTCATGGTCTAGCCAGGTTGACACAATAAGTTAACCATGACTGGGGACATTATTCTGCCAACCACAGCATTCCTCTTTTCTTAAGAGGAACTGCTCCTCCCCTATTCCAACCTTGAAGTTCTATTGGTAACTGTCCATTATAACACCCCACCAGAGTGGTCACATGACCCAGGATGGGACAATCTGAGTTCTTTGTGGGGAGATTCTCCTTGAGTGGTAAAGCAGTGCAATTTGAGTCTGGAACAGATGGAAGCCATGCCCCATAAAGTAGATGACACCCAGTATGCACTTGTAGAGATGGAAACTAAGGTGTAGAGAGGAGAGATTGAGAGTCCTTGCAATGTTCCAATTGTTTCTGAGGCCAGCAGTTTTAAAATTAATACACTTTCCATTTTGCTTGTTTCAGTTGGGTTTCTGTCCCTGGAAATAAACATCATCTTGGCATATACAGAAGGTATTTTGAATGAGGGCTAGGCAGTGGGGGAGCCAGGGCACAGCAGAAGCCTAGGTGGATCTATCATGAAGCTACAAAGCTTAAACTTCACAGCTGCTCTCTTACATGAGTCCTTTCCAAGGTCCTGGGTGGGAGTCATGTTCATATATATTTGTAAATTTTCCTAAGAATTTTAAACTGGCATTATTAAGACCACAGTAGTCTCTTTCCAAAGTCCCTGGGTGGTACATACATTAACATGCTTGGCTGCTTACTGACAGGTTGGTGGTTTGAGTCCACCCAGAGACACCTCAGAAGAAAGGCCTGGTGATCTGTTTCCAAAAAAATCAGCCATTCAAGTACTATTACATACACAATACTGCATTACCACTAGCACCAAACACCAGGGTACACATAAATGCATAGACAGGTGAGAAGTTCAGGTGGGGGTAGGCAAACAGGAATATGCCCTTGACCAAGGATAGATTTGGCTGGAGATAATCTTATATATGGGAGCTCTGGTAGTGTAGTGCCTAAGGCACTTGACTGCTAACCAGAAGGCTGGTGGTTCAAACCCACCAGCCACTCCCCGGAAGGAAGGTTGGGCAATCTACTTCCGTAGTGATACTCACTGCCTTGGAAACCCAAGGAGGGGTCGCTATGGGTCGCATCCGACTCCACGGAAATGGTTGTGTTGTGTTGCAATCTTATATATGCGCTTGTGCTACAAAATTAGCCACTTATATTACAGAAGCAACAGAAGGCAGAGTTGGAGCAAACCAAATACCTTGAGAGAGAGAATCACAAGGCCTGTGGGCTCAGGACCATAGTCTGGGCTAACATTATGCTTAATTGGCACAACATAGTTCATAAAAATCTTGTTCTACAACCTACTTTGGTGAGTAGTGACTGGGGTCTTAAAAGCTTTCCAGTGGCCATCTATGATCCAACTAGTGGTCTCCTCTCATCTGGTGCAAAGAAGGGTGAAGAAAATCAAAGGCATCTGGAAAGAAGGATAAGATGGACCACGAAGAACTCAGTCTTCATGATCCCAAGAGCAGAAGAACTAGATGGTGCCTGGCTACCAATGCCAACCACATGGAAACGGACCAAAACTGGAGATCCTGGGTAAAATGGGAGGAAAGATGTGGAACAAAATTCAAAAACACTTAATTACTGGTCAGGTAGAGACTGGTGGAACCCCCAAGACTATGGTCCCAGGTTACCCTTTGGGCCTAGAAATGGACTCTCTTCCATGGATTGGCTCTCAGCCCAACAGTAGAAAGACCTATACCAGCACCTGCCCCAGGGCGATACACCCACCTACTCTAGGGAGATGTACCCCTTAGATCAATCAGACATGAGACACCAGAGAGGCAATAGTCACATAGAGGGAAAGCTGGACAGACAGGAGTGCATTGTTAAGAAAGACACAGGGAGCGGGTAGTCACAGGGACAGGAGGGGAGGAGAGTCCTTTATGGCTGGGGATGGTAATTGGGCTGTGAAATCAAACGTGCATGAACTGTTGAATGTAAATCAAATTTGCTTTGTAAATCTGCACCCAAAGCATATTAAAAAAATTAAAAAAAAAAAAAAATCAGCCATTGGAAATCCTATGGAGCTCAGTTCTGCTCTGACACAGATGGGGTCTCCAGGAGTCAGAGTCGAGTGGACGACACTTGGGTAGTCACGGTCCATTTCTACTTCCCCTTTATTAAATCTCCCCCTCCCCCAGCACTGGAGTGGCAGTGAGCCACCTTCAAAAGCTGAGTTTAGGACACATTCAATTTGTATGAAAGGGGATGCCTTTATATGGTTCCCAGCCATTTTGTTAAGTCATTGCTAGCTGGCTGGGGGTCAGATGGTGTTTACAACTCCTACTGTTCTGTCCTCGTGATAAGAAGGTGCAGGGCTTGAGGTTGTAGCGCAATATGAACATGTCCCACAGTGTTCAGCACCAGAAGCACATAGGTGCTGGAGTGGAGAAGAAACACCTTTGAGGTGTACAGAGCAAGAGAGAAATTCTTCCAGTCATCAGATATTACAATTGTAAAATGAGAGATTAGATTCTGGGCTTCTGGTCCAAATAAAAATCCTCTCCTGTCATGAATATACCCAAGAAGGCCATGTATGTTTATGTTATACATTTCCCGTTTCTGATGGGAATTGTGCAAAATTGAATTTACTAGCTTTCCTGTGTTTGTAAGAAACAAGTCTATAGGATTAAAGCAGAGTGAGTATATCTTCATGTGAGGTCACATGATTCTTGCATCCTAATGTGTTGGACGCCTGTCTTAACACAACATGACCAATAACAGTTTGTGAAGCTAAAATGAACTTTCCTAAACTATTCAACCATGCTAGAAAAAAGCCTGAAGTCTCCTTCTGTTCCCTCTATGGATAATAATAATGTTATTTCAAACTCATATGAAGAGTCAGTCAAAGTAGAAGCAGCCAAAAAAAGAAGGAGAAAGTGTTATAGAAGTGTGTTCAGACAATTGCTAACAAAAGAAACACTATGTTGCAACATTTTGTGTTTTTGTGGTATTTCCCAGCTTTGAAAAATGTGTAATTTGTTATGATTTCTTCTCATTCTGAATTAATATCCATTTCCATATTTAATTTTATATTTACATTCATAAGGAGCTCTGGTGGCATGGTGCATAAGGCATTTGGTTGCTAACCAGAAGATCGGTGATTCAAACCCACCAGGTGCTCTGGCGGGAGGAAGATGAGGCAACGTCCTTCCCTAAAGATTTACGGCCTTGGAAACCCAGTGGGGGGTCGCTATGAGTCAGAATCAACTCAATGGCAATGGGTTTTGGGGTATTTGTAATTTTGGATTTATTTTCTTTGAAAGTGCTCTGTTTAGGCCCTGGCGGACCTGGATTGGCCCTAGGCATAGGTTACAATGAAAAGGTAGAATGGCCAGCCTAACTACACAGCGGCTGAGGACTGAGGGAGCTTGGGAGATAGGCAAAGTGGAGGAGGCAATGTCAGATTACCCAATAAGCAAGTTCAGCATAGGTTTACTTGTGCTTACTTACTAATCTGTAGTGAACACTTTCACGTTTTTTCATCACATCAAAGATTCTGCTTCCAGGTATGGCTGGCATCAGTCTCACTCCCAACCCCACAGCACCTTCCTGCAGAATCACAGCTTCTTTACAAATTTCAAATCCCTGACAGCGATGGAGTACTCAGTAAGCATAGTAAGCATGGGCTTATTTGTGCTTAATTACTAATCTGTAGTGAACAATATTCCATGGGTTCCACCAGTAAGCACAAGTCAGCCTGTGCTTACCTTGTTTACTGAGTTATCTGCCCCTGGGGAGAGAGGGAAGATGCCAATGATGGAGGACAAGGAGACCCAGGTGGGGGCGGGGTTAGGCTCACTGAAGTTGACAATGGCTGCATGGGGCTCCTGTCAAGAAGAGGGACATGAAAGGTAGGTCCTTTTTCTCTGGGAACAGATCCTTTCCAGCTGCTCCAACTTTCTGCACCTGTAATGAGTGGAGACATGATTAAAGACCAAAACAGGTGGTATGTTCCAGAGTCCTGAGACAAAGTAAAGAATACATTATTCCCTGAAACTAAGATTTGTAAGAGTCAACGTGAAATGGATGACAGTTATCACAGTTTGGGTGCTTCCCAAATCTCTCAAGAGTCTTCAAGGAATGAGGTAGCCCTTCAATCTCAGAAAGAGTTGAAAATAAATCCTAAAACCCATTACGGAAGCACACATTTAAATGTAGCTAATAAAAAAAATGCAATTTCCCAGAATACAGCTAAACAGATAATGATATATGATAAAGTATTTAAAAAGCAAATTAAAAGGTAGCAACTTCACACTCATACATACACAGATGAATAAATTAGACTAAAAAGAGTCTATAAGGCAAACATAAATGGCTCTTGTCCAAAGACAAATAGCATATGGGAAAAAATATTAATATAAAATATGGGCAAAGGACATGAGTAGGCAGTTCATGGGAAAGAAAATGCAATTGCATATTACACATATGGAAAGATACTAAACCTGATTCACAATAAGAAAATGCAAAATAAAATTACACTACAATGTATCACTTTTCAACTACCAGATTAGCAGAGCTATAAGAAAGTTTGGTTAAGGGGTGAGGAAACAAGTTCTCTTGTGTATTGTTGATGGCTGTTGTTGTTGCTGTTATGTGCTGTCGAGTTGGACCCGACTCATAGTGACCCCTCCTTGGATTTCCGATGATGGGAGTGAAAAAATTCCCGTGGAAAGCAAGATGACTCAAACTGTACTTGACTGCTGACCTAAAGGCTGGTAGTTCAAGCCCATCGAGTGGCACCATGGAAGAAAGGCCTGGAAATCTGCTACCATAAAGATGGCAGCCGAGACAATCCTAAGGAGCAGTTCTGCTCTGTAACAACCCAGGTCGCCATGAGGTCTGCCACGTCAGGTGGCAGCAGTGAATTTGGTTTGGGATCCAAACTACGAGCACATCTACCCATTGACTCAGTAATTTGGCTTCTAAGAATCCATCTTACACATATGGTCACATATGTATAATATGACATATATAGGAGAATGTTTGCAATACTCTTTGCAGCATAAGAGAGACATCCTATATGTCCATCTAAACCAAGACCCAAATCCATTGTTCTCAAGTTGATTCCAACTCATACTGACTCTGTAGGACAGAGTAGAACTGCCCCAGCGGGTTTCCAAGGCTGTAATCTTGTATGGAAGCAGATCGCCACATCTTTCTTCCACAGAGCAACTGAGATTTGAACTGCCAACCTCTCGTTAGCAGCTGAGCACTTAGCCTCTGTGCCACCAGGGCTTCTTATATGTCCATCCTGAGGGAAACTCAATAAATAAATTATTGTATGTACATCCACACGCTGGACCATTACTCAGCTGTAGAATGAGGGAGCTCTATTAAACTGACACAAAGTTAGCTTTAAGATGTACAAAAGGGAAAGAGCAAAGAACAGAAGAAATAAAAAGTACTCTACCAAGAATAAACTATCTGTAAGGGTACACCAGAAACTCATTACATCAGCTGCCCCCAGAGGTGGAGCTGGGTGGCTGGGGATAGGGATATAAGTAAAGGGCTTAGTGCCTTCCTGGTGTGGAGTGAAATCACAGTATTAGTGATCAATTCAGCAGATATTCATTGAGGGCTGGCCTTACAGGAGGCACTGTGGCAAGAGCTGGGAATGCAGCAGTTAACAAATAGACAAGTGTCCTGCCCTCATAGAGTTTATGTCCTAATGAATGAAACAGGCAAATAGAATATGGTGGACAATGGACAGACAGCTAGGCAGTCAGAGAAAAAAAGAGGTGGGGGTAGGTGTTAGTTACTTCGAAGAATATTAAGAAGAGCAAGTGGAGAGAGAGTACATGGGGGGTGGAGGAGCTATGAATTTTGAGAGTGTGGTGGTCAGGGCAGGCTTGGTGCCATCCAGCTATCTGGGACGACAAATGCAACGGCCTGAAGTGAGTCCTTGCTTGCTGCTTTTGAGGAACAGTAAGGAGGCCAGCAGGGCTTACGCAGAGAGAGGGAAGGGGACAGTGGTGGGAGGCTAAATGTGTCCCTGCCCCACCATCCTCCAGGAGCAGTGCAGTCTAGCTGAGCCTGCTGTGGGTGGAGCCAGGCCATCAGAGATTCCCAGGTAGACCCATTCAGGCTTCAGAACATGGACCAGAACAGAACTGCACCAGCTTCAGAACTGTGGGAGGTAAGTGGTTTGGTACATTCAGTGTTCTTGGATGTCTCTCTTTTTAGCCAATGCTCCCTCTGAAATATACTCTGTGGACCAAGACAGCCCCTTTGATAACTCCGGCACCACGTAACAAGCATAGTGTGTGTCCCAGCTGCGCAGAATGGCCCTCCATTCTGTTAGAGAGCCTGTGTGTCTTGGAAGGAAACATGCAAGGGCCCATTCTAATATTGGCAATTCCTGAGCCTGGGCATTTCAGAAGTAAGCTTCTGTCCTTCTCTTCCAAAAGATGGCTGAGCCCTGGGATGACAGCTTCCCAGTGGGCACATGTGCTATGTAAACTCTCTGGTCACCCTGGGTCCTTGCTCTTGAAGACAACATATCCTCAGGGAAAAGGAGTTGAATCTTACATAATCGGCTGTATCCAAAAGAAGCATTTGCAGAGCACATCAAAAGGCAACCCAGGGACCCACATATTTGCTCAGCATCCACATGGCAAATAACAAGAGCCTTTCTGGAATGGAGGGGTCAGAAAGGGATTTCCCTCAGATCTCAGTGAGCCTCTGGGGGTGACTGCTCACTCAGAAGCCCGCGATGTAGGAAAGAGGGTCCTGCAATATTGGTGCTGGGCCTCCCCTCATTTGGGATGGCCACAAAAATTCTCCTCTCCCTCATTTTGCTTTCCAGCAGCAGAGCCAACCCTGGGATGCTGAGGGGACCTGGCCCTGTTTCAGGGCCCAAGAGTCTGGAACTGGAGCCCAAGGGCCGTTGGTAGGGACTAGGAGGTGGGAGAAGGAGGCAGGTCCGCCAGCTGTGCTGAAAACGAAGACCCAAGGCTTTTATGCACATGATTAGGGATGAGGAGCTAGTTGCCTGGCAACAGCGGCCCCTTCCCCCTTCTATCCATACCCCTCAGGCTGCATGTAATGTTTGGTGACATTTTTCTTTTCATATCTGAGACAAGGAGTTGCCCCTTCATTAGCTGAACATGATGCCCACCCCCCTTACTGGCTTATTGATCAGACTTCTGATTAGAAAAAATCCCTTCCCCAAGCATTTAACTATTAATTGCACATTGGGTTAATATCTGTACTAAGATAATCCTAGAGATAGCAATTCATATAAGTGAGGTGCATAAAGCAAGACCTGACACAAGACTAAAAACTAGCTATCAACACAATCGAACAAATTTCTCTATTCTAGGGGGTTCGAGTAGTAAGACCTAAGACCTACACCGGGCAGACTGAACTCTTTTCAAAGAACTCTGCTATTTTCTCTCAGATGCTCAGAATGCCACGGCTTAGAGATCCCCCAACTGTCTCTTTACAGATGGAGAAACTGTCTGTGAAGAGGGGATTTGACTTTGCCGAGGTCACATGGCTCGTGACATCAGAGTGGACTGGATTCCAGCCTCCAGCCCCAGTCTCCTTCTCCACGTTTACTGTGCACAAGACCCTCATCAGCCGTCCACTGAAGATGTGCTCCTCCCCCACCGTTTCCTACTGGTGCTGTAACAAAGTACCACGAACTTACTGCTTTAAAACAACACAGATTTATTATTTTACAGTTCTGGAAATCAGAAATCTGAACATGAAGCTTTCAGGCTAAAAGCAAAATGTTGACAGGACTGAGTTCCTTCCTGAGGCTCAAGGGGAGAATCTGTTTACTGCCTTTTCCAGCTTCTAGAGGCTGTCTACACTCCTTGGCTTGTGGCTGTATCCCTCCAACTTCTCCTTCCAGTGCCACGTCTCCTTCTCTGACCCTCCCGCTTCCCTTTTTCCTTTATAAGGATCCTTCTCATTACATTGGGCCCACCTGGATAACCCAGGGAAATGTGCCCCTCTCAAGAGGCGTAACTTTCTCACATCTGCAGAGTCCCTTTTACCACGTAAGGTGACATACGCACAGGCTCCAGGTATCAGGACAGGGTATACTGGGACCCTTCCCCCCCCCCCAACATTCTGATTCAGTCTTCTGGAGTAGAGTCCAGGAATCTACATGTCAAAAAACTCTCCCTCTGCTTACGAAGCAGGTGGCTCCTGGAGTGCCTGCCCACAGGGAAATAGCACCATACCCTGCTGTCTCTCTCAGGTAGTCTTCATAATAGAATGGTGGCATTGGTAGGCAAGGTCATTATTTCCATTTTATAAGATGAGAACTCTGAGGCTGAGAAAGTCCAGGGTCCTGCTGCTAGAGCTGGGCTTTAAACCCCAATCTCCTGTCTCCACATCCATGTTCTTGCTACCACACCACAACCACCAATTATGTTCTCCCTGTTCAGTAAGCACCAACATTGTGAATCTTAGGTGAGCCCAGGCCTCACTTCCTGGCTTTAGGCTTAATACCCTCACTCAGATGGCCTAGGAGAGATCAGAGCACCTCATTCCTTTCCCTGCATGCAGATGTTTTCTTTACCAATCTGCTGATTTTTAACATAGAATGAGGTGAGTGGGCTGAAAGAATTTCAGATACATGGGACAGAAAGAACATCGGAGCCTTTTAGTCAATTATCTATCTATGTGGAAAAAGCTGGTGTGAGTTGGGGCTGAAAAAGACAGGGTGTGAGGGTGACAGGCCTTTTCTGTTCATATCTCATGAGGAAAAATTATTAACAAAGAGACTTTCAATTGCTGGTGCGCAAGTGCGTGAATAAACACCAGGGGGCGGAGTTTGCTCAAGAATGAGAATGTGAATGCTCCTTTCCTTTGGTTTAAGGGTGATTTTAAAAGGTGAGCTTGACAAGCGAAGGATGATTGCCTTTAGTACAACCTTAGTCTGTATGTTTCCTTCCTCCCCACCCCCCACACCCCGCCATGGGCCTTTTCTTTACTTACTTATTTTTACTTTTTATTGTGATTCAGGTGAAAGTCTACAGGGCACATTAGTTTCCTATTCAACAATTTATGCACATTTTGTTTTGTGATATTAGTTGCAATCTTTTCTATGTAACAACACAATTCCCACTCCTCCCTGGGCCCCTCATTTCCATTCGCCCCTTTTTCCTGCCCCTTTCCGCCTTTGGAGCGTTGTTTTGGGCACATGTTGCTCTTTGGGTCTCATATGGTTGAGTGTACTGAGCAGTATATTAGTCGATATGGTTCTAATTGGGCTATTAATCGGTAGATAAGTGTTGAATAAGAAACCCAGAGGGTGAGATGAGAGCCAATGCAATGTGAATGACGAGCACCCCATGAATGATTTTTTAAGGGTCAGTTGTCTCATAATCTTTGTCCTCCTTTAATGTGAATTGATTCTTGACCACCACTTGGCAATTTGTCATGAACAGTAGGTTTAACAAGGATCATCAAATATTCCTAGAGTTTTCAATAATTAGTCTCTGAAGCTAGAAAACATAAATGCAAACAATAGATTTAAAAAAACAATGTGATTGTGTGCACATAGACTAATGCATAGATGCCACTCCTCATATGGACCCCCACGCAGTCCTACCACCTCCGTGGAATATTTAACACAGAAGTGAGGAGCCCACACAGTGTAACAGATCCCTGGCTAAGAATTAACACGAATAACACTTGATTCAACCTTCGGCAAGCCAGTGACATTTGGACAGATTCGAATTTAGCAGTGGCCTGAGGATACTCTTGTTTAGAATAGTAATAACTACCGCTAATGAAAATGCATTACACACCAGGCATAAGGCTTTCCTGCCTGATCTCATTTAGGCAGTGCTTGTTGCTGTTGTTAGTGGCATCACATCCGCTCAGCCTCCTGGTGCCCCCATGCCCAGCAGAGCGGACACTGCCCGGTCCTGCAGTGTCTTCATGACCACTGCTACGCTCGAATCCGTTGCTGCGGCCTTGTGTATTCTGAGTGCTTCCACTAGGGGGCTCCTCTCCGAGCACTGCATCAGACAATGTGCTGTTGTAATCCACAGGGTTTTCCCTGGCTAGTGTTTGGAAGTTGATTGCCAGGCCTTTCTTCCTACTCATCTTAGTCTGGAGGCTCTGCTGAAACCCGTCCACCCTGGGTATACTTGCTGGTGTTGGCAGTATCAGCATAGCTTCCAGCATCATTATAGCCCACAACCCACCATGGCATGCTAAACTGACAGACAAGTGGTGGTTAAGCAAAATTAACAATGCTATAATAGAGACACTATTATTATTCTCCTTATTTTACAGTGGAGGAAACGGAAACTAAAAAAGGTTAAGTAAGTTGTCCATGATTATCCAGCTAGGAAGTAGAAGAGCCAGGCCTGACTCAGGCCTTTCTGAAAACAAAACCTAGGTACTTAGCTCCTCCTTTCCTGGTAGTCCAAGCAATCCTACCTGGTGGAAGAAACCTAGGCCATAGATTCTGATGCTTAACATTCTAATCCGAGTATGGTGCTGATTTGGTGAATGATCTAGAAAAGGGATTCCACCTCTCTGTTGAATCATAGATCTTATAATGCAGCAAATACTCAGTAACTCAGTTGTCAGAGTAAACATAATATAAACCCTGCATTGGAGACACAAGGGCCCAGACAAATGTACAGGGTCAGGAGACTAAGAGTAGCTCTGAGGTCTGTAGAAATTTCGCACTAGGGTCAGAAGGAAGTGTTTATCATTTGGAAATGTAACAGGATGGAGTGAGGTGCTGAGTGGGATTGTCCCTTCAAGTTCCTAGTTCCTGAAAGGTACAGAGAAAGGACACTTTTCCTGCTTGCAGGTCCTGGAGCTTGGGGGCTGCAGACTTTCCAGGGGACTGACATATGTTGGGCAAAGAGAGACGAGCATTGGAGAAATACTACATGAAGCCATCAGCTAGAATCAGCTAGGAAGAAGACACTTTTCTCAAGCGTTCACGGGTGAGTTGCTTGACACCGAGTCCCAGGTCAGGCACTAGCGGCTACTTGGTCAGTCCTGGGGACCAACAGTCTAGCCATAGACAAACACAAAGGGGCATATTCGATTTTCCCTTTTCTTCCTCTTCCCCCAAAGCCAGAGGGGTAAGCCTAGGAAGGAGAGGGGTAGGAGAGAGTAGATCAGGTCCTCATTTCCCTACCCCCAATCCTCTAAAGCCCCTAGCCTAATCTGCATTAGGGCAAGGAGGAAAGCTTTGAATCAAATATAAGATTGAAATTTTAAATTAAACAGAGCTGAATCTTAATAACTGAGATAAACTGACGTGATAGCTAAAATGATGAAAAGTTGTAGAATCAGACCGAGATGTAGCTAGTCAAGCCTGTTACCCAATGGGAAAGGGGGATTATTTCACAGAGCATAATTGATAGATTTTATTGAGGGAAAACCCATTTTATGCTTACTCCCCCCAAAGAATTGACAATCTTCACTAAACCTGTTACTCAAAGGAAAATCTATTGTTGTTGTTGTTGTGTGCCGTCAAGATGGACCCGACTCATAGGTTTCCAAGGCAGTATCATTATGGAAATAGATTGCCCAACCTTCCTTCTGAGGAGTGGCTGGTGGGTTTGAACTGCCAGCCTTCTGGTTAGCAGTCAAGTGCCTTAGGCACTACACTACCAGACTATGTATGCTGCCACAGGTGAAGGACAGCAGCCTGTTGTTCCACACCAAGCATGTGAGCTCCTGAGCAAGTAGAAAGAGCACAGGGCTGTCTGGGCCTCTGGTCTTGCAGAGTTGTCTTGGATACCTCACGTAATGGTGGAAAAAGCCAAGAGTTTCTCTTATCAAGCCAGTAACTACAGCTCTTCTGCCCTCACAAGTGCTAGGTTAGCATACTCATCTTCTTGAGTGCTTTCCCTCTGCTCAGAGACTTCTGCCCTCTGAGAGGTCTGGGTTGACCTCCCCCCTCAGTATCTCCCTCCCCAATTTGCAGAGCTCAACTTGAACCCCGGGCTTCAGAAGAGCTATACGGCATCAGCTTAATTTGCAGACATTAGGATGACTTCCATCCAAGTCTAAATTTCTTCCACCCCTTGACAATGCAGGAACCCACAGATAGACATGTCAATGAAACAAAGGTGAGAAGTCAGAGACAGTCCCAAGGACTGTATTATAATCTGCTTTGTGATAAAAATGATGTGTTAGTTTCCTATGGCTGTTGTAATGAGGTATCACCAACTGGATGGCTAAAAACAACAGAAATTTATTCTTTCACAGCTCAGGAGGCTAGAAGTCCAAATACAGTGTGTTGGCAGGGCCATGCTCTTGCCAAAGGCTCTAGGGGAAGATTCTTCCGTTCTCTTCCTGTTGCTGGTAGCCCCTGGTGCTCCCTGACTTGAAACTGCACCGCTGGCCTCCATCTTCACGTGGTGATCTTCCCTCCGTTATATTGGAGTAGGGCCCACCTTACTCCAGTATGACTTCACATTATTTAGGCAACTACATCTACAAAGACACTATTTCAAAATAAGGTCAAATTCACAGGTAACAAGGCTTAGTACCTGAACCTATCTGTTTTGGAGGATGCAATTTAACTCACAACAGGTGATATCACCAATCCATAGGAAAAAGAATAGTACCTACATAGTGCCTGGGTAATTGGTTAACAATTGTGGAAAAACAAACATTTTAAATGTTCACTATTCATCTATCAATTTCAGATAAAGAGTCAGAGGTGGTAAATGAAAGAATGAAAACTATAGATGAATGTGAACCAACCCTGGGATTAAGAAACAACTTTACAAGGAGCTCTGCTGGTACAGTGCCTGAGGCATTTGACTGCTAACCAGAAGGTTGACGGCTCAAACCCACCAGCCGCTTGGCAGAAGGAAGACGGGGCAATCTACTTCAGTAAAGATTTACCACCTTGGAAACTTAATGGGGGTCACTATGAGTTGGAATTGACTCAATGGCAGTGGGTTTGGGTTTTATTTGTTGTTGTTTTTATAGGTATAAGAGAGAGAAATTACACAGGGGTAAAAAAAAAAAAAAAGATCAATTTGAAGATATAAAAATGTTGAATTTATACCAAAAAACAATATAAAAACAATCAAAAGGTGGAACAGATTCCTGTTAGGGTTGATGAAAAGTTTGGAAACAGATTGGGGTGATAGTTGCACAACATGGTGAGCCTAATTAATGTCACTGAATCGTATATGTAAAAATGATTGAAATGGCAAGTGTTTTGTGAGATGTATTTTACCACAATTAAAAAAAAAAAAAAAAAGGTGCAATAGGTAACTCGATCCACTGATTGTTGTAGCTATCAGCAAGCCAGCAGCCAAGCTGTGAGTGATACCATGCTACGTTCTCTTTCCCTAGCTGTGCCACCAGCTGACTGCAGATGCATGAATGAATTCTGCCAAGATCAGCCAAGCCTGGTCCAGATGATCAGGTACACCCAGCTGATCCACAGACTTGTAAGCAGTAATGAATGTCTCTTTGGTTTAGAATGCTAAGTTTTAAAGTGATTTGTTATGCAGAATTAGAGAGCTGATACAAAGGGAAATGACAAATTGGAACAAATGTGTGCAAGAAATATGAAAGATAAAGATTAAAATCTTTAATAAGTAATAAAGTGCTGTTTCATTTAGTATGTAATAAATCAATAAGAAAAACACCATCTGCCACAGAGAAATGGATAAAGGACATTAGCAGACAAGTTGCTAAGGAAGAAAGATAAATGATGAATAAACTCATGAATAGCACTAACCTCACAAAAATTAAAGAAAGGCAATCTAAACATTGGATTACACAGCTATTCCTTGCCTATTAAATTAACAGTGATTTCAGAATAGTCAATAATGATGAGTATGGTAGTGTGATGGGCACTCTTCTATCTTGTGGATGGAAGTACAATTTACAAACCATTTCTGGAGAGCAACGTAGCAGGATTTAGAAAATGGCTTTGAAGCAGATGCGGTTGGTTGGTGTGGGGGATTTATCATTGTTCCTGGTATCTTATTGCTCCGTTTCCATGCCCTTTGCTTTGTGATTTTGTAGTTCTTCCCACGAGAGGCAGAGTGTATTTTCTTGTATATTCCTGTTGTCTTTGGCCTTGTGGCTATTTTTGCCCAATGGAATATGAACAAAAGTGTGCTGCAGGCAGAGGCTTTCAGCGTGCCTCTAGGTTTTAGCCTGTTCTGCTTGCATTTCTCCCATTACCACAAGAACAGCTTCCCTTGGACAGTCTTGCTCCTTTAGCCTGAGGTGCAGGGTGAACACCTGGATTTGGGGAAGACGACAATGGAGCAGAAACACAGTGTTTGGAACTTGCCTGATCTCCACATAAAATCAAACATAACAATTAAATAGCAAATCAGAAGTCCACAGGTCATTTCCAACAAGACCAGGTGAACCCTAAAATATAAGCAGGTGGGGATTAAACCATCGACAGTCACAAGATCTGTATAGTATTAATGCCTGTGCAGGAGAAAGCAGAGAAAAGCAATGGAGTCTCTAACAAACCTGAGAACAGGAACTCTTTAAAATATCCAACAGGTTTTCACTGGAAAGCTCAGCAGGCTAATTTTAGAACAGCAGCTGAAACTGTTTTTGCCATCTCCTGTTAACAAGAGCCTGCAGTAGGATCTGGAGAGTCTAGATGAGTGCAGCTCCTATGAACTGTCGAAACCAGGGCTTTGGCTCAGTTTCTTGCAGTTTGACCCTCTGCTGAAAATTTGCATTTCCATCCAGATATAGAGCTCTGGTGGTGCAATGGTTAAGACATTTGGCTGCTAACCAAAAGCCCAGCAATTCAAACCCACCAGCTGCTCCTTGGAGCTCTGCTGGCATAGTGCCTAAGGCCTCTGACTGCTAACCAGAAGATTGGTGGTCCAAACCCACCAGCCACTCAGCAGAAGGAAGACTGGGCAATCTACTTCTGTAAAGATTTACCACTTGGATGGGGGTCACTATGAGTCAGAACCCACTCCATGGCAGTGAGTTTGGTTTTTTTGGTTTAGCTGACCCTTGGGAGAAAGATGAGGCAGTCTGCTTCTGTAAAGATTTACAGCCTTGGAAACCCTATAGGGCAGTTCTACTCTGTCCAAAGGGTAGCTATGAGTTGGAATCGACTTGATGGCAGTAGGTTTTGGTAGGTTTACCCCAGATACACTGAATCAGAATCCACATTTTAGAATATCCCTAGGTAATTTTTAGGTATATGTAGAATCATGTGGGAATCTATACAAATCACCTGGGCATATTGTTAAAAAGTAGATCTGATTCAGTATATGTGGGGTGAAAAAGAAAATACAAAGTCTCAGCAGGGGATCGAAGTGGAATGAACTGGTTCAAAGCCCTGCTTGAAACTTGTCAGCTAGGGTTCCCTTTCAGGACAGGGCTCTTCTCTGAGGATACTGTTTAAGAAGATGTATATGGGTGCCAAGTTGACAAAGGGTGGATTATGATGGTGAATTTTATGTGTCAACTTGGCTAGGATATAGTTGCCAGTGGTTAGACTAGTTACTGTCAAGGAGTAATACTTGCATGTAAATCAGTTGGCCTTGGATAGAGTAGATTACCTTCCATAATATAATGTGATATAATGTAATCATTGTTTTTTTTTTAAAGTAAAATAACTGAAATGAAAATACATTAGGTTAACTCAACAGCAGATCTGAGGAGGCAGAAGAGAGCATCAGCAAATTTCTAGACAACTTAATTGAGATTACCTCTGGTAGCATAGTGGCTAAAGCACTTGATTGCTAACCAGAAGGCTGGCGGTTCAAACCCACTAGCCACTCCTCGGAAGGAAGGTTGGGCAATCCTACTTCCGTAGTGATACTGCCTGGGAAACCCAAGGAGGGGTCGCTATGAGTCGGGGCCGACTGGACGACACACAACAACAACAACAAGTCTGAGAAACAGAAAGAACAGAGAATGGAGATAAACAACAGAAACCTAGAGATTTGTGGGGCACCATCCAGCATACCAACATATGCATAATGGGATTCCCAGAAGTAGAAATAAAGGCTGAAAATTCTCCAAATTCAATGAAAAAATTAATCAACATATCTAAGATATTCAATAAAATCTAAGTAGGATAAACTCAAAGAGATCCACAGCTAGATACATCATAACCAAACTGCCAAAGGCTAAAGACAAAGAGAAAAATTTTAAAGCAGTAAAAGTAAAGTGGTTCAACAGATTTAAGGCATCCTAAATAAGAGTAAAGGAGTTCTGGTGATGTAGTGCCTAAGGCATTTGATTGCTAACCAGAAGACTGGTGGTTCAAACCCACCAGCCACTCCTCGGAAGGAAGGTTGGGCAATCTACTTCCGTGAGATACCACCTCGGAAACCCAAGGAGGAATCACTATGAGTCAAAACGACTTGATGGCAGTGACTTTGGTTTTTTTGGTTTGAAATAAGAGTAAACTTGGAAGACAACTACCTGGCCAACTGACTGGAAGAGATCAATCTTTGTGCCCATTCCAAAGAAAGGTGATCCAACAGAATGCCGAAATTATTGAACCATTTCATTCATATCACATGCAAAGAAAATTTTGCTGAAGATAATTCAAACACAGTTGTAGTAGTATATTGACAGGAATTTAAGCCCTCAGAAGAGGGAATGGAATGAGGGATATCATTGCTAATGTCAGATGGATCTTGGCTAAAAACAAAGAATACCAGAAAGAATACCAGAAAGTCATTCAACTGTGTGGATCAAACAAACTTTGGATAACATTGTGAAGAATGGGAATTCCAGAACACTTAATTGTACTCATGAGGAAACTGTACAGAAACCAAGAGGCAGTTGTTTGAACAGAAAAAGGGGTTACTGAATGGTTTCAAATCAGGAAAGGTATGCATCAGGGTTGTATCCTTTTACCATACTTAATTCAATCTGTATGCTGAGCAAATAATCCAAGAAGCTGGACAATATGAAAAAGAACATGGTATAAGGATCACAGGAGGACTCATTAAACAACCTGCAACATGCAGATGACCCAACCTTGCTTGCTGAAAGTGAAGAAGACTTGAAGCACTTACTGATGAAGATCAACGACTGCAGTCTTCGGTATGGACTACACCTCAACATAAAACAAAAACCCTCACAACTGGGTCCAATAAGCAACATAATGATAAATGGAGAAAAGACTGAAATTGTCAAAGATTTCATTTTACTTGAATTCATAATCAATGCCCATGGAAGCAGCAGTCAGGAAATCAGTCTACGTATTACACTGGGCAAATCTGCTGCAAAAGACCTCTTTAAAGTGTTAAAGACAAAGATGTCACTTTGAAGACTAAAGTGTACACACTCCAAGCCATGGTATTTTAATAGCCTCATGTGCATATGAAAGCTGGACAATGAATAAGGAAAACCAGAGAAGAATTGATGCATTTGAATTGTGGTGTCAGTGAAGAATACTGAAAATACCATGGACTGCTGGAGGAATTAACAAATCTGTCTTGGAAATACAGCTGGAATGCTTCTTAGAAGCAAGAATGACCAGCATTTGACCCATGTACTTTGGGATGTCATTAGAAGGGACCTGTCCTTGGAGAAGGATATTATGGTTGGTAAAGAGGAAGGTCAGAAAAAAAGGGGAAGGCCCTTAATTAGATGGGTTGACATAGTGACTGTGATGATGATCTTAAGTACAGCAAATATTGTGAGTATGGCACAGGACCGGGCAGTATTTCATTCTGCTAAAGATAATTCAAACATAGTTGTGGTAGTATATTGATAGAAATGTAAGCCCAATTCAGAAGAGTAAAAAGTAACACATAGGTAAGTTTTTTTGTTTTTGTTTTTTAAGAAATTACAACTTTAGGCTGGGTTCTCTAGTTAAG
This sequence comes from Orycteropus afer afer, assembly GCF_000298275.1. Lineage (NCBI taxonomy): Eukaryota > Metazoa > Chordata > Mammalia > Tubulidentata > Orycteropodidae > Orycteropus > Orycteropus afer. The sequence goes on along the minus strand of NW_006921738.1, from coordinate 7,243,125 downwards.
CAAAACCAGTAAAGCTTATAGAGAGAGAGAGATAAATATATCTTAAGAAAATGGCTCACACAGTTATAGAGGCTGCCTAGTCCCAAGTTCCTGGATCAAACATCAAGCTGGAGGCTTTTTCTGGCTCACATAGCTGCAGGGGCTGCCGAGCTCAAGATTGGAGGCAGTATGACAGCTGTTGACTTCAGTGGGTGATAAATCCAAGATCGGCAGGCAAAATGGTGAATTGTTGGCTCACCGGACAGTTGTAAGCAGCACAACAGGATCCAGATCCATACAAGGTCCCTCTCTCTCTTTCTCTCTCTCTCTCTCTCTCTCTCTCTCTCTCTCTCTCTCTCTCTCTCTCTCTATATATATATATATATATATATATATATATGAAGCAGGCCACACCTGCAAGGAAACTCCCTTTCAACTGATTAGCTGCTCAAAGTACATACATCAGATCTCATCATGGGAAAGATCACACCATAACTGCTTAAACCACTTAGAATAATGATCCAGCCATGGTGACACATAATCTTAACTATCACAGTCCACCCCTTGTCAACTTGGCAGTTGAACACATCTCCTTATCCACATACAATCTCTAAATAAAGACAATTAAAGAATCATACTTGCACCTAACATAATATAACTAACATACATACAACTGAAAACACATTAGCCCTGTTTACATTTTATAGTTTATAACTGAAGAAAACAAAAATATTTGATGCACACGTACAATGAAGAAATATAACAATCACAGTCCTCATTTCTGCAACTAGTCAGGTGGTTGTAGCTGGTATTTAGAACTACCTTCTTCCACCACCCATTCTGTATTCCCCCTTGCCCTCAGCAAGCACCTTTGATCTTTGATCTTCATCAGTAAGTGCTTCCAGTCCTTTTCACTTTCAGCAAGCAAGGTTGTATCATCTGTTGTTAATGAGTCTTCCTCCAATTCTGATACTGCATTCTTCTTCATATAGTCTAACTTCTAGGATGATTTTCTCAGCAGACAGATTGAATAAGTTTGGTAAAAGGATACAACCCTGACACATAATTTTCCTGATTTTAGAACATGCACTATCCCCTTGTTCTGTTCAAACAACTGCCTCTACAAATTCCACATGACTATAATTAAGTGTACCAGAATTCCCATTCTTCATAATGTTATCTGTAATTTGTTATGATCCACAGAGTCAAATGCCTTTGCTTAGTCAGTAAAACACAGGTAAACATCTTTCTGGTATTCTTTGCTTTCAGCCAAGATGTATCTGACATCAGCAATTATATCCCTCATTCTACCTCCTCTTCTGAATCTAGTTTGAATTTCTGGCAATTCCCTGTCAATGTACTGTTCCAGCCATTTTTGTAATTATCTTCAGTAACATTTTACTTGCCTGGGATATTAATGACATTATTTGATAATTTCTGCATTCTGTTGGATCATCTTTCTTTGGAAGGGGTATGTGTTAGACTGGGTTCTCTAGAGAAACAAAAACTAGCAAAGTATATATATATATACTTTGCTAGTTTTTGTTTCTCTAGAGAAC
>NW_006921738.1:7238846-7240083 GCF_000298275.1 Orycteropus afer afer | reverse complement strand
AGAGGCAGTTCTAATGGCTTCCACTTGGCTTTTCCTACCATAATAGCCCTTACTCCACATGTCAGAGAGCCAATGTGGGAATTTTGCCAATTGCTGAGTATATCTATTCCAATTATGCATTCTGGCACTGGGGAAATCACTACAGGATGGGTCCGGAGACCCACTGGACCCACTGTGAGACACACCTCAGCTAAGACTCCATCAATAACTTGATCTCCATATGCCCCCACTCTGACTGGTGGGCCACAATGACGCTTCGGGTCTCCTGAAATTAGTGTCAATTCAGAGCCAGTGTCCAGTAATCTCTGAAAGGTCTGATGATTTCCTTTTCCCCAGTGAAGTCACTCTCGTAAAAGACCTCAGATCACTTTGGGGAAGGCTAGGAGAAAGACTGACATTATAGATTTTTGGCAATGTAGTGGAGTCGTTCCTCAAAGGGACCTGGCCTCCCCTTCATTCAACTGACTCAAGTCTGGGAATTGATTGGGAGGTCGTGACTCTGTATTCTGGCAATTCAATCTAGGTTGCTGTTCATGTGACCTAGAATTCTTCTGTCTATACAGATCGAGTAAGTATTTAGTAGGCTTGCCATATATTCCTCTACTAGGAACACCATGAGCAAGTAGCCAATGCCGTAATTCCACATGAGTCAGACTGTTCTGATTATTGTTCTGACTCTGCTGTCCATTATGATAACCATGCCCACCTTGCCTTTGTCGATTAACTGCTGCCACTTGGCCCATACTACCATGGGGTCCAATCAGCCCCATCATATTTAAGTGTCTTAGTTCAATTAGGGCAGTTCCCACTGTCAAATCAGGTTTACATACAATAGTAATCACAGCAGTCTTCAAGGATGCTGAAGCTCCCTTCACAAATTTATTCCTCACGGTACTGTTGAAAGGCGTGTCTTCTGGACTCTCCATTTCTGGCTTTAGTGGTCTAATCTGATAAATCCATTCTAACAGGCCAATTTCCCTAAGCCTCTGGATACCCTCTTCTACATTCAACAAAGGCAGGTCTGGTACTTCAACTTGACTTAAGGTAGGCCACTGCATAATCCATGCCTCAGTAAGCCAACCAAATAAACTATTAGATCCTTTCCTAACCTCTTGAGCTGAGCCATTGAATGAAGAATCCATTCTCAGTGGGCCTAAATCAATAAACTCAGACTGATCCAATCTTACATTCCTTGCACCATTATCCCACACCCTCAGTAGCCATTCCCATACATATT
>NW_006921738.1:7235332-7238396 GCF_000298275.1 Orycteropus afer afer | reverse complement strand
TACAATAAGACTCTGGGTTTGGTTTTCAGCAATATCAGCTCTGTTACTAGAAGATATAAGGCTTTCTTTCAGAGCACAGCTGGAAGCACTGAGGTTTTTTATGTGGCGCTTAAGCTGAGACTCAGCAGCTTTGAGCTCATCTCACTCTTTCACCACTTTATACAGTGTAAGTAAGACCAACCAACCAGCTTCCTTATACTCATTCTGCCAAAATTGCAGAAAAGTATCAAATATCTGATCACCCAGAGCATCGCTTCTCACAAGTACTTGATCTATTGGTGGTGCTGTTTTGCGTATTAATTTTGCCACCTCATTCCACAGATTAGTAGGGCCCTCTTTACTAGCAGATGCAGAGTCACTAGTGTCATTAAAACTAATCAAACTGGAGAACAAATCTAGGAAGTCCATCCTTTGTCTCTCTAGAACCACCCCACTCTCAGTACCAAATGTGTTAGACTGGGTTCTCTAGAGAAACAAAAACCAGCAAAGCTTTTATATATATATATATATATATATATATATATATATATAAAGAGAGAGAGAAATTTACCAACCTGGAGGCTGTTCCTGGCTCCCACAACTGCAGGGGCCAAGAAGCTCAAGGCTGGCAGGCAGTACACCAGCTGTTGATGCCAACAAATGACGAATCCAAGATCTCCAGGCTGAACGGTGGACTGCTTACCCACTGACAGTTGAAGGCAGCACAACAGAATCCCGATCCAAGAAGAATGTCTCTCTTCCTAGGATGTCCCTGGATATCCTGGAAGCAGGCCACACCCCTAGGGAAACTCCCCTTGAACAGATTGGCCACTCAAAACACAGTCATCTGATCCCATCATGGGAACAACCACACACAACTGGGGTCCAGCCAAGTTGACACACAACTCCAACTATCACAGGATATGAATATGGATCTCTTCCAGTCAGTTTGCCAGGTAGCTGTCTTCCAAATTTCTTGGCATAGACCAGTGAGCACTCCAAGCTATTGTTGTTTGTTGAAACATCTCAATTGGTATTCTATCAATTCCTAGAGCCTTGTTTTTCATCAATGCCTTCAGTACAGCTTGGACTTCTTCCTTCAATACCATCTTTTTTTTTTTTTTTATCATATTCTACTTTCTGAAATGGTTAACCATAGACCAATTCTTTTTGGTACAATGACTGTGTATTCCTTCCATCTTCTTTCAATGGTTCCTGCATTGTTCAATATTTTATCCATGGAATTCTTCAATATGCAACTTGAGGCTTGAATTTTTTTCTTCAGTTCTTCCTGCTTAAGAAATGCCTAGCATATTCTTCCCTTTTGGTAATTAGTCTTTAGAGAAATGCAAATCAAAACCACAGTGAGATACCAGTTCACATTGCCGTTGTGTTTTTGTTAGCTGCCGTGGAGTTGGCCCCAATTCTTGGTGATCCATGCACAATGGAACAATCACATCCACTAGGGTGACAATAATCAATAACATGTTATCAAGGATGTGGAGAAATTGGAGCCCTCATATATTTCTGGTGGGAATGTAAAATGGTGCAACCACTTTAAAACTGTTTGGCAGTTCCTCAAAAATTAAACATGGAGTTACTGTTGTTATTACTAACTTCTGTGGATTTTATTCTGACTCATGATGACCCTGCACGTGCAGAGTATAACTGCTCTGTAAGGTTTTCAAGGCTCTGATCTTTTGGAAACAGACCCTCAGGCCTTTCTTCTGGGTAGAACCCAACAGTTAACCTTTCACTTAGTGGCTGAGGTCTTAACCATTTGTGGCACCCAGGGCCCTGGAGTTACCATATGATCTAGCAATTCCCTTTCTTTTTTATTCGGAAAGAAACCTCCCTATCCAGTTTCCACATATGCCATTGTCTGGAACTAAAACTCATTCCCATGTTGGGCTACAAGTGAGGCAGGGGAAGCAAGCATATGGAGTTTGATTTTGACAGTAAGGAAGAAAGAGGGAGGTGCAGGGATGGCTAAAGTATTTTATCTGCCTCACAGAGTAAAGGGACATTTTAAATGTGGAGAAGCAGTACAGAGTTTTTAAAAATAAAAACTTATTTTGGGGTCATTCTTTCGGTTCAAAGAGTTCTTGCAAATTACTTCTTCTAGTACATTAGACAATGTGCAAATGACCTTGAAGAAAAGAGACCTCCTCCTGCCAGACCCTACTGTTTGCACTGTTCTCATCATCTGCATTAGGGCCTTAGTTTAAATACTTAAAGCAACACTGTGATATTTGTTCTCCTGCAGGTCAGGGGGAAGATTGAATTTAAATAACTCCAGAGAAGTGGGGCAATACAGGAAAGTTGGCTTTGAAGTTCGTCAGATGGGTCAGATCTATTTACGGGCCTCAAAAAGACCAGAAATCACAGCCCTGATGTGAAGCTGCAGGAGGCAGAGAGCAGCAGTCTGCGAGACAGTAGTCTGTGGTCTTGCCCTCCTATAAACTGTGTAAAGTAAAACGTTACAACAAGCATTCATTCTCCTACTCCTTATCCTAGCAGAGCAGTTGGAACCAGACTGTTGTTCCTTGGGAGATGCATCACAGCTGTGGAAGATGGGAAAGGAGAGGAGCCAATGATTTTTTTAATGCCATATTTATGAACTGAGAAGAATGTGATAATAGGTAGAAAAGATAGAAGTGCAGGTAGGAAGAAATCACCAGGAAAACCACTGGCATGGCTTAGGCTGTGGAGTTACCCTGGATAGAATGGCAGGAGAGGAAAAGGCCTGTGACTCAGAGAGGGAAAGGAGAGACCACAGCCAAAAGGTCAAGTGTGACCTTAGCAAGGTCAGGACCATAGGGAAAATGTTTGCAAAAAGCAGCAGGCTTTTTTTTTTTTTTTTCCTGTTTTATTGTGGTAGAATATATATAGTATACAATTTCCTATTTCAACTGCTTTCAAGTGTAAAATTCAGTGGCATTGACTACATTTATAATGTCATGCAACCATTATCACTATTTCTAAAACTTTTTCATTGCCCTAGAGAGAAACTCAGTACCCCTTAAACAATAGCTCCTCATTTTCCCCTACTCTCAGTCCTTATGGGAGCTCTGGTAGCATAGTG
>NW_006921738.1:7228797-7235232 GCF_000298275.1 Orycteropus afer afer | reverse complement strand
AGCCACTCCTCGGAAGGAAGATGGGGCAATCTACTTCCGTAGTGATACTGCCTCGGAAACCCAAGGAGGGGTCGCTATGAGTTGGGTCCAACTCGACGGCACATAACAGCAACAACTCAGTCCTTATAATCTTTAATCTACATTTTGTCACTATTAATTTGCCTATTCTAGATATTTCATATAAGGATCCCGGGTGGTGCAACAGTTGAGAGATTGGCTACTAACCAAAAGGTCAGTGATTCAAACCCACCAGCTGTTCCATGGGAGGAAAGACCACCAGTCTTCTCCTGCAGATTCCAAAACCAAACTAAACTCACTGCTGTCGAATCGGATCCAACTCATAGCAACCCCTCCTTGGGTTTCCAAGGCAGTATCTCTACAGAAGTAGATTGCCCAACCTTCCTTCCGAGGACTGGTTGGTGGGTTTGAACCACCAGCCTTTTGGTTATCAGTCAAATGTCTTAGGCACTATACCACCAGAACTCCTATGCCACCAGAGCTCTTTTCTGGAGATTACAGCCCATGAAAACCTATGAGCAGTTCAACTCTGTCCTATAGAGATGCTATGAGTTGGAATCAACTGAAAAGTACACAACAACAATACATATTTCATATAAATGGAATTATATAGTATTTGTCCTCTTTTGTTTGGCTTATTTCAATTAGTATAATGTTTTCAAGGTTCATCCATGTTATAGCCCTCAGAAGATATGATGACTCTTATTCTCTGAGTCCTGTATATCCTAGGCATGGAAGTATGTCTTAATTGGAGATTATGTGATTCTCAAGGCCCAGTGCTGTTAGGACCTAAGAATTGACCTAAAAGTCGGCCCTGCTAGCCATGGGCTGCATGGAGGGCTGCACTGGTGGCTGGTGAATAAAAGGGGAAGCAGTGAAGAAGGAGGCAGGTTGAGCTGTGGGCTTTTGGCTGTCTGGTAGCCATTTTGAATGTTACAAGCAGTTCGACCATTTTGGATATTTAAAGCCACAGCATTCTCTCAGATTCCAGTGACCTAAGAATAGGCTCTGCTTGCCAGGGACTGCAAGGACATTCCGGACATGAACAACTGAAAAGGTGAAGTATTCCCCTTGACACTCTTATGACCCACACCCCCTTGATGAATGGATGTGCAGCCATCCCTCACTCCCATCCACCTTCTGGGCTGGCAGGAATTCCATCCTCGTCTGTATGCTCCAATGGAGCCTGGATGCCCAGCCCTGCCTTACCAAGATTTTTTTTTCTTTTTGGTTCAGTTCGTTTGTTTTTGTCTGTTTTAAAAATTATTATTATTTTTTCTTTTTTTTTTTTTTTGTACTTTTTATTATTATTGTTTTTTTTTTCTTTTGTACTTTTTATTATTATTCTTTATTCTTCCCTTCCCAGGTTCTAGTTTTCAGCTTTTTCTCTCTTCTCTGTTACTGGTTTCCTTTTTTTTTTTTCTTTCTGTGGTTCTCCCCATTCATGTTTTTCTTTTTGCATTTTTCCCATTTTTTTCTTCGTTATTCTCCTACTCTACATCTTTTCTCTTATTGTCCCTTCCCCAGCTATTGCAGGGTTGTTGTTTTTTTTTGTATTGTTTCTTTTTTTGATGATTGTTCTGGTGTGTTTATGCAGTGTGTTTTTTGTCCACTTGCTTTTATTTTTTGATGGTTTTTTGATGGTTGTTTTTGTCTAACTGAGTGGGAGACCCCAACCATGCCTATATGACACAACCACCCCTACACCTCCTGCAGCTCTGCTTACTGAGTGAGAGCCACCACTTCCTTCTCCACCAACTGAACAACAATAAATGGCCATCAAGAAGGGCTTGACTCACCCTTAACTGCTCTTCACAAATAGTTAACAGAGCTCTAAATACAACAATGTCACAATGTCTCAGAGCCAACAGATCATCACAGTCAACACAAAGAAGCAAGATAAAGGGGTAGAAACAAGGGAGCAGGATACAGAGCCAGAACAAATCCCTAAGGAAGAAGCAGCATAGGAACTCCCTGGTAAGGAATTCAAAAGAATTATATTTAGGTCACTTCAGAGGATTGAGGGACAGATCAAGGAAAACACTGGCAAAATTAAGGAAAACACAGATGAAACCTAGAACAATTTCAGAAGAAAATACAAAAACAAAATGAGAAAATAAATGAAACATTAGACATGATACAAAATCTACAGATAGAAATCCAGAAGATGAATACTAAATTCTCAGAAATAGATAACACATTGAAAGGAGTGAAATTGAATCACTGGAAGATATAATTAATGAGATTGAAGACAAATACCTGAATACTTCTTTGGAAAGTCTTCAATCAGAAAGAAGATAAAAATAAAATGAAGAAAGCCTAAGGTTCATGTGGGATACTATCAAACAAATAACCTACATGTAATCAAAATTCCAGAAAAGGAAGAGAAAAAGAAAACCACTGAGACAATTGTCCAAGATTTGTTGGAAGAAAACTTCCCTGATGTGATGAAAGATGAGAGTATATCCATTCAGGAAGTCCAATGAACTCCAAACAGAATAGACCCCAAAAGAAAATCACTCCAACATATCATCATCAAACTCATCAAAACCAAAGACAAAAAAAGAATCCTGAAAGCAGCAAGGGAAAAACAAAAACTTACCTACAAACGACAACCAATAAGAATAAGCTCTGATTTCTCAGCAGAAGCCATGCAAGCAAGAAGGCAATGGGATGGTATATATAAAATCCTGAAAGAGAAAAATGTCCAACCAAGAATTATATATCCAGCAAAACTGACCCTCAAATATGATGGTGAAATTAGGAGATTTCCAGATAAGCAGAAATTAAGGGAATTTGTTAAAGCCAGACCAGTGTTAAAAGAGATACTAAAGGGAGTCCTTTGAACAGAGAACCAATAATAGCAAACAACAACTGACCGTTAATATGCTAGATGACACACATAACCGAGAAATCAACACAGCTATGCAGTATCCAAAGTAAAATAAGCTTACAAGATTGTAAACAGGAACCAGAGACATCAATTGGCAAATGAGGACAACTACAAACCAAAAAGAGGGGGAAAAAGAGTGTAGTTACAGAACTTCTAAATGGTGAGGAAGTCAAGACAATTGTAACATAGAATAGACTGTTCTAAACTTGGGGAGAAAATTATAAATCACAGGGTAACCTCAAAGAAAAATGATAAACCTTCACATCACAATAAAAAAGAGAAGAAGCACAAATACTTAGCAAACACTAAAACAATAGCAACAAAGGAAATGATAACACAATTCATAAACATAATGAGGGCAGCACAGAAAATTATATGGCACAAAGAAACCAAGAACACCATGAGAAAACACATAACAAAATGAGATCAACCAATTCATACTTGTTGATAATTAACGCTGAATGTCAGTGGATTAAATGCATCATTCAAGAGACAGAGAGTTGCAGACTGGATAAGACAACATAACCCATCAATATGCTGTCTACAAGAGACACACCTTAGAGACAAAGACAAAAATAGACGAAAAATCAAAGGTTGGAAAAAGATATATCTAGCAAATGAAAACTGTAAAACAGCAGGAGTGGCAATATTAATGTCTGATCAAATTGACTTTAAGACAAAAACCACCATACGAGAAAAGGAAGTACATTATATAGTGATTTAAGGATCAATTGAACAAGAAGATACAACCGTAATAAATATCTATGGATCCAATGAAAGAGCCCCAAAATATATAAGTCAGACTTTAAGAGAATTGAAAAGGCAAATAGATGATTCCACAGTCATAGTGGGAGATCTAAATATACCACTTTCAATGAAAGATAGAGCAACTGGAAAGAAACTCAGTAAAGACACAGAAGAGCTATACAACACAAGCCACCAACTTGATCTTTTAGACATATACAGAGCACTTCACCCAACAACAGCACAATATACATTCTGTTCCAGTGCACATGGAACATTGTCCATGATAGACCATATGTTAGGCCATAAAGCAAGCCTTAATAAATTTGAAAACACTGAAATACTGCAAAAGATCTAGTCAGATCACAATGCTATAATATTAGAAATCAACAATAGGAAGATCAACGGAAAAAGAACAAACACATGGAAACTGAAGAACACCCTCCTTAAGAATGACTGGGTATGGAAAGAAATAAAAAATGAAATTAAAAAATTCCTTGACTCAAAAGAGAATGAAAACACCATACCAAAATCTTTGGGACACATCAAAAGCAGTGATCAGAGGCCAATTTTTAGCAATAAATGCACACATCAAAAAAGGAGAAAGAGCTAAAATCAACACTTTAAGCCACATCTCCAACAATTAGAAACAGAACAGCAAGAAAAGCCTACAGTCACCAGAAGAAGGGAAATAATAAAGATTTGAGCAGAAATAAGTGAAACAGAAAATAGAAAGACAATAGAAAAAAATCAACAAGACTAGAAGTTGGTTTTTTAAAGAGATTAATAAAATTGGCAAACTTAACAAAGGAAAAGAGGGAGAAAATACAAATAATACGAATAAAAAATGAAATGGGCGACATCACCACAGAACAACTGAAATAAAAAGAATAATATCAGGATACTATGAAGAACTGTACTCCAACAAATTTGAAAATCTGGAAGAAATGGACATATTTCTAGAAACACACTACTTACCTGAACTAATACAAACTGAGGTGGAAAAGATGAACAGATCCAAGTCCTGGCCCAGACGGTTTTACCAAAGATTTCTACCAAACATTCAGAGAAGAACTGACACCTATTCTACTCAAACTATTCCAAAACACAGAAAAGGATGGAATCCTCCCAACTTCATTTTATGAAGCAAGCATAACCTTGATACTAAAACCAGGCCAAGACATCACGCAAAAGGAAAACTACAGACCAATATTCCTCATGAATATAGATGCAAAATCTTCAACAAAATCCAAGCCAAAAGTCGCCAACAACATATCAAAAAAATAATTCATTATGACCAAATGGGGTTCATATCAGTTATGTAAAGATGTTCAACATTAGAAAAATAATCAACATCATCCACCACATAAATAAAACAAAGAAAAAGAACCACATGATCATATCAATTGATGCAGAAAAGGCATTTGATAAAATCCAACACTTATTCCTAATAAAAACTCTCAGCACAATAGGAATAGAAGAGACATTTCTCAGTATAATAAAGGGCATATATGCAAAACCAACAGCCAGCATTATTCTCAGTGGAGAGAGATTGAAACCATTCTCCTTATGAACAGGAACCACAAAAGGATGCCCTCTTTCACTACTTCTATTCAATGTATTGGAAGTCGTAGGCAGGACTATAAGGCAAGGAAGGGAAATTAAAGTCATCCAAATTGGTAAGGAAGAAGTCAAATCATCCCTATTTGCTGATGATATGATCCTATACCTAGAGAACCCAAGAGACTCAGTAAAAAGTCTACTGGAACTAATTGAGTGATTTAGCACCATGGCAAGATACAAGATCAACATCCAAAAATCTTGGATTCCTCTACACAAGCAAACAGATTGCTGCAAAAGAAATAAGGAAATCAATACCATTTACAGTAGCTACCAAAAAAATAAAATACTTGGGAATAAATCTTACCAGGGACACAAAAGACCTGTACAAAGAAAACTGTAAAAGACTACTTCAAGAAATCGTAAGAGATCTGCAAAAATGGAAGAACATTCCATGCTCATGGACAGTAAGACTGAACATTGTGAAAATGTCAATTCTATCCAAAGCTATTTATACATTCAATGCAAACCCAATCCAGATTTCATCAACATTCTTTAAGGATATGGTAAAACCAGTCACTAACTTTATATAGAAAGGAAAGAGACCTCAGATAAGCAAAGCATTTTGGAAGAAGAAGAACAAAGTAGGAGGTCTCACACTCTAGGTCTTAAAACCTACTCTACAGCCACAGTAGTCAAAACTGCCTGGTATTGGTACAATAACAGACATGTAGACCAATGGAATAGAATCGAGAACCCAGAAATAGATCCATTTAGCTATGGTCAGCCAATTTGACAAAGGGCCGAAATCCATTAAACAGGGAAGAGATTGTCTGTTTAACAAATAGTGCTGGCAAGATGGAATATCCATGTGCAGAAAAATGAAACAAGATCTGTATGTCACACCATACACAAAAACTAACTCAAATGGATCAAAAACTTAAATGTGAAACCTAAAACTATACAGCCTCTCAAGGAAAAACTAAGGGCAAATTTAGGGTCCCTAATATATGGCATAAATAGACCATCAGACCATCAAGCATAACCCAAAATACACAAACAGCAGAAGATAAACGGGATGAATTGGACCTTCCAAAAATTAAATTTTTAGGTCCTTCCAAAGACTTCTCCAAAAGACAACCTACAGATTGGGAAAAAAATATTTGGCAATGACATATCTGACAATGGACTTATCTCTAGAATTTATAGAAAACTCCAAC
>NW_006921738.1:7226405-7227977 GCF_000298275.1 Orycteropus afer afer | reverse complement strand
GACAACAAAGTTCCCTTTTGCACTAAAAGTACTGCATTGTCAGTGAAGGCAAACATTGATATACGGGTGGATAAATGGGTAGACAGGTATTAGGTATGTCTATGCAGGGGGGAGTATGCTCATGACCATGTATAGGGTTGGCATACAATGTTTCTACAAGTGTATTTGTATATTCTGTAAGAATTCCCAGCTATAAAGTAGAGCTGACAAGGCACAAGGTTGTAGTCACTTCTTGGTCACAGCCAGCTACCTAGAGGGAGCAAGTAGTTGGATCTGTGTGCTTGGGACCATGGTAGCAGGGAACATCAAGCTCAGTTAGCATAACATATTACACAGAAACATTGTTCCACATCCTATTTTGGCAAGTAGCAACTGGGATCTTAAAAGCTTGCAAGCGGCCATCTAGATGCAATAATGGGTCTCTCCTCATCTAGAGCAAAGATAAATGAAGAAAACCAAAGACGCATAGAAATAATTAGTACAAACAACTGGTACACCATGCAATCCTCAGCCTTTGTGACCATGAGACCAGAAGAACTAGATGGTGCCTGGCTACCACTGTCACCCACTCGGACGGGGATCTATGTAGGAGATCTTGGATAGAATGGGAGAACAATGTGGAATAAAACTCAAAATCATTTTAAAAAGGGGGGGGGACCAGGTTTGCTGGTCTGATAGAGCTTGGTGGAACCACTGAGACTATGGCCCATAGCTGTCCTTCAGGTCTGGAATTGAACCCATTCCTGTGGCTTGCAGCCAAACAAAAAACAGGCATATGAGCTGAACATTTACACTAGGTAGATACATTCCTTGGAGAGATCAATCATGGAAGAACAGAAGGGCTGTGTATGCACAGGGAGACAGCTCAGTGGGCAGGAGTGCATGGGAGGGGAGGACACAGGGAAGAGTTAACTATGGGGAAGAAGTGGGAAGGGAGCTTCTGCATTGTGGGAAATTGCAGTCAATGTCATGAGACAGTGTATGTGAGCTGCTGTATGGAAAGTGAATTTGCTCTGTAAACTTTCACCCAAATCACAATAAAATTTTTTTAAAAAAATAAAGAAATTTTTATATTCTGTGTTTCATCTTTACATCTCCCATGGCACTTATTATCATTTTTAAGTAAACTCTAAAATTTTTAAAATATATTTTAGTCAGGTGTATTGAAGTGTATTTATTTGTATACAGTAAAATTCACCCTTTTTAGTGTACAGTTTTGAGTTTTAACAAACACATTTAGTTGTCTACTACCACAGTCAAGTTATATGACATCTTTATCTTTCAGTTTCCGACATGTTGAATCCAACTTATGCCAATACTGTGTGTGTCAGAGGAGAACTGTGCTCCGTAGGGTTTTCAATGGCTGATTTTTCAGAAGGAGATCACCAGGCCTTTCTTCTGAGGTGCCTTTGGGTGGACTGAATCGAACCTCTTGGTTAGCAGTCAAGCACATTAACAATTTGCACCACCCAGAGACTCCATATAATTCTCTTGTGTCTCTTTCTTTGGACAAGATCAATCCTTTACACCTGTCTGTGTCTTTTGGTAAACATATGTAGCATTTCTGTTGCA
>NW_006921738.1:7215540-7226115 GCF_000298275.1 Orycteropus afer afer | reverse complement strand
TGGGCAATCTACTTCCATAGTGATACTGCCTCAGAAACCCAAGGAGGGGTCATTATGGGTCGGGTCCGACTCGACAGCACATAACAACAACACAACCAGCAATGTATGAGAGTTCCAAACACCTCACACCCTCTCCAACACTTGGTATTGCCAATGATTACATATTATCTATTTCAGCCTTTCTGGTGGGTGGGTAATAAAATTTCACTGGGATTTTAATTTGTATATCATAGCTGAATAATAATGTTGAGCATGTGCTTATTAGTTATTTGGATATCCTTGGCACTTAATATCAATTTCCTATATTTAACTCAATTCAACAGTCTTATTAAGCCCCTACCATGCGCCAGACCTGTGCTGAGGCAATGAGGAATCATGAACAAAATATGGCTCATGCAAACACACACACACACACACACACACACAGCTCTCTGTGTGTTAATATGGAAAGATTTCTAATACATACTAAGTGAAAAAAGGTACAGAAATTTGTGTATATGATGCTACCATTTGTGTGAAATGTTTGCTGGAGAAATGAATATATAATCTTGAATATACATAAACATTTTTCAGAAGAATAAATAGAAACTATAACACCTACTTGGCAGAGAATGAAAATGAAGTAAGTGAAGAATTGCAGGGGGAGGGAGAGGAGAGAGACTTCAGAGAATACTTTTCTGTGCTCTGATGTGTCAGCAATTAAATCTCTTACCCATTGTATAAAAAATACTGGACTATATCTGGCATCAGGATTGGAGGAAGACTCATAAACAAACTGCAATACGAAGATGACACAACCTTGCTTGCTGACAGCAAAGAGGACTGGAAGCGATCACAGATGAAGATCAAAGACTACAGCCTTCAGAATGAATTACACCTCAACATAAAGAAAACAAAAATTCTCACAATTGGACCAGTAAGCAACATCATGATAAACAGAGAAAAGACTGAAGTTGTCAAGTATTTCACTTTACTTGGATCCACCATCAGCATCCATGGAAACAGCAGTCAAGAAAGTAAACAACATATTGCATTGGGAAAACCTGCTGCAAAAGACCTCTTTGAATTGTTAGAAAGCAAAGAAGTCACCTTGAGATTAAGATGCACCTGACCTAAACCATGGTATTTTCAATTACCTTACATGCATGTGAAACCTGGACAATCAATAAGGAAGATTGAATAACTGGTGTCGTTAAAGTATGGTGATGTTGTTGTTGTTATGTGCTGTCAAGTCGGACCTGACTCATAGCGACCCCTCTTGGGTTTCTGAGGCAATGTCACTATGGAAGTAGATCGCCCAACCTTCTGAGGAGTGGCTGGTGGGTTTGAACCACCAGCCTTCTGGTTAGCAGTCAAGTGCCTTAGGCACTAGGGTGGCATAGTGGGTAAGGTATTTGCTGCTAACCAGAAAGTCACCAGTTCAAATCCACCAGCTATTCTGTGGAAGGAAGATGAGGCAATCTATTCTGTAAAGATTTACAGCCTTAGAAACCCAATGGGGGTGGCTGGGAGTGGGGATTGAATCTACAGCAGAGGGGGCCAGAAGAATGAACAAATCTGTCTTGAAAGAAGTGTAGCCAGAATGCTCCTTAGAAGTGAGGAGGGAGAGACTTGGTCTCATGTTCTTCGGACATGTTATCGGGAAGGAGCAGTTCCTAGAGAAGGACATCAGGCTTGGTAGAGTAGAAGGTCAGCAAAAAGGAGGAAGAAAATGGGTTGATAAGGTGGCTGCAACAATGGGCTCAAACAGCAATGATCGTGAGGCTGATGCAGCAACAGGTAGTGTTTCATTGTGTTGTGCATGGGGTTACTCAGGGTCAGAACTGATTTGATGGCACCGAACAACAACATAAAAAATATTTAAGGAAAAACAAACATGGTTTCTGGCTATAAAATGGTCAGTTGTGAGGGATTGGAGATGGGGGGTGGGCAATTAATGGATACAGACAAGAAAATAAGTAACCACAACACAGTGTGATAAATTCTGTGAAGGAGAGAGTGCAGGTTGCTTTGGAAAAGTATAGTTAGGTCACTGAAAGCAGGTTTTTGTTTTGTTTTGTTTTGTTTTTGAGGTAGATTTCATGCAAAGCTTCCCAGAGGAGCTAATGTCTAAGTTGAGATTGAAAGGACAGTGGGACTAGTCTGGGGAAGGAAGAGGGAAGTGAGAAGGAAGTTCTAGTTGGACGTCATTGCCTCGATCTGAAGGTGGGGTGGAACACTGTGGGCTCCCAAATGTGAGCAGCTCCATGTGAGGGGAGGGAGGACTGGCAAGAGTAACCAGGGCCAGATCTTTAAAGCTGCGTATCCTTTGAATGCCTAAGGTATGGGGAACAACTTAAGGGTGTTCAAGCCAGGGAGTGGTAAGATTTGCCATCCTACTTGTGGTTTTTCTGTTAGAGCAGCATGAAGTAACCAAAACGGGCAGCAGGAGAGGATGGTGACCTGAACTAAGGTAACAGTAGTGGAAATGGAGAGAGGTGGCTAAAGCGGCTGGACTGAAGAGGTATTGAGGGAGAATAAACAAAATTTGGTGAATATCCATAAGAGGTGAGAGAAAGAAGTCAAAGATAATAGCAGGTTTCCGACTTGGTCAATGTGTTAAGATCCTTAATCACAAGTAACACAATGCCAACTCAAATAGTCTACACAAAAGGACAATTTATTAGTAAGATGCTGGTGTAGATTAGGTTATTGAACAAAGGGTTGTACAACCATATTAACAAAAAGAGGAAATGCAGCTGGGTCTCAGGAACAGCTAGATCTAGTCTCAAACCTGCCTTCACTATATCTTTTTGAGTGTTGGCATTATTTTCTCTCACTATCAACTTGTTTCCCTAACTTGACTGCCATTGGAAGGCTCTATGTTTCAAACTGTAGGAAGCAATACTTTTTCCAACCTTCAATTTTAAAAAATTCTAGAGTAGAATTATTACTGACCCAATTTTCATCCAGTCAACTGTATCTGGTGGGGTGGAATACCATGGTAAGTGCAGTTTAGATCAAGTGCCCACTCAGGACTAACTGGCTAAGGACAGGGGCTTGGGATCATGAGGAACTTGGTAGCTTGGCTAGAACCACATGGTTAGAGTGGGAGGGGAAATGTTCTCAAAAGAAGAGAGTGCCATTCACAGGCACAGGAAACTCAGATTTTAGATGAACATTTATGTATGTTCTAAAAAAAACCCTCTGAGATTATACTCTTTTTAGGGCAGAATCTATATCTGATTCATCCCTCACAGAGTCATGTATATATATAACACACATTCCTAAATGGTTTTTTTTTAAAGAATAAATGAATGATCACAGAGACCGATTCATGAGGCAGCTTCCTGCCTTACTGGGACGTGTAAGTTGGCCTTAAGAGCCGACTCACCAGAACGGGATCACAGGAGGCTTATTTGCCCTCTACAGCCCTATCTACCTGTACCCGTAGCTTTGACCAGCCTGGTCTTGGAGGCTTCATGGAACTATCACAGAGCAGCTATTTCACTAGTCAAAAGATTACTATTGGAACTCCTGTTGATACATGCAAAATGTCTCAACTATGTTTCAAGAACTGATCTAAAAATGGGCTTAACAAAAATACATCTGCATTGTAGAAAATGCAGAAACACAAAACAGGAAAATAATATCAACTATAATTCTATTACTATTTGTATTTTAGTATAAGTATACACACACACACGTGTATACACACACACACACACATATTCCAAGAGTAGTATTTGTTAGGTGCTGTCAAGTTGATTCTCAGATTTATGACTCAAAGTGACCCTATGTGACAAGTAGAACTGCCCCATAGGATTTTCTAGGCTATAATATTTACAGAAGCAGATCACCAGGTCCTTCTCACATGGAGCTCCTGAGTGAGTTTGAACCATCAATCTTTCAGTTAGCAGTTGAGTGCTTAAACTTTGCAACACCAGGTCTCTTTCTCTCTCCCCCTTCTCTCTTCTCCCTCTCCCTCTTTTCTCCTCTTCCTCTGTATGTCCCTCCCTCCCTTTCTCTCTCTTCATTTTACTCAAAATGGTATTGTTTAGGATTTGTTTCTTAATATATCATTTAAAACTGTTCTATAGTGTGTGTAAGGACCTCTGGTAGCGTAGTGCTTAAGGCACTTGACTGCTAACCAGAAGGCTGGGGGTTCAAACCCACAGGCCACTCCTCGGAAGGAAGATGGGGCAATCTACTTCCGTAGTAATACTGCCTCGGAAACCCAAGGAGGGGTCGCTATGAGTTGGGTCCGACTCGGCACATAACAACAACAACAACATAGTGTGTGTAACCAGAATTCATTTAAGCAATCCTCTACTGATATTTATTTAGGTGGTTTCTAAGACTTTGTTTGTTTGTTTTGCTATTATATTTATAAATGTAATATATTTCAGGTGCTCTGGCTACACAGTGGTTAAATAGCTCAGCTGCTAACCTAAAGGTTAGTGGTTCGAACCCACCAGCCACTCTGTGGAAGAAAGATATGGCAGTCTGCTTCTGTAAAGATTTACAACTTTGGAAACCCTGTGGTGCAGTTTTACTCTGTCCTATCAGGGTGCTATGAATTGGAATCTACTCAATGGCAGTGGGTTTGGTTTGGTAATATATTTAATACTGTGATAAACGTCCTAATAGTTCTACCTTTAAAAAAAAAAAAAAAAAGCTTGATTGTCTTTATAAAAAGGGACACATGTTCTTTGTAAGAACAAAACAAACAACCTTCTAAAGTTAAAATGAGGAGAGGAAAAGCAGTGCAAACTCACTCACTAGGTGGTAAAAATGATGAATACGTAAGTGAATATCTTTGGAGACATCTTTGTATGTAGGCTGTACATATAACAGGTATAGAAGTTTACATAAATTAAATCATCCTATTCATGTTCACTTATAACCAGTTTTTGGACATTTAAATTCTTTAAATTAATTTTATTAGACTGATTAGATACAAAAACATTTATGAAGGAAAAAGAAACATATTTGCACCCAAATCTATTTAATTAGAACCAAATTTAAGAAGAAGCAAGCATTACTTTTTCCTTTAAAGTGCCTGTGTACCCTTCTCCAAACCCATCCTCTTTCCTCTTCCTCAGGGATAACTACTGTATTTATGTCGATCACTACCTGGCTTTTTTTTTGTGTGTGTGTTTGCAGTGCAAGTTTACAGAGCAGAGTTTGTTTTACATTCAACATTCCGTGTACATTTAGTTTCACTCCCATTTACCATGCCCAACCCTAACCCAGTCTCCCCCCATCCCTGCCCAGTAAACCCTCTTTCCATGCCCCTCATAGTTATGCACTCTTGTGTGTCCTGCATTTCCTCCATGCAAATCTTGCCCCTCTGGTACCATCACCCTGGGTTGAGTGGTCTGCGTGTACATCTTGTTTACTATTGGGCTGAGAGCCAGCCCCTGGGAGTGAGTTTTGTTCCAGGCCCAAAATGTATCCCAGGGCCATAGTATTGTGGGTCTCACCAGGCTCCATCTAACTAGTAATTCTGGTCATTTTTGTGTTTTTGGATTTTGTTCAATGTTTTTCCTCCCACTCTATCCAGGATCTCTAGTTTTGATCCTTTCTCAAGTGGTTGGCATTGGTAGCTAGGCACCATCTAGTTCTTCTGGTCTCAAGGTCCATCATGTCCTAAGGCTGATTGCTTCCAAATGCCCTTGGTTTTTTGTACTCTTCTTTGCTTCCGACAATAGGAAACCATTAGCTGCATCTTAGATGGCCACTTGAAAGCTTTTTAGACCCCAGTTGCTACTCACCAATGTAGGTTGAAGAACAAGATTTTTAAGTATTTTGTTGTGCCAATTGAGTCTGGTGTCCCCCAGTACTACTGTCCTGAGTCAGTAGATCCATTGGATCTCTCTCCTACAATGCCTGGCTGTCTGTGAGGGATTACTGTATGTCTGTGTTCTGTTGTTTCTGTAAGGATTGTGGGTATTTTCTATCACTGACATCTGTGCAAGATTAGCTTCAGCTGAATCTATCCTTGGTCTAGAGTATAATCCTGTTCACTGATCCTCATCTTATCTTCTCAGATGTATATGTATTTATCTGTAGCCTGGTGTTTGGTGTTAGTGGTAATGCAACATTGTGGATATACTGGTATTAGCCTCTGTCATTCATATCTTATGTGCACAATTTGGTGTCCTCCCTTTTCCTAATGTTATCATGGTGGTCACAGACTCTTTCTATACCATCCCTCCCCTTACTCACATCAGTGTGTGGCCCATTTATGTCTACCACTACCTTGCTTTTAATTTTACCATGTATATTTGTTTCCCTAAATAACGTGCTTTTAAATAGTATACAAATGGAATAATACTGTATGTAATTGTTCTACTCTTTTCTCACTATAATGTTCCCAAGAGTATACAGCTGTGTGTAGGTGTAATTCATTCATTTCACTGCTGTGTTTATTTATGTAATATACTGTTGGTGGACAATTGGGATTGTGTCTGGTTTCTTGCTCTTAAAAACATTGTGGATAAGAACATATTGTATAAGCAAACCCCAAAACAGAGGCACTTGGCATGACTCAAATGGCTGCCCAAAATCTAAATTAAACTCCATTTTGAATTAAACTGAAGCTTGGCCTAAAAACTCTGTTTTGCTGCTTTAAAGAGACAATTTAGCTTCTTGCAAAATTTTACTGCTTGTATCTCAAAAACAGCAAGGGTCAAGATTTTAGCTTGTGTAAGGAATTGTTAAAAGATGTTTGTCAAGAGTGTTTGCACAGCCTAATCCAAGAAGAGTGGCTTGATCAACATGTCCCAGGAGTCAGAAAATAGAAATGATAATGGTAAGAAGGAATGTAATTTAACAACTCCCTTGTAACTTTTTGTCACGTACCTCCTCATGCCTGTGAGCATGTAACCCTTTTCTTACTCCATCTGATAAAAATTTCACTCTCTTCTTACAGTTTGGAACACTATAATACCCTGCCTGGCTACAAGTGTGCCTCCCAATTCACAAATCTCTCTACCCTTTTATAAAACTCTTTGCTTTCATTTGTAACAGAGTATAATACTGTTGCTTCACTATGACATATCTTGGTGACTACAAAAGGAAATGAAGGTGAATTTGCTCCTGCAACTTCCAAAGTGCTGGGGATTTGGTCCAATGGTGCTGGGATGGGTCACTTTGGGGCCCTCTATTTCCACAGAAGATTTGGGAGTTGCAGCAAGGTAAATATTTCTTGGGTCCAGACCTCCAATCTCTTTGCATAGAAGCTCCCTGGGTTTTATTTTAGGATTTGCCTTTCTCTTTCCTTTTTCTTTTCTGTGTTTTTATAAGTTGGAACATAAATTCTTTTGGTTTTAAATTCCATATGGTCATTGCTTAAGAATCTCAGAAACTTAAAGTCATTTAGAAACAGTAAGCACAGACCATGTCAAGACACTGACAGTAAAAACCCTATAGCCCTATTTCATTAGGGATATTATCTAGTTCTGAAACAATGAAAGCTCCAACTTTTTGTTTAAATCTTCCAAAGCTAACTTTATGCTGCCTCTGAGAACATGGGAAATGCCAAATCTAAGAGCAATAATAAATCTCCTTTGGGAATTCCCACTCATTACATAAACAAGCATTTTGATTCTTTGACATGTTTGTTTCTGTCTGTTTGGCATAGCCTGATCAAAGGTAGTTCAGAAAGTCAGTGGCCACTTCGGGTAACTTTTGACCTTTCTGAGTAAAATTTTCTGTGCAGTAAATTAGAAAATAAAGACTCCTGAATTAAGAAATTGCACACCTGTATTCACCACAGCACTATTTACAATAGCAAAAAGATGGAAACAACCTAAGTGCCTATCAATAGATTGAATGGATAACCAAACTATGGTACGTACACACAATGGAATACTATGCAACATTAAAGAATAATGTAGAATCAGCAAATCACCTCTTAATGTGGATGAACTTGGAGGGCATTATGCTGAGTGAAAAAAGTCAATCACAGAAACTTCTAGTAAAATAATGAAAAAGGCAGACAAGCTCCACAGACCCTCTTCAATGAAGAAAAGAGAAACCAATTGAGACAATATAGAAGATAATCCTGGAGCCCTGAGCTTTGAAAGGAAGGATACAGAAGTGGATTAGGCACCAACTAGTGGAAAAACCTAGTGAGTACTCTAGTGAGTACAGAGACGGTCAGGACAATGGATTGTCAGCTACTCTGACAGGACCAACAGCTGGAATATTTCCAAGTGGTGTTGGGATCTGAGACTTGACTTAAAGATCAGCCCTGATTGCCAAGGGCTACAGGGACGACTGCACTGGTGACCTATGACTAGAAAGGAAAACAGCAAGGGGGGAGACAATCTGAGCTGTGGACTTTTGTCTATCTGAAAGGTGCAGCCATTTTGAATGTTGGCAAGCAGCAGCCATTTTGGATACTTAAAGTGACCAAGGGTGCAGCCATTTTGGATCTTTACAAGGGATGACCATTTTTTATTTTAAAGTGACAGTGTTCTCATTCAGATTCCAGAGACCTAAGAATAGTCTCTCTTTGCCAAGGATGGCAGGGACATACAGGAGGCTGACAACAGGAAAGGAGACAGGTGGTGAGTGTATAAATGCTGCCAACTAGCTAATACAGGAGCACAGCACAGTACCCTGTTTATGTAGATAACATACAAACAAAAGAAAATTAAAATCATGGGCAAGTCACTCCAACATACAATCACCGATTAAATATAAACACAAAAACATCACAATGCCTTGGAAACAACAGAGCATCACAGTCCACAAAAAGAAGCAAGAGAAAGCTGGAGAAACAAGGGACCAGGATACAGACCCAAAACACATCCCTGAGAAAGACCCAGCACTGGAACTCCCTAATAAGGAATTCAAAAGAATTATATTTAGGTACCTTCAATTAATTGAGAGACAGATCAAGGAAAACACTGAAAAAATTGGAGAAAACCCTACAACAATTTTGAAAAACAACACAAGAACAAAAGGACAAAATAAATGAAAAATTAGAAATGATACAAAATCTACACACAGAAATCCAGAAGGCTGATACTGAATTTTCAGAAATAGACAACACATTGAATGGGCAAAGGAGTAGAATTGAATCAATGGAAGACAGAATTAGTGAGGTTTAAGGCAAATACCTCAATACTTCTTTGGAAAGGGGACAAGCAGAAAAAAGTTAAAAACAAAATGAAGCAAGCCTAAGGTTCATGGGGGATACCATCAAAATGAA
The DNA here is from genome assembly GCF_000298275.1 of Orycteropus afer afer. Classification (NCBI taxonomy): domain Eukaryota; kingdom Metazoa; phylum Chordata; class Mammalia; order Tubulidentata; family Orycteropodidae; genus Orycteropus; species Orycteropus afer. The sequence continues at coordinate 7,216,910 of NW_006921738.1, read as the reverse complement.
TAACCTACATGTAATCGGAATTCCAGAACAGGAAGAGACAAATAAAACCACAGAGAAAACTGTTAAAGATTTGTTGGAAGAGAATTTTCCTGGTGTGATGAAAGATGAGAACGTGTGCACTCAGGAAGTCCAACGAACCCCAAACAGGATAGATCCCAAAAGAAAATCACCAAGACATGTCATCATCAAACTCACCAAAACCAAAGACAAGGAAAGAATCCTGTAAGTGGCATGGGAAAAACGAAAATTACCTAAAGGGGCAACCAATAATACTAAGCCCGGTTTGTTTGCAGAAACCATGCAGGAGAGAATGCAATGCGATGGCATATGTAAAACCCTGAAAGAGAAAAATTTCCAACCAATAATTATGTACCCAGCAAAATTATCCCTCAAATATGATGGTGAAATTAGAATATTTCCAGATAAGCAGAAATTAAGGGAATTTGTTAAAACTAGACCAATCTTACAAGAGATACGAAAGGGAGTCCTTTGGACAGAGAACCAACAACAGCAAACAACAACTGATCATTAACACACACAATGACATAACCCAGAAACCAACCCAGCTATGGAAGTATCCAAAGTAAATAAGCCTACAAGATTGTAAACAAAGAACCAGAGATATCAATTGATAAATGAGGACAACTACAAACCAAAAAGAGGGAAAATACTATGTAGTTTCAGAAAGTAGTTCAGAAAGTCAGTGGCCACTTTGTGACATCAAGACAACTACAAGATAGAACGGACTGTTCTAAACCTGGGAAGAAAATTATAAATCACAGGGTAACCTCAAAGAAAAATGATAAACCTTCACATAAAAATAAAAGGACCAGCACAAATATTTAGCAAATACTAAAACAATAACAATGAAGGAAGTGATAACATGATTCACAAACAAAATGAGCTCAGCACAGAAAATTGTATGGAACAAAGAAATCAACACCATGAAAAAGCACATAACAAAATGACAGCAATAAATTCATACTGGTTGACAATTACATATCTGGCAAAGAACTTATCTCTAAGATTTATAAAAAACTCCAATGCCTCACACCAAAGGAATTAACAATCCAATTGAAAAGTGGCAGAAGACATGAATAGATACTTCATTGAGGAGGATGTTCAGGTGGCCAGCAAACACTTGTAGAGATGGTCACGATCATTGGCCATCAGAGAGATGCAAATCAAAACAACAATGAGATACTGTCTCACTCCAGCACCGATGGCATGGTTCAATGAGAGAGAATATAACAAATGCTACCAGGGATGTTCCTCGGAAGGAAGGTTGGGCAATCCTACTTCCGTAGTGATACTGCCTCGGAAACCCAAGGAGGGGTCGCTATGAGTCGGGGCCGACTCGACGGCACATA
>NW_006921738.1:7207938-7214562 GCF_000298275.1 Orycteropus afer afer | reverse complement strand
GACCCATGTCACTTTAGTTTTGTGTATTTCCCTGTACATAATTATATTTCAATAAAATGCATTTTTTAAAAAAATTCAATCACAGAAGGACAAATATTGTATGAGTACATTATTGTAAAAAGGAAAAGTTTACTCAGGGAAGGAAATTTTCTTTGTTGGTTACTAGGGATGGGAGAGAAGGGGAAGGGAAGGAAAATAGATCGCTAATTAAGAGACAGTTTTGATATGGGTGAAGGGATTTAATAAATAAATAAGATTAGCCATTAGGTGATAGTTTCTGAAGCTAAGTTATGGGCACATGGGAGTTCATTGCACTAGTCTTTGTTTTTGTTTGAAATATTTTATAATAATAATAGAAAAAAGAAATAGCAATAAGACACCTTTTTAAAATTGGTACTTTGAAGCCTCTTAAAGACAACAAACTAACAACAACAAAGAAAACTCCCTGAAACATATTGCTTCTAAATTGACTAAACAGAATAAAGAATTGCAGAATACGGTTTCTGAAGTAACTAAACCAAATAATGAATTACCGAATCAGAGCTCTGCTATTCCTACACCCCTCACTGTAGTTTCCTCTGCTCCTTTCCCAGCAGTCACTTCTCTTCTACCTTCTTACCCTTCTGGAAACACTCTGTCTGAACTTCCTTTCTTCCCTGAAGAATCTGCTAAAGATTCAAAGCCAGAGAGTTCAAAATCAGAGAGTCCAAAGCTCATTCCTGCAATGACTTTTAATATTTGCTGCAGAATCTTGAGTACCAGAGAAAACCCAAAAAAATCCTATTATTTCTTTTACTCCCTGGACTAGCACAGAATTATTAAGTATTGTTAAAGATTTTCCAAAATTATGTGAGGATTCTTACAAATTTGCTCAAGATTTTTAAATCATTATTGAAGCTTATTAGCCTGGGTTGTCTAATTTATATCAATTAGTCCATATGTTAGTTGGCTTTGGGGAAGCCAAATTAGGGTGAGAAAATGCTGAATGGAAATATCTCCAATGTAGGTTAGCTTTGGATACAGGCAAAACAGCAGAGACCCTCCTTGCAAAAGCTCTAAGTGGGCGCCAAAAATTATTTGAAGCAATCCCTAATGCCTTTCCCTCAATAATTGATTGGACAAAAATCCATCCCTGCATACAAAATAAGGATAGAAGTGTACACGATTATTTAGCCCAAGTATTCCATAAACTTTTGGAACATTTTGAATTAGATCCTTTATATGAAGGAACTATAGGGCCCTTTAATGTAATATTTATTCCATAAACTTTTGGAACATTTTAGATTAGATCCTTTAGATGGAGGAATTATGGGGCCCTTTAACGTAATATTTATGTCTGGCCTCAAGCCTGAAATTTCAGCATTAGTTAAAAGACATTCTTTAGAACAAAACAAGTTGTAAAGACTAACAAATTGAAGGTGTCTCAATACAGGAGCTGCAAGTGCCAACCCAGAAAAGAAATTTTAAACCCTCCAGTGGACCTAAAACTGGTCTCTGCCACAATTGTAATGAATGTTTTTAATTAAAGAATGAACAGAATGGAATGGTTTGGTTTGGAGTGGTTTCTATTCCAACTACTCTTCCACCCTCTGATTCAGAATGAAGGAATTCTGGGGACAATACAAGGACTTTTCCTAAACTGGTTGTAAACCTTTAAAGAGAAATTATGTACATTAATGCAGAATCCTGCCAATTTTTAATTGATAGAGAAGCTACTCTATCTGCACTTCATCCTATGTGAGCTTTTAAGACATTAGCAAGTAGCTCAGAGAGATGAAATTGAGACATGGAGAAAGTCAGGCTGTTATCAAGACCCTGACACTAAACTATGGTTAGGATCCAACACTAACATTGTTTCTTCTGAAGATTATGCATGTCCCTAAAACTAAGACTAAGACTGCAAATCCTTATGGAAGCAAGCATTGAAGAAGATATAAAATGATTGAAATTTTAAAGAAATACTTGTGGGGAAAATTTTCTGAGGAAGCTGAGAATTTGGCCTCTTACTGTTCTATTGGCCCTCACTATAACCTTGGGAAACATCTTAAAACTTTACCTGGGCTACATCCTTTGCCGTTTAGATCATGAATTGATCTAGATCTAATTGAACGGCAATTAGATTTTATCCAGCCTCTACTTTCAACTGGTTATAAATATGTCTTAGGACTGACACAAACTTGCTTGCTGAAAGGAAAGAGGACTTAAAGTACCTACTGATAAAGATCAAAGACTAGAGCTATCAGTATGGACTACACCTCAACGTAACAAAAATAAAAATCCTCACAACTGGACCAATAAGCAACATCATGATAAACAGAAAATAATGACGTTGTCAAGGATTTCATTTTACTTGGATCCACAGTCAATATCCATAGAAGCAGCAATCAAGAAATCAAACAACATATTGCATTGGGCAAACCTGCTGCTGAAGACTGCTCTGAAGTGTTAAAAAGCAAAGATGTCACTTTGAGGACTAAGGTTGCCTGACCCAAGTTATGGTATTTTCACATACAGGTGAAAGCTGGACATGAATAAGGAAGACAAAAGAAGAATTGATGCCTCTGAATTATGGTGTTGCTAAAGAATATTGATTCCACTATAGGCTGCAAGAAGATAAACAATTTTCTCTTTGAAGTACAGCCAGAAAGCTCCTTAGAAGCTAGGATTCAAGACTTTGTCTCACATACTTTGGACATATTATCAGAAGGGACCAGTCCCTGGAAAAGGACATCATGCTTGGAAAGTAAAGGGTCAGTGAAAAAGAAGACGACCCTAAATGAAATGGATTGTGCCTGGGACATTGGGCTCAAACACAGCAATGATTGTGAGGGTAGCATAGGATTGGGTAGTATTTCATTCTGTTGTACATAAGCTTACTATGAGTTGAAACTGAGTCGACATCACCTAACAGTAATCATTTGTAGGTTTTCACATTGGGTGGAAGTTTTTTGAAGTGCTAGCACTACTTTCTAGCAAAGAGGCTCCTCAAAAAACATAATACCTATCAGGGAGCACCAAAAATTCTTTGCAGTGATAGAGGAGGAGTCATTTTGCTAGACATGTTTTCAATAATTATGCCAAATCTTCTCCCATGTACCAGAGATTGCATGGTCCTTACCATCCTCAGTCTTCTGGACCTGTAGAAAAACAAATGGCAAAATAAAAACCCAACTTGCTAAACTTTCTGAATCCTCAGATTTGTCTTGGACTATCTCAAAACTCACTGCCATTGAGTGGGATCCGACTCATAGCAACCCCTCCTTGGGTCTCCGAGGCACTATCTCTACACAAGTAGACTGCCCAACCTTCCTTCTATAGTTCTCCCTTTAGTCCTTTTAAATTTAAGAAGCATTCCTTTTGGACCTCATGAACGTACTCTTTATGAAATAATTACTGGAAGGCCTATGATCCTTCCTTCCATACATTGCCTCTACCAACCCTAACTTAGTACAACCTGAATCACTGAAACATTGTCAATCTTTAATGCAATACTCTAAAAAATATTTTATACAAACTGAAAAAGCATTTGAGAAGCAAAAACCTGGTTCTCCTCCTATACTTAATATTTTCCCCAGGAGATTACTTTTATTGGAAAAGGCACCAACTAAAAGATTCTTTAGAACTCTGCTGGAAGGAGTCTTATCAAGTTATCTTAACTAAACCTTATGCAGCAAAACTAAACCAAGAAAAAAGAAAACCCCAAACCCACTGCTGTCAATTCTGACTCATAGTGACCCCCTTGGGTTTCCAAGGCTATAAATCTTTATGGAAGTATATTGCCTCATCTTCCTTCCATAGAGCAGCTGGTGGGTTTGAACCACTGATCTTCTGGTTAGCAACCAAGTGTCTTACCTACTATGCCACCAGAGCTGCTTGCAGCAAAACTACAGGGAATTAACACTTGGATTCATTTATCACAGCTAAAGAAAGTTAAAGTGCCTATCTGCACTTGTCAGCCAAATGGAGATTTGAAACTCAGACTGAAACACCCTATTGGCCAGAAGCGGGTGACTTCAAAAGCAAGCAGCTGATTCCAAAAAACACGGAACAAGATTACATGCCAACTGCTAAAATTTGGGGGCTCTGTTTCTTAACTGCTGGTGTTTTAATAGTTTTGGCTGTTTTTACAGACTTGTGGGATTATTTCCCATTATCTTTGGTAATCATTGAATACTTTTAACTCTAACCCTAACTGAAATTCTTACACTCTGCTTTAAAATTAGCTTTATTTTACCAACTTCAGTTCATCTCCTGGTAACTTAAGAATAATGTATTTTATATTCATCATTTTTCTCTTTATTATATTACTTTCATTATCCTTTCTCAATTATGAAATTTTTAATAAATATTCCTTTTCTGTTTATCATAACCATCACTGATTCTTGGAATGGAAATGTTTTTATCAAATTAATTCAATCAGTAGCCAGTGCCAGGACTTTGACTGAATGCTGGGTTTGTCATCCTTCTCATTTCACACAAGATCATATTTTTTATCCCCTCACTATACCAGTTTTGGATTATACGTTCATACCTAACTTTACTGTTGATTTTGAAAAACCATTTAAATGAGCCATTCACATCAAATTGTGCTTACATCCAGAATTATCCACCTATCTATCAACTCTTTGTTTCAGTCTTACTGGTACCTGGGTAGGTCCCAATGGACCATTCCATTCCTCTCACATGATGAAATCTTTTTGTTAGTAACTCTTGATATTATTCTCATTAATGATTAACTGTCTTATAATTAATCATTAAAATTCCCCAGTTTGTGCCCAACTCCAGAATTGCCTAGAATTTGGAAAATTATCCATTTGTAATGATTCATTGACAGCAGACTGGCTCAAAAGAGCCAGTAAGTCAATTCCATTTATTAATATTCAAACTGGGGCAGGTATGTTATGTGCCCCATTGGACATGCCTTTTCATGCAGATCAGCTTATTTGAGAGAAAATTATATGATGACTCACCCTGTATTTGGACCTTACCATGGTAACATGGTTGGAATAGCTGGGGCCAATGCACCTAGGTACCCTTGGAGTTCGCCTGAGTATCCATTTATACAATGACAACTTACTATGCAACAGTGACTTGAAATTAATGTTGTTGTTAGGTACCATTGAGTTGGCTCTGACCCATAGAGATACTATGTACAACTCATAGAGACACTATGTGTGGTCCTGTGCCCCCCTCACAATCCTTCCTATACTTTAGCCCATCATTGCAGCCATTGTGTCAATCCATTTTGTTAGGGGTCTTCCATTTCTTCGCTGACCCTCCACTTTACCAAGCATGATACTCTTCTCCAGGGACTGGTCCCTTCTGACAACATGACCAAAGTAGGTGAAACAAAGCTCGACCATTCTTACTTCCAAGAAGCATTCTGGCTGCACTTTGTCCAAGACAGGTTTGTTCTTTCTTCAGGCAGCCCATAGTATTTTCAGTATTCTTCACCAGCACCACAGTTCAAAGGCATCAACTCTTCTTCTGTCTTCTGTATTCATTGTCCAGCTTTCATATGCATATGAAGCGATTGAAAATATCATGCCTTGAGTCAGTCTCCCCTTAGTCTTCAGAGTGACATCTTTGCTTCTTAACACTTTAAAGAGGTCTTTTACAGCAGATTTTCCCAGTGCAATATGACATGATTTCCTGACTGTCGCTTCCCTCGTTATTGACTGTGGATCTAAGTAAAATGAAATCCCTGACAACTTTAATCTTTTCTCTGTTTATCATCATGTTGCTTATTAGTTCAGTTGTGAGGACTTTTGTTTTCTTTGTGTTGAAGTGTAATCCATTATGAAGAGTAGTCTTGAATCTTCTTCAATAAGTGCTTCAAGTCATCTTCACTGTCAGCAAGCAAGGTTGTGTCATCTGCATATCACGGGTTGTTAATTGTTCTTCCTCCAATCCTGATTACTTGTTCTTCTTCATATTGTCCAGTTTCTCAGATTATCTGCTCAGCATACAGATTGAATAAGTATGGTGAAATTACACAACAGTGACGTACACCCTTCCTGATTTTAAATCATGCAGTATCCCCTTGTTCTGTTCAAATGACAGCCTCTTTTTTGGTCTATGTACAGGTTCCTCATGAGAATAATTAAGTGTTCTGGAATTCCCATTCTTTGCCATGTTATAATTTGTTATTATCCACACAGTTGAATGTCTTTTCATAATCAATAAAACACAGATAAACATCTTTCTTGTATACTTTGCTGTCAACCAAGGTTCATTTGACATCAGCAATGATATTCCTTGTTCCATGTCCTCTTCTGAATCCAGATTGTATTTCTGGAAGTTCCCTGTTAATATACTGCTGCAACCATTTTGTAATTATCTTCAGCAAAAATTTACTTGCATGTGATATTAATGATGTTGTTAGGTGCTGTTGAGTCGTTTCCGACTCATAGTGATCCCATGCACAGCAGAATGAAACACTGCCCGATCCCATGCCAGCTCCATGATCCCTGCTATACTTGAGCTCATCATCGCAGCCACCATGTCAATCCATCTCGTTGAAGGCCTCTCCCTCTTTCGTCGACCCTCCACCCTACCAAGCATGACATCCTTCTCCAGGGAATGGTCCCTTCTGACAACATGACCAAAATAGGTGAGATGAAG
>NW_006921738.1:7195655-7207433 GCF_000298275.1 Orycteropus afer afer | reverse complement strand
ATCTGTTCTGGAAGAAGTGCAGCCAGAATGCTCCTTGGAAGCAAGAATGGCCAGACTTCATCTCACTTACTTTGGTCATGTTGTCAGAGGGAACATTCCCTGGAGAAGGATATCATGCTCGGTAAAGTGGAGGGTCAGCTAAAAAGGGGAAGACCCTCAACAAGGTGGATTGATACAGTGCCTGCAACAATGGGCTCAGGTATAGCAAAGATTGTGCGGCTGGCACAGGACTGGGCAATGTTTCATTCTGTTGTACGGAGGGTCAATATGAGTTGGAACCAACTTGATGGCACCTAACAACAACAACAACAAAAATTCTTTTTGATACAGTGACACTGTGTATTCCTTCCATTTTCTTTTAATTCTTCTTTCATTGTTCAATACTTTGCCCATCTTTAGTGCTGTAACTCAAGGCTTGAATTTTTTTCTTCAGTTCTTTCAGCTTAAGAAATGCTGAGCATGTTCTTCCATTTTTGTTTTCTAATTCCAGGTCTCTGCACATTTCATTATAATGCTTTACTTTGCCTTCTTGGCTCTTTGAAATTTTCTGTTCAGTTCTTTTATTTCAGCATTTCTTTCATTCACTTTAGCTACTCTATGTTCAAGAGCAAGTTTCAGAGTCTCTTCTGACATACACTTTGATCTTATGTTCCTGTCTTTTTAATGACCATTGCTTTCTTCATATATGATGTTCTTGATGTTACCCCACAACTCTTCTGTTTTTGGTCATTGGTGTTCAGTGTGTCAAATCTGTTCTTCAGATGGTCTCTAAATTCTAGTGAGATATAATCAAGGTCATATTTTGGCTCTCATGGACTTATTTTAATTTTCTTTAGCTTCAACTTGAACTTGCATAGGAGCAATTGAAGGTCTGTTCTACAGTCAGCTCCTGGCTTTGTTTTGATTGATGCTATTGAGCTTCTCCATTGCTGCTTTCCACAGATGTAGTCTATCTGATTTCTGTGTATTCCATCTGGCGAGGTCCATGTGTATAGGTATATTTGTGTATAGGTACATGTTGAAAACATGTATTTGCACTGAGTAAGTTGTTGTTCTTGCAAAATTCTATCATGCAATCTCTGGCTTCATTTCTATCACTAAGACCATATTTTTTAACTACCAAGATTCTTCTTTGTTTCCAACTTTCACTTTCTGATCCCCAATAATTATCAATACATCTTGACTGCATATTTGGTCAATTTCAGACTGCAGAAGTTAGTAAAAATCTTCAATTTCTTCATTTTCAGCTTTAATAGTTAGTGCATAAATTTGAATAACAGTAGTATTAACCGGTCTTCCTTGTAGGCATATAGATATTATCCTATAACTGACAGCATTGTACTGCAGGATAGATCTTGAGGTGTTCATTTTGATGATGATTGCAATGCCGCTTGTCTTCAATTTGTCATTCCCAGCATAGATCATATGATTGATCCAAAATGGCCAAAAGAAGTCCCTTTCAGCTCACCAATGCCCAGGATATCAATCTTTATGTGTTCTATTTCATTTTTGACAACTTCCAGTTTTCCTAGAGTCATACTTCATACATTCCAGTTTCACTTATTAATGAATGTTTGCAGTTTCCCATTTCGAGTTGTGTCTCATCAGCAAATGGAAGTCCTGAAAGTTTTACTCCATCTGTGTCATTAAGGTCAACTTTACTTTGGGGAGATAGCTTTTCCCTGGCTGTATTTTGAATGCCCTCTAACCTGAGGGGTTCATCTTCAGGCACTGTATCAGACAATGTTTCAGAACTATTCATGAAGTTTTCCAGTTTAATATTCCTGCAGAATAGAGAACCAGTCCTTTCAGATAATCCCATCACTGATAGTCCTGGATGGGGCTGGTCATATCTTTGAGCATTTGTTCCTACTTACAGCATATTACAGGCTGGTCATATCTTTGAGCATTTTTTCCCACTTATAGCATATTAGAGGAGCTCTGGTAGCGTAGTGCCTAAGGCACTGACTGCTAACCGGAAGGTTCATGGTTCAAACCCACCAGCCACTCCTTGGAAAGAAGGTTGGGCAATCTACTAACATAGTGATACTGCCTTGGAAACCCAAGGAGGGGTTGCTATGAGTCAGGTCTGACTCAATGGAACATAACAACAACAACATAGCATATTACAATTAGAAAAATATATTTACAACCTTCTACTATGGCCCAAACTGCTGATAGTGTTGCTAATTGAATGGCAGTTCCGCAGAAGCCCTTAGAATCCCTTTTTAAGTTGTTTTAGGTAATGGAATAGCCCTTGATTTCCTCCTAGCTCAACAGGGAGATGTTTCTGCTATTGCTAATACCTCTTGCTATCCATGGATAAACAAGACATTATTAAAATATGTCAGAAGGCATCCTGGTTACCTTCTTTGATATTTTTAGTTGGTTACCTCAAAGTATTGGATCTGGAATATGCTCTTTTCTATTAACCCGCCTACTCCTTTTGATAATTGTAATTGTTAGTATAGGGCTTGTTAAATGTATTATGTATTGCATTTCTCATTGCCACCACCAGCTCTCAAAGTATCTAGCCATGTGACAAATCATGTATTTAGAAGACACTAATTTTGCTAAGGAGAATGAAGTTTAGTTTTGGGATCAGAATTTTTGGAATGCCAAGCTGTTCTTCTAATGCAACACCTTCACCAATGAGAATCAAGTCACCCAGAAATGAGGCCTGAGACTATACCAGGGTGTGGTGGTTATGTTTGTGTGTCAACTTGACTGGGCCTGGTTGAGCAGCTGGGCAGCTGGATGTAGTATTCCCCATGATTGGTAATCAGTTCCATGGTGGAATCTACTGTGAGCAGCTGAGTAGTTGCCTTAGGGATGTGGTCTGCTTCCTGTATATAAGCAGAAGCCTTGGGGAATGGTCTCTAGCTTATGGCACGCTTGGACCCTGCATGTAGCCGTGTCATTGTTCAGCAGCCTGCCATGCTCTGCCGACCTTGGGACTTACAATGGACTTAAATTAATGGCCTGCCATGTGGTTTGGTAACATTGGGACTGTGCCTTGTTACTTGTCAACCTTGGGCTTCTCAGCCTCAGCATCCAGCAGCTGTCTGAGTGAAGAAAAGCCTCTAGCTCCAGTGGGCTGGAAGCAGGAGGCAGAGCTGGACCCCAAGGTTGACGGGCTTTCACCCAGCCCCTAGAGCCTGGCACTTTGAACTTGGAGTTAAAGCCTCCAAACTGTAAGAGAATAAACTCCTGTTTGTTAAGGCCATCCCATTTGTGTATATTCTTTTCAGAGCGGCACTAGGTAACCAGAACACAGGGTAACTAGATGGTGCCTTTAATAACTGAGCTGGTGTCTTGGGTATTAAAAGCTCAAATAGAACAACCATCCCCAAAATAGCAAATCCTTGCAAAAGATAAATAACTCCTTTGGGAGAGAATGTACATGCAAACCCCAAAACTAAGGCATTTGGCTTGACTAAACTGACTGCCCCAGATCTAAATTAAACGCCATTTTGAATTAACTGAATCTTAGCCTAAGAACTCTACTTTTGCTGCTCCAAAGAGACAATTCAGCTTCTTATAAACATCAAGGGTCAAGATGTTAGCTTGTGTGAGGAACTGTTTGTTAAAAGATGTTTGTTAAGAGTGTTTGCACAAAACACCGCATAACGTGGATGAACTTGGAGGACATTATGCTGAGCGAAATAAGTCAGTCACAAAAGGACAAATATTGTATTAGTCCGTTAGTGTGAAAGTTAAGGAAAGGTTTATATATTGGAGGACATTTTCTTTGTTGGTTACCAGGGGTGGGAGGGAAGGGGAGGGAATGCTGTTAGATAGATAGAGATAAATATTGATTTGGGTGAAGAGAAGGGCAATGTACCAAATGTGAGTGACCAATATGGCAGCATTGAGGATGAGAAAGACAGAGAGAGTTACATGGGCAGTACAAACAACAAATATGAACCCCTTTGTAAATACAATACTGAGTTGTCAATGAAAGCAAACATGGGTATAGGGACGGATAGATGGGTGAACAAGCTAAACAATTATGTATATCTAAATGGAGAGTGTATCCAAGATCATATACAGGGTTGGCAGACAATGGGCCTCTCGAAGAGTATGAAGGGATGGACACTGGGAGGAGGTAACTATGGGGAGGAAGTGGGAGGGGAGCTGCTGCATTGTAAATTTTGGTCAATGACATGAGACAAAGTATATGTGAACTGCTGTATGAAAAGTGAATTTACTCTGTAAATCTTCACCCAAATCCTAATAAAAAAAAAAAAAAAAAGAGTGTTTGCACAGCCTAATCTAAGAAGAATGCCTTGGTTAACAAGTCTCAGGAGATTGTTGTTGTTGTCATGCGCTGTCAGTTGGACCTGACTCATAGCAACCCCTCCTTGGGTTACTGAGGCAATATCACTACGGAAGTAGATTGCCCAACCTTCCTTCTGAGGAGTGGCTGGTGGGTTTGAACCCCCCAGCCTTCTGGTTAGCAGTCAAGTGCCTTAGGCACTATGCTACCAGAGCTCAGGAGATTAGGAAATAGAAATGATAATATTAAGAAGGACTGTAGTTTAACAACCCCCTTGTAACTTTTTGTCCTGTATCTCCTTGTGCCCGTGAGCAACTAACCCTTTGTTTACTCCACCCAATAAAAACCTCACTCTCATCTTGCAGTTTGGAACACTGTGGTTGCCTGCCTGGGTGCCAGTGTATCTCTTGATTTGAGAATCTCTCTACCTTGCAATAGAGCTCTTTGTATTCACTTCCAACAGAATATAATACTGGTGCTTTTCTACAACATTTATAATAATTTTTCTAAACTACATGTCCAGGAGTGGATATATTCAACCTTATTAGATAATGCCAAAGAGTTTTCTAAAGTGGTTGTACTAGCTTACATTCTCACTAGTAGTATTCCAATGCCTCCTCATTGCCACTGACACTTGTAGTGTCATTTGTATCTTTGCATACTATCATGCTGTTCAAAGTAAAATTATAGACTTGTGATATTTATTGTCAAATTACTCCTCACAAAGTTCTTACCAATATATACACCCACTAGTAGTATATTGTTGCTGTCAAGTCAATTCCAAATCATAGTATCCCTGGGTGGCATGAATGGTTTGTACTCCTCCACTAACCGAAGGGATGGTAGTTCAAACTCACCCAGCAGTACTGCAGAAGAAAGACCTGGAGATCTGCTTCTGTAAAGATTTCAACCAAGAAAACCTTATAGAGCAGTTTTACTCTGTAGCACATGGAGTCAGCATGAACGGGAATTGACTCAACCACATGGGCTTAGTTTTATTTACTTATTTATCTGGTTAGGTATATAAAAATGTGTTTCTTTATAGCTTAGTTAACACTGAACACTTTAATTTTTTTTAATATTTGACAATTTGAATTTTAATATTTGCCAGATGGCTAGTGGAAAAGTTGTCTAAAATGACTTTACATTCTGTGTTCGCCAGAGAAAGTGTACATTTTTTTTATGTTTTTGCTGCCAGTGTTTCTTCTTATACAAAATATCTTTTCATATGAAATTATGGTATTTATAGATCTGAGGTCAGAGCAATGAGAGTGAAGCAATCAGATGAAAATTTTTCAGACAGAGTAGAGAGGTATGGTTCTGTGCACAAGAAGAAGACAAAATTAAGTCTGGAGATTTTATTATTTCAATTTTTCCAAGGCTCTTTCACTCTAATAACATAAAGGAAAGTAGAAATATAATACTAGATTTTGATAAACTATCTAATTAACTTTTGTTTTCACTGTATGAAACTTAGAAATCATATAATACAGAATTAAAAAGATTCTAAAAATAGCATTTATAATAGGATGTGACTATATCTGCAAATAACCATACTAGGCTTGTCCATTTTCCCTAATGATTTTGTTTATAATAAAGAAATATCTGAAAACACAGGAAGATAAATGATCTTTGCAAGGTCATAGCAAGTCAACGTCAAGGTCAAGAGTAAAATTGATTTTCAGTCTATTATGGCCCAAACTCCACAACCACCCCCTCCAGCAAGTTTTTCACTTATTAGGATTTTAAGTGTTTCATAGAGGAAAGGCTTCAGCCAAAGAATTGTTAAATTCCAAAACAAAAACATTAGCATTGCGAGTTCCTAACGTGTTGAAAGCTAAGTGTTTTAAAGCTAAAATCCTTGACATTTAAAAGGCTTGGGAGCCAAGCCTACTGAAGTCAACTAACATGCAAATTATAACAATTTATTTCTCTCAGGCTTTGGCATGCTATTTTTTGGTGCCAGAAGTAGAGTGAGATATTTGAGATTCAAACTCTTTGGAAACGTGTATAAAGCAGAACTGTATTCTACGTGGAAAAAATCCTTTCAACATCTCTTTCCTATCCCTTCTCCCAGCAACTGCCTGAACTTCTGAACCAATTCTGGGTCAGTGTGAGGGATCAGCTTTGAGAGGTATCCACTTACTTCCTCACACTACCCGTTGCGCCTTAATGCTTCATGTGCCTTCTTTCTGTCTTCCTTCTTCATAAAGTTTACATCCAATTTCAGTGCCAATAATTAAAGAGTGACGGTGAAAGCTAATATGGTTATCAGTTCTACCCCAAAACTTAATATTTTTGCACAAAGTTTTTTGCTTGACAACAACTACATAAGGGCCTTGGGAATTTTATGAGGAAGGATGTGATGGGGAATATTTTGAATTCTTCATGGAATTTAACCCTCATTTGTGTGGGGATAAAATCTGTGCTATTTTTGTTTTGTTTTTGTCCTCTCCCACCAAAACCAAAAAGATTTACATGATCATAATGCTGAAAGCACCATGGAGTGCTAAGAGAACTAATAAATCTGTCCTGGAGGAAGTGCAGCAGGAATGCTCCTTGAAAGCAAGAATAGCCAGACTTCCTCTTACCTGGTCATGTTGTCAGAAGGACCATTCTCTGGAGAAGGATGTCATGCTTGATAAAGTGGAGGGTCAACAAAAGAGGGGAAGGCCCTCAACAAGATGGATTGACATAGTGGCTGCAGCGATGTGCTCAGGTACAGTAAGGATCTTGAGGCTGGCACAGGACTGGGCAGTGTTTTGTTCTGCTGCACATAGGGTCGCTATGAGTTGGAGACAACTCGACAGCACCTAACAACAACAACAACAATGAATGTATGTTCACTCGTCCAGTTCCTTTCTATCACAGCCCATCTCTTCTCAGCCTCATCTCAAACTCAGGGTCTTGGAAAATGAGGTATCAGTGTACAGTAAGAACAAAATAAGATAACTGGAAAACATATTGAAAAGCTAAGGATAAGGAAATAGTTAAAAGCATAGTTTTGGAGTAAAATAACCCTGGGATATGATCTTGGCATTGTCACTTTTCCTTCCTTTCTCCCTCCTCTCATCCCTCCCTCCCTCCCTTCCATAAGTACTTATTGAGTACCTTATACATGCTCCTAGGGCTTTGAGAATATAGCAATGAAAACAAAACAGGGTCCCTGACCCAATAGAACTTGTACTAGTGGAAGAAGAAAGATGGTAAAGAAGAAAATAAAGATGAGGTGATAGACTGAGACCTCCTAAAGGAGGTGGTCACTTTAGATAGAGTAATCTCTAGGAAGATGATATTTGAGCTAAAACGTGAAGGATGAAATAGAGCTAGCAAGGAAGATGACCTGAGGGAAGTTTGAGACAATTTATACTGTTTAAACTGCAAAATCCCAGAAGCAAAAAAGAGCTTGCTGAGTTTGAGAGAAGAAAAGGAAGACATTGTGTAGGGATGAGTTTGGAGCATGAGGCAAGTGCCAGACCATGCAGGGACTTCCAGGAGCTCAGATTTTATTCTAAGAGCAATAGTAAGCCATAGAAGACTTTAAAGCTAGCATGATCTGATTCATGGTCTCCAAAGCCCATTCTGACTGTTCTTTGAGGAGTGGAAGCTGAATGCCTGGTGAAAAAGTTACTCATTAGGTGGCAGGGAAAATATCGTAGCAAACCCACCAGTCACTCCTTGGAAGGAAGGTTGGGCAATCTACTTGCTTAGTGATGTTGTTGTTGTTGTTATGTGCCGTCGAGTCGGCCCCAACTCATAGCGACCCCTCCTTGAGTTTCCGAGGCAGTATCACTACGGAAGTAGGATTGCCCAACCACTTTGAAAAACCAAGGAGGGGTTGCTATGAGTCAGATCTGACTTGATGGCAGTGGGTTTGGTTTTTGGTTTTGGTCAGTAGAGTGGTGATAATGGAGGTGAAAAGTAGAGAGGTTTAAGATAGATTTTGTGGATAAATCTGACATGACATGTTTATAAACTAGCAGTGGGAAGGTGAAGGTAAAGGAGAAATCAAGGATGACTCTTAGGGATTTTGGCTCGAGCATCTGGTTAGACAGTGCTGTCATTTATTGAACCTGCGATAGCTGAAAGAAGGATAAGAAATCTGTTTTACATTTATTACCTTTAACGTACTTATTAGATATCTAAGTGTCAATTAAGTAGTTGCATATGTGAGTCTGAAATACACATGAGATACCTGGACTGGAGATATACATTTGGGAATCATCAACACCCTGAAGCATTTAAAGTCACAGAAACTGAAAAGATGACCTGGACAGAGAAGAATGTTCAGGTTCAGGTCCAGGTCCTGGGCATTCTAACATTTACAGATCACACAGAACCAAACTAGCTAGCAAAGTATTTGATCAGTAAAGCAGAAGGAAATCGGGGAGAGTGGAGAATGTTTTAAGAAGTGGTCACCTGTGTTAAAGGGTGAGAGATTGAGCACTTATTTACCCTATGACTGGCTAAATTGCTTAAAATTATCTAAACTTCACTTTCCCCATCTGTATAAAGTGTGGGCAAAAAATAGTACCACAGTTAGTGTTGTTGGGAATACTGAAAAAAAACATGAAGAATGTAATATTTGATGTTTCTGGCATGTAATAAGTGATAGATAAATGATAGATTAGTCTATTACTGTTGAGTTCAGAAATCTATATGTTTAAGAGGAGATTAAAATATGTGTTGGGGAAAAAGTGCATAAAATTAGTGGAAAACTTCTTAGTATCATACCCAGTTTCATCACATCTTTCAAATCTTCCTTTAAGGTCTCTTTTAGTCTTTTTTAGCTCATATGGAGTCTTAAGATATGAGAATTCCTTCTTCTCTGGATAGTCAAGTTACTATGACAACTGACTAGAAATGAAAGTCCTCTGCTTTACTTATTTATCTGAGGGTGATGTGCTGCAGAAAGAGGGAAGCATAATTGCCACAAACTTTGCCTTTGAGCCTTTAGAATGAGGACATGCAAGGACCATTTTTCTCCCATCCTGTTCATATACTTTATTACTTATTTATAATTTTCCCCCTTCTCTTTCCATGAAGTATTTGAGGTCACTGGAAATATTAAAACACATACAAATTGAAGTAGTTAAAGGATGATAAATCAGAAGATTAAATACTACAAGGCATACCTTGGATATAATGCAGGTTTGGTTCCAAACTACCACAATAAAGTAAATATCATAATAAAGCAAGCTACACAATTTTTTTTTGGTTTTGCAGTGCATATAAAAGTTATATTTACACTTTAGTCCATTAAGTGTGCAATAGCATTATGAAAAAGTTTGAAATATTGTGAGAATCATCAAAATATGACACAGTGACACAAAGTGAGTACATGAAAAAATGGCACCAATAGGCTTGCTTGATGCAGGGTTGCCACAAACCTTCAATTTGTAAAAAAAAAAAAATTATCTGTGAAGTGCAATAAAACGAGTTATACCTATATTTGGAGTAAAAGCTATACATAACAATATTATGCATAATCAACCCACATCAACATTGTGCAACAAATTTAACTTCAAGTATTTTGGAAGTCAAATAAAACAGGAAACATGATGGTTTTAGGAAATCTCAAGTGTCTATTAAAAATTTATTAGTGAAAGATGAGGGAATAGGCAGATAAGCTACACAGACCCTCTTCAACAAAGAAAACAGAAACCAATTGACAGAGATACAGAAGATAATCCTGGAGCCCTGATCTTTGAAAGGAAGTATACAGAAGTGGATTAGGCACTGACTAGCGGAAGAACCTGAGTGAAAAAACTAGTACAGAGACAGACGGAGCTGCAGACTGTCAGCTACTCTGATGGCACCAACAGCCTGAATATTTCCAAGTGGTGCTGGGACCTGAGAATTGACCTAAAGATCAGCCCTGGTCACCAAGGGCTGCAGGGACGACTGTGCTGGTGGCCAATAACTAGGAAGGGAAACAGCAAAGAGGGAACTGTGGACGTCCTGCTGTCCGGAGGGCACAGCCATTTTGAATGTTTACAAGTGGTGGCCATTTTGGCTATTTAAAGTGACAGCATTCTCATTTGCATTCCAGGGACCTAAGAATAGAATCTACTTGTCAAGGATGGCAGGGACATATGGGAGGCTGACAATGGGAAAGGAGATAGGTGGTGAGTATATAAGTACTACCAACTAGCAAATAGAGGAGCACAGTACCCTGCTTACTTAGATAACATCCAAACAAAACAAAGAAAATGAAAATCTTGGGCAAATCACTCCAACATACAATCACCAATTAAATGTAAAAACAAAAACGTCACAGTGATGGGATCTTAAAAGCTTGCAAATGGCCATCTAGATGCAACGATGGGTCTCTCCTTGTCCAGAGCAAAGAAGAATGAAGAAAACCAAAGGCGCATGGAAACAATTAGTCCAAGCAACTGATACAGCTTGCAATCCTCAGCCTATATGACTATGAGACCAGAAGAACTAGACAGTGCCTGGCTATCACCGTCAGCCACTTGGAGGGGGATCTGTGTAGGAGATCCTGGATAGAGTGGGAGAACAATGTGAAACAAAACTCAAAATCATTTAAAAAAGGGGGGGGGCAGGTTTGCTAGTCTGATAGAGCCTGATGGAACCATTGAGACTATGGACCCTAGCTGGCCTTCAGCTCTGGAACTGAACCCGTTCCCATGGGTTCCAGCCAAAGACAGGTATATGAGCTGAACATTTACATTAGGTAGATACACTCCTTGGGGAGATCAGTCATAGGAGAATAGAAGGGCTGTGTATGCACAGGGAGACAGCTTGGGGGGCAGGAGTGTGAGGGAGGGAAGGACACAGGGAAGAGGTAACTAGGGGGAGGAAGTGGGAAGAGAGCTGTTGCATTGTGGGAAATTGCTGTCAATGTCATGAGACAAAGTGTATGTGAGCTGCTATATGAAAAGTGAATTTGCTCTGTAAACTTTCACCCAAATCCAACAAATGTGAAAATGTAGAAGAAATGGACAGATTTCTAGAAATACACTACTTACCTAAACTAATACAGACTGATGTGGAAAAGTTGAACAGGTCCATCACAAAAGAAGAAATCGAATAGGTCATAAAAACATTGTTGTTGTTGTTGTTGTTATTTGCCATCAAGTCAGACCCAACTCATAGCGACCCCTCCTTGGGGTCGTAGTATCACTACGGAAGTAGATTGCCCAACCTTCCTTCCTAGGAGTGGCTGGTGGGTTTGAACCACCAGTCTTCTGATTAGCAGTCAAGTGCCTTAGGCACTATGCTATCAACATTACCAACAAAAAAAAGTTCTGGCCCAGATGGTCTCACTGAAGAATTCAACCAAACATTCACTCAGAGAAGACCTGACACCTATCCTACTCAAACTATTCCAAAACACAGAAAAGGATAGAATACTCCTAACTTCATTTTATGAAGCAAGCATAACCTTGACACCAAAACCAGGCAAAGACATCACTCAAAAGGAAAACTACAGACCAATATCCCTCATGAATATAGATGCAAAAATCTTCAAC
>NW_006921738.1:7193438-7195057 GCF_000298275.1 Orycteropus afer afer | reverse complement strand
GTAGGATATAGGATCAACATCCAAAAATCAGTTGGATTCCTCTATACCAGTAAAGAGATTGCTGAAAAGGAAATAAGGAAATCAATACCACTTACAATAGCTACCAAAAAAATAAAATACTTGGGAATAAATCTTACCAGGGATACAAAAGACCTATACAAAGAAAACTATAAAACACTACACTTCAAGAAACCATAAGAGATCTACATAAATGGAAGAGCATACCATGCTCGTGGATAGGAAGATTGAACATTGTGAAATTGTCAGTACTACCCAAAGCAACCTATGCATTTAATGCAATCCCAATCCAGATCCCATCAACATTCTTTAAGGATATGGAAAAACCAGTCACCAACTTTATATGGAAAGGAAAGAGACCTCAGATAAGCAAAGCAGTATTGAAGAAGAAGAACAAAGTAGGAGGTCTCACACTGCTGGATCTCAAAACAACCTAGTACTGGTACAACAACAGACACATAGACCAGTAAAACAGAATTGAGAACCCAGAAATAGAGCCATTGACCTATGGTCAGCTGATTCTTGACAAAGGGCAGAAATCCATTAAATGGGGAGAGATGGTCTCTTTCACAAATGGTGCTGGCAAAACTGGATATCCATTTTCAGAAAAATGAAACAAGATCCATACCTCACACTATACATAAAAACTAATTCCAGGTGGATCAAAGACTTAAATGTAAAACCTAAAACTATAAAGTTCCTCAAGGAAAAACTAGGGGCAAAGTTAGGGGCCCTAATTTATGGCATAAATAGATTGTCAAGCATAACCCAAAATGCACAGACAGCAGAAGATAAACTAGATGAATGGGACCTTCTGAAAATTAAGTTTTTATATGCTTCCAAAGACTTCTCCAAAAGAGTCAAAAGAGAACCTACAGATTGGGAAAAAATATTTGGCAGTGACATATGTGACAAGAGACTTATCTCTAGGATTTATAGAAAACTCCAACACCTCAACAACAAAAAGACAAATAATCCAATTAAAAAATGGGCAGAAGCAATGAATAGACACTTCACCAAGGAGGATATCGAGGTGACCAACAAACATGAAGAAATGCTCACGATCATCAGCCATTAGAGAGATGTAAATCAAAAGACGAGATACCATCTTGCTCCAGCACTAGAAGCAAAGTTCAACAAGACACAAACTAACAAATGCTGGCCAGGATGTGGAGAGATTGGGACTCCCATACACTGCTGGTGGGAGTGTCAAACGATACAACCATAGTGGAAAGAAGTATGGAAATTCCTTAAAAAGCTGGAATTAGAAATACCATTTGACCCAGCAATCCCTTTACTAGGTATTATCCTAGAGAAGAGAGAACCAGGCAAGAACAGATATATGCAAACCCATGTTCATTGCAGCACTATTTACTGTAGCAAAAAGATGGAAACAACCTACTTGCTCATCAACAGAAGAATGGATAACAAAACTATCATACATACACAAAAATGGAATACTCTAACACTAAAGAATAATGTAGAATCTGCAAAACACCGCATAACATGGATGAACTTGGAGGTCATTATGCTGAATGAAATAAGTCAATCACAGAAGGACAAATATTGTTCATTGTTGTAAAAAGTCAAGGAAAGGTTTA
>NW_006921738.1:7153656-7192688 GCF_000298275.1 Orycteropus afer afer | reverse complement strand
TCCCACCATGGAGTTGATTGCCAGTCTCATCATGGGGAATAACTACCACCAGCTGCCCAGCCACTCAACCAGGCCCAGCCAAGTTGACACACAAACATAATCACCACACCACTTTACAGTTTACAAGGAGCCCTGGTGGTTTAGTGATTATGCGGTCAGCTGCTAACTGAGAGATCAGCAGTGTGAACCCACCAGCTCTTTCACAGAAAAAAGATATGGCAGTCTGCTGCCATAAAGATTGTAGCTTTGGAAAGTCTTTGTGGCAGTTCTACTCTGTCCCTCCTGCTCACTATGAGTCTGAATCGACACAGCAGCAATGTGTTTTTAGAGTTTATAACACTTGTACACATTACCGATGGTGGTATTACAACTATTCCATTTTTTCCCCTAATAGTCATATAATCACTCTAAAGTCAAAACTTTTTTGGTATCAAGGCTCTTATGTCCTTAAAAATGATTGAGGACCACAGTGAGCTTTACATGGCCTATATCTGCTAATATTTAATTGACTGGAAATTAAAAATGAGAATTAACAAAAATATTTATTCATTCAAGTTAAAATAGCAATAAAGTTATTACATATTAACATACTTTAATGTTAATTAATGAAAAATAATTATATTTGCCAAAACAAAAAAAATAGTGAGAATAACATTATTTTACTTTTTTCCTCAAAATCTCTTTACTGTCCCGCTTAACAGAAGACAACTGGATTCTCATATTTCCTGCTTTCAGTCTATTGTAATACACGTATTACGAACTTATTGACTATCTCCTTATCTGACATTTTGCACTTATGACCACTTTGAAAAAATTCTCAGGCACCTTCTCTGATGGGCATGAGGCACCATCCATGGGCCACCCTGAAAATAGACCAGAGGCCCTGGTGATGACCAGGCCACATAATGGACTGCTGCTGACTCACTGAAGAACGCCTTCTCCTATTCATCTGTGATGTCTTTGTCTGGCCATGGAGGACACAGAGCAATGGCAGGGTCCTGTAAGGTTGCGGGCAGGCAGAAGGGGCCCGATGAGGGTTCAAAGGTGTCGGACAGGTTGGTGGGAGAGGTAGGAAAGGGGGAGAGGAAAGGGGGCTGTGTGGGGCTATGGGACCAGGACTGATGGAGGACAATTGGGGTCCATGCCCAGGGTGGTTGGTGAGAGGTGGTGGCAGTGGACAACACTCAACCACTCTGCCTAACCCCCATGGACTCTGTGGTGATGGGGAATGGGGGCCGGTGATGCTACACATATACTGAGATGCAGCGGGGTGCCTGACAGGCAATGAACATTGTGTGTGTGGTGGGGGAGGGTACATTGACACCGAAGATGGGGCATGGCCCCAACTCTCACATAATGCTAATTTCACATAATGACCTGGCTTTTGGAATCTAACTATGATGGTAAGTGAGAAGTGGGTGTATATTGTTTTGGTTGAAGTTTCTGAAGAAATATGGCCCCAACAGATACATAGTTAGAAAAGGAAGGATGATTTTAATGGACTTTTCAGATAATTGTGGATATTCTACTTTGTGCAACACCAGAATTCCACAAGTAGTAGTTTTTAAAGGTTAGTTGCAATGTGGAATCTGAAGCCATATCATACTGTCACATTATAATCAATTGATCTAACTTGCCCTTTGAATGGCTCTGCTACCCACACATGATTTTGTAACGCTATGCACTGTTCATTTGGAAAATACTGGTTCACTGACTTATGCACATCTTTTAGTTGACACATTTCATAATCTATCAAAAAAATCACATTTGTTAATATCATTACCAACTTCATCACAAGTCTTTAATATATTGGTATATGGTCGAGTGCATGATGGAATATACAAGTTTTCCAAAATTCTGATTTTCACTTGAAAGCTCAGATTTTGTCATTTGCAACAAATACTGTCACTTTTTTTCCTTGAAGTGTCTGGCTCACTTTATTTTTGAGAAAATGTGTCCTAAATACTCATGTCTGAATAACCACAGTTTGTCAGCAATCTTTTCAAGCAAAATTGGTGTCCCATTAAAAAGCGGCTATTTCAGCAACTCAAAAAATTGCACAAGTGCTTTTCCTTGAGATAATCATTGTACGTAGTGGGTGTAGCAGACGTGTTTTATGTTCTCAGAGTGTGGTCTCCTGACCAGCAGCATCAGTATCACCTGGAAACTTGTTAATAAATACAAGTTACCGGGCCCCACTCCAAATTCACTTAATCAGAAACTTGGAGTGAGATCTAGTGATCGGTGCTTATACAACCATCCAGGTCATTCGGATACCATCTAAAGTTTGAGAACCACTGCATCACACTTAACAGTAATGATTTTTAGCTCTGGTTGCTTATTATAATCACCCGTGGAGCTTAAAATCTCCAATGCCTAGTCTTGGTCAATTAAACCAGAATATCTAAGGGTAGAACCCAGACAAGAGTATTATTTCAAAGTTTCCTGGCTAATTCCAAAGTGCAGCCACTGCCTTAGGCTATCTTTCTCAAACAGATCTCAGCTACCCTTTTGTTTGGTGCTGGACAACAGTCTATTGAAAATGGAGCTCCCTGACAAGTTCCTGGAGTGCTAATAACCAGCCTGCTGCTGGCTAGAGAAAAATCAATGTGCCCTCAGAATCATTTCCCTGTCTTGAATAGTTAAGAAATCCCAAATGTTGAACAACAACAAAAAAGGTGCAGGAGAACTCAAAAAATACTTCGGATTAGTCAAACTTCTCTTTTGGGAAGCTGAGAATCCTGGAGGATTTGACGGGATTTCTGCTATGATAACCACTGAAGCCTCTCTTCAGCCGTCAGAACTTTTCTCCATAGCCTTCACTTCTGCACAGATTGTCTTAGAGCAGCAGTCCTCACCTTTATTTGACAAAATACTACCATTTTACTATATGTATTTTAACACCATTTTACCATACTGGAGGAGCCCTGGTGGTGCAGTGGTTAAAGCGCTCAGCTGCTAATGGAGAGGTTGGCTGTTTGGACCCAGCAGCTGCTCTGCAGAAGAAAGATGCGGCAGTCTGCTTTGTCACGATTTACAGTCTTGGAAACTACAAGTTTGCTATGAGTTGGAATTGACTTAGCAGTGGGTTTGGTTTTGGCTTTTACCATCCTGAAATGAAATAAATATATAATGCACCATATCTACATATACCACTAAAAAATAAATACAGTGTCCTAACTGTGCTACACAAGATTAACACAATTAATTTGTAATAAAAATATATAACTTTATATGTAAGTGCTTGGCAACAATTACAATTGGCAGGCATATTGAAGTTACCAGATGCTGGCATATGCATCTGATATGAAAACTTTCTATTATAAATTTTTTTTCAAACATATACTAAAGCAGAGAAAATAGTATTATCATCTATGTTTATTCAGCATCCAGATTCAGCAATTACAATTCTCAATAACTGATCTATTTCATTCTTACCAATGCTACTCAATCTCTCCAGGTGATCTGTAGGCCCATTTAGGGGCCTTGATCTGAATTAAGAGAATCTTGATATGTGTAACACCTCTGCCTCCTCAGATTACTTTAAAGCAAATCCCAAATAGCACTAACCAACCCAAACCACACCCATTGCTGTTGAGTTGAATTCCAACTCATAGCCACCCTATAGGACAGAGTAGAACTGCCCCATAGGATTTCCAAGGCCATAATCTTTATGGAAGTGGATTGCCACATCTTTCTCCTGAGGAGCAGCTGGTGAGTTTAAACAGCTGACCTTTTAGTTAGCAGTCAAGTGGTTTAACCACTGTGTAACCAGGGCTCAAACAATAGCACTCAGATATCATATTGTTTAATCCATGAATACTTCAATATATATCGTTAAAAAATTATTTTGTTATTTGAAAATATCACCACATATTGGAGTGCCTCAAACCAAAAACTGAACTCACTGCCATTGAGTTGATTCCCACTCATAGCAAGTCTCCATTGGGTTTCCAAGGTGGAAAATCTTTATGGAAGTAGATTGCCCCATCCTCCTTCCATGGAGCAGCTGGTAGGTTTGAACCACCAACCTTCTGGTTAGGAGTTAAAATGTCTTAGGCACTGCGCCACCAGAGAGACTTATTGGAATCCTTAGGCTGGCCGTTCAAACCCACCAGCCACTCCTCAGAAGGAAGACGGGGCAATAATCTACTTCCGTAGTGATACTGCCTCGGAAACCCAGAGAGGGGTCGCTATGAGTCGGGTCTGACTCGATGGCACATAACAACAACAACAACAACAAAAGGTAATGCAGTTAATGCCCTTAGCTGCATTTGAAAGGTTGACTATTCCATAGCGCCTCAGAAGAGAGGAATAGTGATTTTCTGAAAAAATCAGCCATTGAGAACTACAGAATTGATTTGATAGCAGCTAGTATTAACTATATATCATCTAAGAAAAGTTCAATTGTAATTCCATAATATCATCAAATATCTAGAGTTTTATTTCCTCAGACTTTCATAAATGTCTTTTTATAGATTGCATTGGGTTGATCTCTTAAATCTCTCTCAATTTATAATGATACTTGCTTTTATTTCCTGCTATTTATTGTTGAAGAAAACAGGACTTCAAACTGGCTCATTCCAGTGCCGGTTTGAAGCCTCGGAAGAAACCAAGTCATTTGTCCAGTTTCCTACATTCAGGGTTTTGCTGATTGTGTCCCACTGGTGTCATGTTAACATGTTCTTCTGACCCCTATATTTATTATACTTCATCAGATTCAAATTTGATTTTTTGGCAAGGATATCTCACAGGTGGTACTATGCCCTACTTACTGCATCATTGCAGCAAACACATAAATTTCTTTTTCTGATGTTAATGTTAATTAGTGGGTTTATGTGTTCTCAGCATGATCTATCCTATATAACATTTAGCATCAGCCTTTCACCTAATGGTTTTAGCAGTTACTGATGATTACTGCCTAGCTTCATTATTTCATAGAGATGCAAAATGGTAATATTCTAATTTTTACCATTCTTTGTGCAATATTACCTGAAGTATAAAGAACTTTCTTTCCCCAAGTATTTGTACAAGAAATGCAGTTTATAAAGGAAACATAAATACTCAATTATTTCACTTTCTAGTCTTTGAGTAATGAATTTGTATTCTAGCATCTTCCAAATGTTTACTTTTTGAGTATCATTATATACTCATAGATTTTAATATATTTGATATTTTTAATTCATTTCCATTATCATTCATTATGATCTTAAATTATCTTCTTTTTGCTCTGTTGGAGACTCTCAAGTTGGCTCCTGAGTTTTTCTAACACAACCCAAACAGTCTTTCATGCCTTCCTTGCTGTCAGGTATGGAAGAATACTTGAGGCTCATTTTATACATTTCCCACCAAAACCCTGGATCCGTCATTTTTCTAATGAGCTTTAGTTCCTTTTAGTGGGAGATGATTTATAGATACCATAATTGGGGTGGTAGGGGTGCTCTTTGTTATGGGATTGATCATTGTTCCTAGGACTTTTCAATGGAAAGAGCTGGGAGAACGAGAAAAATCACCTCCTGAGAACATACTAATACTTCAAATTTAAATGTAAGAATACAGGGTCTTTACATAACTTCTTTGATTTTATATGTGTATATACTTCCTCTTACACCAAAATTATTGGTTCTTTAATGATATCAGTATAATTACTTATTTGCTCTATTCATAAACATATGTTTTTCAAAACAATATCTCCATTATTAATAATGATAACTGAACAAAATTTAACATACCTTTCCAATTCTTTTTTCTGCTTAGGCTACAGTCAATCAACTAGGGAAATAAAAGGAAGATATTTAAAATAATTTCGATGTATAGTTAAATCACTAACTTGATATTAACTACACTTGTTTCTTTTTTTTGGTGGGGATTTAAAATTTTTTTATTTATTTTCTTTACGATATTATAGAACTTCTTAGATTCAGAAACAAAGCTATCAAGCAAGATACTTATCAGGGAAGGTTTATTTCCATTCCTGTTCCTTTCCCTCTGTTCCCTTCTTCTCCCATAGCTAACTATTTTCATTTGGCTTTGGCTTACAGTTCCACAATCTTTTTTTTTTATCATGCAAGTGTGTGTGTCCATATGTATGCATATGTGTGTGTTTTCATTCTTTCCTTTCTTACACAAAAGTAAGTCTATGTATACTGTTCTGCACATTGCTTTTAATTTTTATTAATAGTATATCCTAGGATTATTCTCTTTATTGCTGCATAATATTCCATTGTGTGGATAGATTACAATGTATTCAAACCAACTCCCCTCCTCTGCCACTGATGAACATTTGGAGTAAAACCAATCTTATACGATATAACAAATATTGCCATAATGAATATACTTGCGTCTTCATCATTTGTTATTTTTCTCATATTACCTTTTAAGATAGATTCCTAGAAGTGAGGATCAAAAGTGAACTTTTAATTTTGCTAGATACTACAAATATCTAGCAATTTCTATAGAGATTGTACTGTTTTGTATTCCCAGCAGCAATGTGTGAGAATTCTACACACTTAAAATTGATAAGCTTTTAGAGAAAACAATATTCAAAGGAATATTGTTGGCATTTTTCTTTATATTTACATTTGGAAATAAAAGTTAAAGAAGTATATTCATATATACATATGCATAAAATAATTACACATAAGTCAGGCATACCTATAGATCAATAAGATATAGATATAGATAAGTCAGCCGCAGGGATCCAGATGAGGGGAAGGAACCCAGGCCACATCCCAAAGTGTCAAGGCAGGAAAGTGGGAGAAAAGAGAGTAAAAGACCAAGGGGACCGGGACAGAGGGAGAAGGCAGTAGGGATCCAGGTAAGGGGAGGCTGAAGAGGTTTTGAACAGCTAATGGAGACAAACTTGTTTGTCAGTTTGTCCTACTGTGGTGATGTGTTGCTGTGAGTCTTGAGCCTGTGCCACCAATATTTCAAATCCACTGTGGTGCACATGGTGCACAGGTATCAGCCCAGCTTGCAGACTGAGACAGATTAGGAAAAAGGAGGAGGCCATCCACTTCTCAAAGAATTGGCCAGGGAAACCCTTATGAATAGCAGAGAAACACTGTCTGATACATTATGCACAACTTTATGAATAGTCCAGAAAAATTGTCCAATACAGAGGAGGAGGATGAGTCACTTAGGTTAGAAGGCTCTCAAAATAGGACTGGGAAAGAGCTGCATCATCAAAGTAAAACCAGACTTACTCATATGGATAAGGTAAAGATTTCAACACACTACATTTGCTGACATAGCATGACTCAAATTAAGAAACAGCAGCAAACATCCATTAACAATCAGAACGTGAAATACACGAAGTATGAATCTAGGAAAATTGGAAGTTGTTAAAAATGAAATGGAATGCATAAAGATTGATATCCTAGGCATTAGTGAGCTGAAATAGACTAGTTTTGGCCATATTGAATCAGACAACCATATGACCTACTATGCTGAGAATGATAATTTGAAGAGGAATGGTGTGGCGTTCATCCCAAAGGATGTTTCAAGATCTGTCCTGAAGTACAATGCTGTCAGTGATAGGATAATATCCATATGCCTACAAGGAAGACCAGTTAATACAACTATTATTCAAATTTATGCAACAACCACCAAAGCCAAAGATAAGGAAATTGAAGATTTTTATCAACTTCTGTAGTCTGAAATTGACTGAACATGCAATCAGGATGTGTTAATTATCACTGATGACTGGAATGTAAAAGTTGGAAACAAAAAGGAATCACCAGTAGTTGGAAAATTTGGCCTTGGTGACAGAAATAATGCTGGAAATCGTGTGGTAGAATTTTGCAAGACCACCAACTTATTCATTTCAAATACCTTTTTTCAACAACACAAATGGTGGCTGTACACATGGATTTTGCCAGATGGAACACACAGGAATCAGATTGATTACATCTGTGGCAAGAGGCACTGGAAATGCTCAATATCTTCAGCCAAAACCAGGCCAGGAGCTAATTGTGGAACAGACCATCAACTGCTCATGTGCAAGTTCACCTTGAAGTTAAAGACAATTAAAACAAGTCCACGAGAGCCAAAATATCTTGAATATATCCCTCCTGAATTTAGAGACCATCTAAAGAATAGATTTGATGCATTGAACACCAATGACTGAAAACCAGATGAATTATGGGATGACATCAAGAACATCGTACATCAGGCATGTGAGTTAAACATTTACCTCAAGTAGACACACGCCCTGGAGAGAACAATCATGGGAGAAGGAAGGGCTGCTTATGCACAGGGAGATAGCTCAGGGTGCAGAAGAGTATGAAGGGATGGACACTGGGAGGAGGTAACTATGGGGAGGAAGTGGGAGGGGAGCTGCTGCATTGTAAATTTTGGTCAATGACATGAGACAAAGTATATGTGAACTGCTGTATGAAAAGTGAATTTACTCTGTAAATCTTCACCCAAATACTAAAAAAAAAAAAAAAAAAAAAAAAACTATTTACAAGAACATCGTACATGAGGAAAGCAAGAGGTCACTAAAAAGACAAGAAAAGAAGACCAAAATGGATGACAGAAGAGACCGAAACTTGCCCTTGAGCAGAGAGTAGCTAAAGCAAATGGAAGAAATGACAAGATAAAAGAGCCGAACAGAAGATTTCAAAGAGCAGGTCGAGCAGACAAAGCCAATTACTATAATGAAATGTGTAAAGACCTGGAGTTAGAAAACCAAAAGGGAAGAACATGCTTGGTATTTCTCAAGCTGAAAGAACTGAGGAAAAAATTTAAACTTTGATTTGCAATAGTGAAAGATTCTATGGGCAAAATATTGAATGATACAGGAAACATCAAAAGAAGATGGAAAGAATACACAGAATCACTGTATCAAAAAGAACTGGTACATCTTCATCCATTTCAGGAGGTGGCATATGATCTAGAACCAATGATACTGAAGGAGGAAGTCGAAGGTGCAATGAAGGAATTGGCAAAGAATAAGGCTCATGGAATACCCATTGAGATATTTCAACAAACGGATGCCCCACTGGAGGCACTCACTCGATTATACCAAGAGATTTGGAAGACAGCTACCTGCCCAACTGACAGGAAGAGATCTATATTTGTACCCATTCCAAAGAAAATTGATCCCACAGAATGTGGAAATTATCTAACAGTATCATTAATATTGCACACAAATAAGATCTTACTGAAGATAATTCAAAAATGGTTGCAGCAGTATATTGACAGAGAACTTCCAGAGGTGCAAGCTGGATTCAGAAGAGGATGTGGAACAAGGGATATCATAGATACTGTCAGATAGATCTTGGCTCAAGGCAAAGAATACCAGAAAGATGTTTATTTGTGTTTTATTGACTATGCAAAGGCATTTGATTGGATCATAACAGATTGTGGATAACCCTGAGAAGATGGGAATTCCTGAACACTTGATTGTACTCATGAGGAACCTGTACCTTGACCAGGAGGCTGTCATTCGAATGGAACAAGGGGATACTACATGGTTTAAAATCAAGAAGGGAGTGCATCAGGGTTGTATCCTTTCCCCACACTTATTCAATCTAATATGCTGAGCAAATAATCTGAGAAGCTGGACTATATAAAGAAGAATGTGGCATCAGGATTGGAGGAAGAATCATTAACAACCTGAGATATGCAAACGATACAACTTTGCTTGCTGAAAGTGAGGATGACTTGAGGCACTTACTGATGAAGGTTGAAGAATACAGTCTGCAGTATGGATTACGTCTCAATATAAAGAAAACAAAAATCCTCACAACTGGACCAATGAGCAGCATCACAATAAATGGAGAGAAGATTGAGGTTGTCAAAGAATTCACGTTGCTTGGTTCTATAATTGATGCCAATGGAAGCAGCAGTCAGGACATTAGATGACATGTAGCACTGGGAAGGTCAATCGCAAAGGAACTGTTTCAAGTGCTAAGGAGCAAGAATGCCTCCTTGAGGACTGAGGTGTGCCTGACAGAAGCCATGATATTTTCAATCACCTCATATGCATGTGAGAGCTGGACAATGAATAAGGAAGACCGAAGAAGAGTTGATGCTTTTGAGTTGTGGTCCTGGCAAAGAATACTGAAAGTACCATGGACTGCTAAAATAACTTAACAGATCTGTCCTAGAGGAAGTGCAGCTGAAATTCTCCTTGGAAGCAAGAATGGCCAGACTTCGTCTCACCTACTTTGGTCATGTTATCGGAAGGGACCCTGGAGAAGGATGTCATGCTTGGTAAGGTGGAGGGTCGATGAAAGAGGAGAAGGCCTTCAAAGAGTTGGACTGACACAGTGCCTTGATGATGGGCTCAAGTATAGCAAGGATCATGGAGCTGGCATGGGATTGGGTGGTGTTTCGTTCTGCTGTGCATGGGGTTGCTATGAGTTGGAAACGACTCGATGGCACCTAACAACAACAACAACATAGATAAATAAAGACACATGTATATCGTATTGCTGATTCAAATATCAGGGCAGTAATTTTCCAAAGTGGCTGACAACAGTTGGTAAAGTTCAAATCAAACAAATTACAATTTTCTCTCAGTTTACATGGCGTATGCATTTCTGAAAAATTCAATAGATATTAAAATTGTACAAAATCATTTCTTGTTCATACATAAAACAGAATGAATTCTATACACAGATAAAAGTTGTTTAAAAGATTGCTTATTTTTACATATATGAATGTCTGGCTAGACATGAAAATCATGAGGGATAAGGGACAATTCTTGGTTATATGCGAACGTTTCACTCATATTTCCCTTCAAGAGAAAATCTACTAAGAGTTTTGTAGTTAGCTGACAGCCTTTTATTGCCATAGCTTCAAGAATCACTCCAGCATTCATGCCGAGGACACACCCTTCCTATGTTGGTCTTAGCCAATGACTGAACACAGAGGGGGTAATAGTTACATCATTCCTGCCCAATGAGGGATTCTGCTAACAAATTTTACTAGTGGGTGCTCCCCACAGCTTGGCTGAGACCTTCACAGAGCTGCACAGCAGTCAGACTCTTCCTATTTTTCCCTTCATTTCCTTTCTCTTTTCACAACTGTCAGTCTGAAAGCTTTTACTGCCTACTCCTCCCTCTCCCATTTGTCTTTCACAGATATTCTTCCCAACAGATCTCTTACAAATGTAATTCTGCTTGGTGTCTGTTTCATGGGAGATTCAAACTGACATTTGGTATTGGGAGTGACTTGAGAAAGCAAATGGAGTTTAGGGACCAGATCACTTGCCATTCACCTGGAAAGGATGGCCTCAACCTGAATGGAATGTGGGGAACAGATAGTATTTGACACAAGTGGTTGCCTAATTGTTGAAGATTTTACTGGCGGTGGCCTGGGTCTGGGAAAGCAATGCTTACAAGAACAGGGTTGTGTAAGAGCTCTAATGGCATAGTGGGTAAGACATTTGAGTCCTAACCAGAAGTCAGTGGTTCAAATCCACCATCTGCTCTATAGGAGGAAGATGAGGCATCTTCCAAGGCATTTACAGCCTTGGAAACCCAATGGGGGTTGCTATGAGTTGGAATAGACTCAATGCCAGTGGGTTTGGTTTTGAGTTTTGTTAGAAAGGTGATTGCCTGGATCAAGAACCCTAGCTAAAGTCTAGTTTACAGTGAATTCACAGGGTGTGCAGACCTAATGGGAGCTTTGATGGCATAATGCCTAAGGCATTTGACTGCTAATCGGAAGTGACCTACCAGCCACTTCTTGGAAGGACAACTGGGCAATCTACTTCCCTAGAGATACCACCTTGGAAACCCAGGGAGGGGTCGAGTAGCTATGAGTTGGGACCAACTTGATGGCAGTTAAGTTTGGTTTTTTTGGCAGACCTAACTGGTGGTCATTTCACTGGTATTTAAGTATGTAATTGCTATTGATATATTGGCAGTGGAAGCATTGGATCCTTGGGCTGTTATATAAGAACTATCATAGTAGGGAAGGCTAACTGAAAACTTCTCAAACTGTCCCCTGCCCAAGGCAAGTCAGAAAATAAAAACAAAAACAATATTGCTTTCCAGGAGAAAGGTGGTAATTAGTGCCACTCTAGATCCTATAGAGTGAATATGCAAACTATCACTCAACCAAGTAGTAGTTCCAGTTGAAGCTGTGCTAGACATGGTATCATTGCTAGGGCAGATTAATAAGGCTTCAAGTACATGGTATGTAGCCACAGATTTGGTGAATATGTTCTTTTATATTCCAATCAGAAAATTATCAGAAACAGTTTTCATTCATGAAGAATGGACAATATTTATTACAGTTCTGTCCAAGGACTATGCTAACTCTCCAAAATCCAACTGTAATATATTCTGAAAAGATCTGGACTGTCTGGACATTCTGTAGAACATCACATTGATATATTATGTTGATAATATGCTGATTGGGCAGGACAAGCAAGATGTGACTTGCATGCTAGAGGCCTTGGTAAGTCACATACACTCAGAAGGTAGAAGATAAACCCTATGAAGATTCAAGGATCTCACACTTCTATAAAGTTTTTAGGGTCCAGGAGTCAAGGTTATGTGGAGGTATGCCCTCCAGAATAACAGGCAAATATCTTTATTTTGCATTTCCTACTATAATGGAAGAAGCATAATGCCTGGTGGGCCTGTGGGTTCTGGAGGCAACACACTGCACATCCAGGAATACTGCTCAGGTTTATATACCAAGTTATGTGGAAGCTTGCAAGCTCTGAGCGGAACCCAGAGCAACAAAGCATTCTGCAGCAGTCAGTGTGGAGTTACACCAAGTCCCAGTGGGAGATCATAATATAGATCCCTGGAGATTTGGAGCAAGGCCATGTAATTTGCAGCATAGAATTTTAGTCCTTTCAAGAAACAGTGCATGGTTTTGACCCCTGGTAGAGATAGAAAGCTTGACCGTGTAGCAACAAGTGGCCATGTGTCCAGAAGTGCCCATTATGAGGTGAGTTCTGTCAGAAACATCCAGTCATAAAGTCGATCGGCTCAGCAGCAGGTCATTGTAATATGGAAATTATACATCCAAAATCAAACTCCAGTAGGACTGAGGGCAGGAGTAAACTGCATTAAGTAGTAGCTCACATCCCTATATCATTCATGATGATTTTACCAGCACCCTTCCCTCAGGATATGCTGGTTACACAGGAGATCATGTATGGCCAACCAAGGTGGGAGAGAAAAACATATGTGATCCACTTGAAGTTTCTTGATATTCCTTTGACCAACTGTAACTGAAAGACTATTTGCAGCAATTGCAACCTGAGAAGCATATAATTACCAATACACATACATTTCTCATTACAAATTGAGGATTTGGGTCACACTACGAGGTAAGCCAAGGAGCTCTGGTAGCACAGTCCCTAAGGCATCTGACTGCTAACCAGAAGGTTGGTGGTTCAAACCCACCAGCCACTCTGCAGAAGCAAGAGTGGGCAATCTACTTCCATAAAGATTTACCGCCTTGAAAACCCAATGGGGGTTTCTATGAATTGACTCGATGGCAGTGGTTTTTTTTTTTTTTTTTTTTTTTGGTACCAGATAAACCACTAAGGACTGTAGAGGTGTGTGGTATAGTAAATTACATAGTGTGGCTTTTCTAGCCATAAGTCTGTAAATTCTGTGGTGGAACTTGCTATGAGCAACTGAGTATCTCCTGATTATTAAAGTTATCTACCTGGGATATTTCTCTTCGGAGTAGCCCAAAGAAATTTTCTGGGAAGTTCACACTCTCTCTCAGGTGTATGGAATTCAGATGTTGGGATTAGTTAGTTTGGCCACTCTTCCAGGCTCAAAAGGAGCCGTCCTAGAGGCAGAAGGAATCTCTTACTTTTGCTGGCTGGGAGATGCGAGAGACACACATTGCTGAGAGAGAGACATGAGAGACATGCATTGGTGAGAGAGATGTGAGAGACACACACTGCTGGGAAAGTCTGAGAGACATGCACTGCTGGGAGAGAGACACCGAGAGAGACGCACTACTGGGAAAGAGACTGAGAGAGACTGTCAGCTGAGTGACAGTGGGCTGAGCATGTTCCTGAACTTGAATAGTAGCCTATTGCTTCTCTAATAAACCTCATAATCTGTTGAGTTCTGTGTGGCCACTGCAGCGAATTATTGAACCCAGCAGAGAGGTGGTGGGTGCTGCAGGAGGAACAGTTGGTGTCAAGGTTGGTGAAAGGGTTGGAGGGCAGTGACATGTCTGGCCTCACAGGGATAGGCTTTGGGCTACTGATGGTGATTCTGTCTTCCTCTTGTGGAGTTAGAGGAGGTCAGAACATGCAGCCTCTTTGCCCCTTTGGCAAGGTGACAGCTGAAGAAGAGTGGAATTTGAAATGGATATTGGAGGAAGAGGAAGATGGGTAGCAGTTTTGGCTCTGAGATAACTGACCGAAGGAGTCTGTAGTTTGGTCCAATAACCTCCTTCTTCTAAGTTTTCCCAATAGAATAGAGGCCTAGAGTAATCATAGAGGAGCTGTTCCTGGAACATAGGTGAGAAGTGGATCAATATGAAACCAGGGATGAATAATCATGATCATGAAATACACTGTTCAGATTATCCCAAGACAGAACCTGCTAGAAAGACTAGAAAGGAAAAAAGATAGAAGAAATCATGAAAAGAACAAGATAGATGCAAATGTCTCTAAAGCTACAGAAACATTAAGAAATGATACTTACAAAGAAGATGAAGCAGATGATGAAGATGAGGAACAGGGCTCCTATGATGAAATGCTTCCAGCACTAATTATAAATGGCATTGATTCACCTAAAAGTCAAGATGCAAACTAAAAATAATGCCAAGAAAATATCTCCCAAGCTGGCCTATTTAGAAGCAGCTGCTGGACAGGTAAATAAAGAGCCCAGGAAAGCATTTGTTAATGGTGATATGAAAATTTTCAAACAGAAACATGTGAAAGACTTTCTGCCTATGACTTAGGCAAAGAGTTCAAGACTATCAACTAAAAAATGGTTAGCAGTGATGCTAAACTACGAATTGCTATGAAGGCAACAATGTCATGGTACTCGAAGAGACTGAATAGGAAACAACAGGGATGGTTCTGTGATATTGATATTGTAGGTCGGGTGGAGCCAGCTCAATTACATTCTGATGCTGTCCCTCCTGACAACCACAAACAAAATGTAAAAGATACCATGAAATTTTCCCCAAAGTCTCCAAATGACTTCTGAAGGCAAAAGAAGCTGCTAACCTGGTGCAACTCAGAAATGTGAATACTCATGCGTCCTGGGAGGTTAATTCATCTTGTTTCCCATGCTGAATCTCAACTAGAAGTTCTCATCTACCAAAACTTCTTAATCTGTACCCAACTGTAAGCGGGCAAAGGAAATGACCGTATGTGTGTGTGTGTGTGGGGGGGGGGACATCAAAATAGTCGAGTTGACATGTCTCAGAAGACATTCTTGTTAATATCATCTTGTTCTATTACTTTATAGGCTGAGGTTTCTGAGTCAAGTGTCATTTCTGTTTTCCTTGAAAAAATGGAAAAAAAAAAAGAGAAAAAAAAACTTATGCTAGGAATGTAGTTAGCTGACTCTCCTACCACCATATCTTGGGCACCTACCATAGCATTTATGCTATGCCCTCATACCACTCCCCCCCCCCGAACTTCTCTCCAACAGTGCCTGAGCTTAGCAGGGGTACTAGAACCAAACCATATCTATCCAAATTGGAACTCCTCAAATGGTCAATCTTTGCAACGGGCCTCCTCATTGGCCTGACCAAAACTTTCTCAGAGCTGCACTGTAGCCTGAGGCTCTTCCTGCCTAATCTCCTTCCTCCTAATTCTCCTTTCACTTGCGCCAGAACTGCATTGTATTCTGAAGACTGTCCCTGTCTACTACTTCCTCTCTCAATTCTTCATAGGCATTTTTCTCCAATAAATCTCTTTCATTTTTACTTCTGTCCTGGTGATTGCTTCTCTGAGGACCTGAATTGATTACAGTTTCATGCATTGAGGATGTCCAGAATCCCTGGCCTTTTCCACAAATGCTGGTAGCACTGTCCACCCAATCTTGATGCGACTAATGATATCTCCATTGATTTCCAAATGCTTCTATTGAGAAACACTCATTTAAGAGCATAATCCTCAAAATCACAGAATTTTATAACTAGGAGAGAGTTTATAAACAAATTAAGGAAATGTTTAATGACTTAGTGGGTTAAAAGCACTAAATAGACTGTATAGCTTCAGAATTTGAACGTGAGGGTAGGAAGTGATCACACTCTAAAGTGGAAGCTAGAAAAGAACTCAGTATATGGTAAATGAACTTAGTCATCTGTGTAAGTAACCTACCTTTGGAGTTGGCTGTAAGTATATTGCTTTTGTGATTAGGACATTTTCCAATTTTCCATCAAGTCACAAGCATATATTCTTGGGAAGACATTCTGAAAATGTGGAGGTATTATGAAATAAGAATATCAGTAGTTGAGAAGACTGTCCAAAAGAAACAAAACAAAACAAACACACACATACACACACACACAAAATGCAGTCATTTGATAAATTTGTAGCAGATTACCTTTTCATTTTTAATTCAAGAAATAGTTATCTGGGAGCTCTGGTGGTATAGTGCCTAAGGCATCTGACTGCTAACCAGAAGGCTGGCCGTTCAAACCTACCAGCCACTCCTCGGAAGGAAGATTGAGCAATCTACTCATAGTAGGCATTGTATTAAGCAATGAAAATACAATAATAAACAGGACATGATCCTTCCCCTCAAATAACTTATTATCTGTAGTATGCATTCTCAATGGGAGTGATATCACCCGTCCAAAGGGGAAAAAAAAAAAAAGAAACCAAACTCACTGCCATCAAGTCAATTCTGACTCATAGCAACCCTCATTGGGTTTCCAAAGCTGTAATCTTTATGGAAGCAGACTGCCTCATCTTTCTTCCACGGAGTGGCTGGTGGGTTCAAACCACTGACTTTTTGGTTAGCAGCCAAATAACTTAACCACTATACCACCAGAGCTCCTTAAGAGGGTGAAAATTGATTTGGTGGGCAAAATAACTCCTTAGATATTACATTGGTTTCTGGACCTCCAAAGAGCTACATACAAAAACAGGCAGACTGTTTATCTGAAGCATTAAAATTTCACGGGTAAGGGGGAGTGAGCAGGAAAAAATGTCTTAAAAGGCTCCCCAGGGACCAATAAAGAAAAAAAAAGTTGAGAAACCTGGTCTAAAGGAGAAAGAAGAGAGAAAAAAGAAAGAGAATGGAAAAACAAAACAACAACAAAAAAAAACCGAGCAGGAGAGAAATGAAAAGTAAAATGGAAAGATAAATAGGAAAGGAGATGTGAAAAAGGAGAAGGTATGTGAAATTTTAGGAAGACACAACTATTTTTATCTACCATGGAGCCACGGGATACACAGCCTTTTTTCCCTGACATTCTGAAATACAAGCTTATTTCTGTCACATTATGTCTGGCTCTGGCAACAGAGTATTGAATGTGAAAAGCAATACTGAAATGCCTGCTCTTTATTAAAAGAATTCTCACATCCTAAAAGCATCCTATTTCCGGGCTAAAGTACCTCAAATGTACTCACTTTTTTTCATTTAAAATTTAAACTTGTAAAAAAAGAAAATTCCTATTGAGTTCCTAAGGACTATTATTCCATTTCGTTGTAATATGACTTCTGTTACCTCCACAATATTGAAGCCTTCAATTCTGCAGCAATTATTTCTTTCATTTATCTGCCACAGTAGTGATTGTCTGACGGCTCACTCAGTTTTTCTGCAGTTTGGATATACCCCTCAGGACCGTATACTGTTCTTTGCGTTAAGTAATAAAAAAGCAACTTTCTGATTGTTGTTAGGTGCCATTGAGTCGATCCTGACTTCTGACAGAGTAGAAGTACCTCATAGGTTTTTTATGCTGTAATATTTTCAGGAGCAGTCCACCAGGTCTTCCTTCTGCTAAGCCACTGGGTGAGTTCAAACAGCCAGCTTCTCGGTTAGCAGCTCAGCACTTAGCCATCAAGGTTCCTTTACTTTCTGATCACTAATTAGATTTCTCAAGTACCTTGATATAGAGTGACATCACTAACAGAAATGAGTATTTCAGTAATGGAAAGGTGTAATCTCTACTAGTGCTTTTATTGTAGTATAATCAACAGGATAACATGCACACTTACTGTGCAATATACTGGAGTAACTACCTCTCAAAACAAAATCCAGAACCTTTCCTCGTACAGTAAATTTCTGTCCCTGTCACTGCAATCCTATTTATGTTCCTCCAACCAGACTATCTAGCATTTCGTATAAATGGAATCATACAATATGTACTCTGTCATGTCTGGCTTCTGTTTACCCAAATATTTGTGAGATCTATCCATATTGTTAGGTATTATTAGTTTGTTCCTTTTTATTGCTGAGTTGTATTCCATTGTCCGAATATATAATAATCTGTGTTCCTGTTATAGACTTTTAGGTTGTTTCCAGTTTGGGGCTAGTGTGATAATGTTGCTCTAAACATTCTTTGTATATGAGCCTTTTTGTGAATTTTTGTTTTTATTTCTCTTGGGAAACTGAGAGTGAAACTGCTGGGTTATAGGGCAGACAAATATTTAACTATAAAGAAACTGTAAATTAATTCTCCAAACTGTCCCATTTTATACTCATATCAGCAATGTGTGAGTTCCAGCTGCTTCCCATCCTTACTAATATTGGGGTTATTAAAATATTTGGTTTGTGCTGCTTTAGCAGGTATGAAATAGAATCTCATGGTAGCTTTCATTTGCATTCCCGTCATGACTAAAGATACTGAGCATCTTTTCATGTGTTTATTAGCCATTCATAAATCTTCTGTGAAGGGTCTATTCAAGTCTTCTGATATTGTAAGTCATTCTTAATAACTTATGTTTTATTATTAATTTGTAAGTGTTTTTTATATTCTGGGGTCCTTTGCCAAATATGTGGTGAATATTTCCCAGTGTATGGTTTAATGGTGCCATTTGAAAGGCAGAAATATAAATTTTGATGAAGTCCAATTTGTCATTTTATTATTTTATGGCTAGTGCTCTTTGTATGCTGTGAAAGAAATCTTTGCTTCCTCCAAGGTTGTGAAGATACTCTCATGAGTATGAGTCACCTTGAATTAATTTTGTGTCTGGAGTGAAATAAGGGTCGAAGTTCATTTTTTTAAAAACAGATATCCTGTTATTTCAGCAATATATGTTAGAAAACAAACAAATTTTCCTTTCTCCATTGAATTGTTTTGGTGCCTTGATTTAAAAAAAAAAAACACATTACTGTAAACATGTAGGTCTCTGTCTAGACTCTTCGATCTGCTCTGCTTATCTATCAGGCTGTCCTTAGCATCACATTGTCTTGAATACTGTAACTATACCTGACCCACTGCTGCTGAGTCAATTCCAACTCATAGTGACCCTGTAGGACAGAATACCTATATTGACCCATATACCAATCAGTTGACCCATAGAGTTTCCAACGTCATAAACGTTACGGAAGCAGATTGCCACATTTCTTCCATGAAGCAGCTGGTGGGTTCCAATGCCAGACTCCTTGGTTGGCAACTTAGCACTTTAACCACCGTGTCACTACAGCTTGCTTACTGTAATTATAGAAGTCTTGAAATCAAGTAGTGCAAGTCTTCTAACTTTGTTCTTAAGATTGTTTTGGCTATTTTAGATACTACATCTTTGTACCCAAATTTTACAATTACCTTGTCTATTTCCTTAAAAAAGGAGCTGTGGTAGCGTAGTGCCTAAAGGCACCTGACTGCTAACCAGAAGGCTGGTGGTTCAAACGCACCAGCCACTCCTTGGAAGGAAGATGGGGCAATCTACTTCCGTAGTGATACTGCCTTGGAAACCCAAGGAGGGGTCGCTATGAGTCGGGTCCGACTTGATGACACATAACAACAACAACAACATTTCCTTAAAAAGAGTTCTGCTGGAATTTTGATAGAGATTGGCTTGAATCTATAAATTAATTTAGGAAGAAAAGTCTTCTTTCATTTCCTTCAGTTGTTTTGTGGTTTTAAATGTACAGTTCTTACACATCTTTTATTCAAGTTATTTGTTTGCATGTTTCCAAATACATTTATAAATGTTTTTAATTTCAAATTCCAATTGTTTGTTGCTAGTATATAGAAACAGAATTTTTTTTCTATATATTGAACCTATATTCTGTGCCCTTGTTAGTTTATTCTAGTAGCTTTTTCATATATTCTATGGGTGTATATATATACAATCATGTTGTCTATGAATATGGTTTTTCATTCCAGTCTTTTTAAAAATTGAGATATAATTCACATAGCATAAAACTCACCCTTTTAAAGTGTATACATATAATCAATCTTCATTATTCTCAGGTTCTGTATTTATGAATCTTCTACTTGCTATAATTTACTTGTAACCCCCAAATCACAGTCATTCATGGATATGAGCATAGTGCAGAGTTATGGAAAATTTGAGTCACCTCAAGCACATGTTCTCAGCTGAATCTGAAAAAGGTTGGTTTAATATTCGCTAATTCATTGTTTGCAGTAACTTGATACAACATAACTACTGTGAATAGTAAGAATTCACTGTAACTCACAAATTTGTGCAATTATTCTGCTATCTAATTGCAGAACATTTGCATCACTTCAAAAAGAAACCTCATACTTATTAGCAATCGCCCCTCATTGCCTGTCCACTCCAGCCCCTGGCAACCATTGATCTACTTTCTGTCCCTGTAAATTCTGGGCATTTCATATGACTGGAATCATAAAATAAGTGACTTTCACTTGGCATGTTTTAAAAATTCATCCAAGTTGTAATATGGATCAGTACTTCATTCATTTTCATGTATGAATATCTATTCCATACATAGATATGGTTTCTTTTGTTTATCCATTCTTCTGTTGAGGAACATTTAGGTTATTTTCACATTTTGACTACTATGAATAATGCTGCTATAAACAGTCATGTACAAGTTTTTGTGTGGCCTGTGCTTTTATTTTTTGGGGTATATACCTAACAGTGGAATTGCTGGGTAATGTGGTAACTCTATGTTTAACTTTTTGAGTAGCTGTCAGACTGTTTTCTCAAGTGGCTGTACCACTTCACAATCCACAAGCAATGTATAAGAGTTTCAATTTCTCCAAACTCTTAACACTTATTATACTTTTTTTAAATTATAGCCATTGTAGTATATCTATTGATTTGGATTTCCCTAATGACTAATGATGTTTAATATTTTTTCATGTGCCTACTGGGAATTTGTATGTCTTTGGAAAAATGTCTTTTCAAATAATTTGACCCTTTCTTAACTGTCCCCCCCACACACTGTTGAGTTGTAAGAGTTGTTCATATATGTGGGAAAATAGACCTTTATCAAATGTATGATTTAAAAATATATTCTCCCATTCTATGGGTTATCATTACATTCTATTGATGATGTTCTTACAAGCACAAACATTTTTAAACTTTCAATGAAATCTAATTACTTTTCCTTTCCAGGTCTTACTAAAAAATAAATATATATATAGTGTAACCCCAGGTCAGAGAGATTTATGCGTATGTTTTCTTCTAAAAGTTTTAATAGTTTTAACTTTTACATTTGGGTTTTGATCCATTTTGAGTTAATATTTGTATATAGTGTGAGGGTGAGATCTAACTTCATTTTTCTGTCCCTAGATATCCAGTTGTTCCAGCACCATTTGTTGAAAAGACTGTTCTCCCATTGAATTACTGTGGTACCATTGTTGAAAGTTAATTGACCATGAAAGTAAGGGTTTATTTCTTGGCTTTCATTATATTCCATTTATCTATATGTCTATCCTTAATGCCAGTATACAACATGCTAGTATAACACTTTTGATTTCTTGTTTGAAATCAAGAAGCATAAGTCATTCCAATCTTTTTTCTTACTCTTGCCTTATTGCATCAATTGTTGTTAGGTGCCATTGAATCAGTTCCAATGCATGGTGACCCTGTGTACACCAGAATGAAACACTGCCTGGTGCTGTGCTATCCTCACAATCCTTGTCATGCTTGAGCCCAATGTTGGAGCCACTGTGTCAATCCATCTCAACGAGGGTCTTCTGCTTTTTGTTGACCCTCTACTTTACTAGGCATGATACTCTTCTCCAGGAATTGGTCCCTTCTGACAACATGACTAAACTACGAGAGACAAAGTCTGGCCATTCTCACTTCTAAGGAGCATTCTGCTTCTAAGGAGCATTCTGGTTGTACTTCCTCCAAGACAGAGTTGCTCACTCTTCTAGTGCTGCATGGTATATTCAATATTATTTGCCATCATCATAATTCAAATTCATCAGTTCTTCTGTGGTCTTCCCTATTCATTGTCCAGCTCTCATATGCATATAAAGTTATTGAAAACACTATGGATTGGGTCAGGCATGGAACTGTCATGGAATGTGTATTCATTCAAAACGACATCTTTGCTCTTTGACACTTTAGAGGTCTTCTGCAGATTTGCAATACATCATGTGCTTTCTTGACTGGTCCTTCCATGGGCGTTGATTGTGGATCCAAGAAAAGTAAAATCCCTGACAACTTCAATCTTTTCTCCATTTATCATTATGTTGCTTATTTGATTCAGTTGTGAGGCTTTAAGTTCTTCAAGGCCTCTTCTCTTTCAGTAAGCAAGGTTGTGTCATCTGCATATCACAAGTGGTTGATGAATCTTCCTCCAATCCTGGTGTTGCATTCTTCTGCACACAGTCCATTTTTCCTGGATTATTTGCTCAGCATACAGATTGAATAAGTATGGTGAAAGGATACAACCCTGATGCACACCATTCCTGACTTTAAACCATGAAGTATCACCTTGTTCTGTGTGAATGAGTGTGTTTTGATCTATGTAGAGATTCCTCATGAACACATATAAGTGT
Source organism: Orycteropus afer afer (assembly GCF_000298275.1). NCBI lineage: Eukaryota > Metazoa > Chordata > Mammalia > Tubulidentata > Orycteropodidae > Orycteropus > Orycteropus afer. Next base: position 7,169,831 of record NW_006921738.1, on the reverse strand, counting down.
TGTGGAATTCCAATTCTTTGCAATGTTATCCATAATTTATTATGATCCAAACAGTTGAATGTGTTTGCCATTGAGTCAATTCTGACTCACAGCAACCCCCATTGGGTTTCCAAGGCAGTAAATCTTTATTGAAGTAGATTGCCCAGTCTTCCTTCCAGGGAGTGACAGGTGGGTTTGAACCTCCAAACTTCTGTTTAGCAGTCAAGCTTTAGGCACTGTCCCACCAAAGTTCCTTAACAGTGCATAATAGTAATTGTATATGCAAACCTCAACATTGATAGGTGAAAAAAATCCTTATTTGTATTTGTTGGATGTTTGTTTTTTTGTAGTTTGACAGTAAAACCTGTTTCATAGAGACAACTCCAACTCATGGCAACCCCATGTGTGCTCCACGGAGTTTTCAATGGATGATTTTTCAAAAGTAGATTGCCAGGCTTTTCTTCCAAGGTGCTTCTGGGTGGTCTTCAACCTCCAACCTTTCAGTTAGCAGTTGAGCATATTAACTGTTTGCATCATCCAGGTTCTCCTGTCTCCCTCCCCCACTGACTAGCCATTTGTCAGATAATGTTTTCCCAATTGATTTGTGCATTTTACAAGTTATCACTGAGACTTTTGGAGTTAGACAGCCTGGCTCCAACACTAACCAGTAATAGCTCTGGATAACTCTGGAAAATGGAGATAATAATAGCACCTATTTTACAGACCTATGAAGATTTAAGGAGCTCTGGTAGCATAGTGGCTAAGACACTTGCCTGCTAACCAGACGGCTGGCGGTTCAAACCCACCAGCCACTCCTCGGAAGGAAGGTTGGGCAATCCTACTTCCATAGTGATACTGCCTCGGAAACCCAAGGAGGGGTCGCTATGAGTTGGGTTTGACTCGAGGGCACATAACAACAACAACAACAACATGAAGATTTAAAGAAGATAACCTGAAATGTGCTCTAGTGCCTGACATGGTAAATGTGAGTTATTATCATCATATTATATTGGAATCCCCGCAAACACTCAACTGCTAACTCAAAGACTGAAGGTTTGAATCCAAAGAGAAGCACCTTGGAAGAAAGGCCTGGTGATATATAACTGACAAATCAGTCACTGAAAACTCTATGGTGTACGTTCTACTCTGACACACATGGGGTAGCTATGAGTCAAAATCTATCCCACAGCAGCTGTTTTTTTAAAAATTCTTATTACTATTAAGGGAGCTCTGGTGGCATAGTGCCTAAGGCATTTGACTGCTAGCCAGAAGGCTGATGGTTCAAACCCACCAGCCACTCCTCAGAAGGAAGATTGGGCAGTCCACTTCCGTAGTGATACTGCCTTGGAAACCCAAGGAGGGGTCTCTATGAGTGGAAATCGACTATATGGCAGTCAGTTTTGTTTGTATTACTATTAAGCATCCATACATATACAGGACCTTCTGAATTCTCTGTTCTGTTCTATTGACACATCATGCCACATCCCTTCAACATCTAGTAACACTCCATTACCAACACGGTTTTTTTCAAATGGATCCCCATTTCGTTCAAAAGGTCATTCATTATCTCAATTTCTTCCAATCATAACTAGAGCCCGAAAACGTTCGCTTAGGCTGTACCAGACAATGTAGTGAGAATAGTAAAAGGCACTGAATGTGAGGCGAGGAGTATGTGTATTTCCTCTACCATTTATTTTGAAAGGCTGACTGAATACCTACTTTATTTCAGTCTTTGGCACATTAATCGACATTTTCAAAAACGAGTGCTCTCTTCCAATTCTATTTCACAACCCAAAGACACGTCGGTCACAGTGTTATTCCGAGTAGGTCCTGAACTTGAGGAAGTACATGATGAGATTTTTGGCAGGAGGTGCGAGGCCGAGAAGGATTCTCTCTCCAGGGCCTAAGATCCTAACCCGAGAGTTCCCTCGTGGTAACTCGAGCAGACTCGCCACTTCTGGGCTGGTACCACAAAGCTCGAGTAGGCGACTTCAGGATCCCTTAAAGCGGCACCCGCGGGCACGACAGCATGCAGGCAAGGAGAACCATCGGAGCCCTCAGAGAAGAGTTAGGGAACAATGGGAAACGGGAGGTAGGGGCGCGAAAGGGTTTGAAAAGCTCCAAGGACGCTGGGTTGGGCGGCGGTAAGGACTAGTTTCCTGCCCCAATCACGCGCATCATTCCAGCCCCTTGCGGATAGGGTCCAGTCCTAGATTTTCTATTTTCTCCAGCTCCGGGGCAGGGGTTGTCTCTGCATTTCCCCTAGCTCCTCCGGGAAAGACACCCCAGCACCAGCGTTCCCGCCGCCGCCCGCTCCAGCGTCCACTAGCTCTCCTCCTCCCTCTAACCGCTTCCTGCCTTGGCCTTCTTTGCTGGTGACGTAGGCATATGGGCGGGACTTCCTGCTTCGTGCGTCCCGGGGTTTCGGGATAGAGCTCTTTTCTTGGGGCGTGAGGGGCGGTGGGCGGCGGGCTGAGGGTGGCGTCTAGACCTGACGTCGGTGCTGGGGCTGGCTCTGAACCTTTGAGGAGGCCTGTCCACCGAGAAATTTGGGCTCTTCGCCGCTGCCGCCGCCGCCGCCGCCTCTCCGCCCTCTGAGCTCTCCCGGGATACCTCTGCTATTTCCCCACAGTCAGGACCCGAGGGGCCAGCTTAGCCCTGCTCCTCAGCCTGCGTCGCGAGCGGCCGCCTAGACCTCGCCTGGGGTGGCGGACCGGGCAAACAACCCACGTGTAGGACCGTCGCTGTTAGCCCTGATGCCTCGGCGAGAAGAGTTGAGTGTGTTCCCGTGGTTGGAGCTGTGGAGGTGTCCTTCGGGGGCGTGTGTGGCCAGTACACCGGTTAAGTTTTACCTGCGCTCGTTGCAAGGACCCTGTGAGAGTCTGGTACGTAACCTTTCTTTCTCGCGACCCTATCCCGTATTTTGGAAAACGCATTATTTATATATTTTTTTCTTTTTCGCCTCCAGTCCTTTTTTTATTATTTTTCTTAATAGATTGGAGCGCGCGTTAGAAAAGTAGGCTGTACTACAGGTTTTATAGCTTGTTAAGTGCACGTGAAACTCATTATGGAGCTTTTTGATGAACAACTTTCTGGTAGTGGTATAGCTGGTTTAATAATTGATTAAATGTATATCAGCCCAAGTTTAATTTGTGATGAGAAAGCCATGCTACCATTTTCCTTGGTCTTGAAGACAACTTTAACAGTCATTTTACTGACTTAACGTCTAAAATATGAAAGTGTATGCCAGGTTTAAATGGACACTTTGGTAAGCGCTAGTGTCCAACTTTTTGCCACATTAAATGGGCATTTTGCTCTTAAAATGCCCACTGCCAAGTATTTAAAAGCCTTTGGTCACATTAGTTGCACTGATGAAGCCATGTCCATAAAATCTCAAATGTATAAGAAGAGACTTGTGCTGACTTTTGTTACAGATGATACGGTTCAGTTCATAATATGTTTAGGCTATCAGCACAAAATACATGAGTAGTTGTAGAACTGAGTAGGTTGTTAAAGCAGTGCTTCTGTTGCCAAGCAACATCTCTGTAAACAAGTCTAATATTCAGTTAGAATATAATTAAATGTAAGTATCCACAATTACTAGATTCAGAATTCTCTGAATTCATAGGTTTAGCCTTTTGTGGTTACAGTTAATACTTTTCATTAATACTGAGGTTTGACTTTAAAACTAATTTTGTTTAGAATTATTAAAATACTTTAAATTTCACTGTCATACAGGACCCTCCTGAGAGTTGCAAATGGATTTGAATTGCCCTTTTTATTTATTTTTTTAATTTAGGACAGAGTATGCTGACTATTCCCCTTACTTTGAGTATTTTCTTATCTAACCAGATGGATGTAGGCCATATTCAGGAATTTTCTCAAATAATAGAGTGATATCAATTTAGAATTACATAGAGCATTGGAAAATCGACTATTTGATTACTGACAGGTAGTTTTTAAACGTTGGCTTAGTCACTAACCTCCTTTTTCTCCCCTCACTGAACCCTTAATAATGCAGCTTGTAAGCTGCTTTTTAGAGCACTTTCTCCTGATCTTTTGAATGCAATAACCTTTCAAGTAAGAGTGAGACGGTTTGAGACACAGCAAGACTGAATGACTTTAAAATCAAACTACTAGTAATTGGAATTGGAACTTGAAGTTTGATGTTCATTTCATAATACCCTTACTCTGTTACTAAAATCCGTACACTTTATTTCCCTTCCCATATACTGATGTTAAAGTCACGAAATACTCAATAGTTGGACAAAACTACCAAAAAAAGCAAACTCACTGCCGTTGAGTTGGATCCGACTCATAGTGATCCCTCCTTGGGTTTCTAAGATGGTATCACTATGGAAGTAGATTGCGCAACCTTCCTTCTGAGGAGTGGCTGGTGGGTCTGAAACACCAGCCTTCTGGTTAGCAGTCAAATGCCTTAGTCGCTATGCCACCAGAGCTCCATGTTTCCCTTACCATATACTGATGTTGAAGTCATGAAATACTCAATAGTTGGACAAGACTGGTAGAGAAGAAAAATCAGGGATGAGTCATGTTAAAAATCCTTAGTAATTAGAAGTCAGCATTGTATCATAGGAAGTTCTAATTCAAGGAGCTTGGAAGAATGAAATCTTAAAAGAAAGATTAGTGAATTGTCAGAATTCCCTTTTTTGTTTTTGTTTAATATTTTCTAGGTACTATGTGTTTGCTTCAGGTAAATGAATTTTATTTTAACTTTGTCATACGTAATAGATCCAGTAAGTAATTTTCACAAGTTGTCTAATTTATGTGTACTTTTAGGGAACGTGTATGTGTATGTATGAAAACACTTTTGGAGGTACTCTTTCCTGCTAACTGAAGTTCAAATTGCATGATCTGAACTCTTCAAGATCTCTTTTCAATCCGTGTTAGCAGATTTATGTTCTTTATGAAAAAGCTGGGCTCTCGCTAGTCTGATTTCTTTCCTGTCCTCTAAAACCTGCTATTTGCTTTTTTCCTTCCATACCACTCTTTATGGCACTCTGTCTACCTGACCCTTCCCTTTCTTAAAAGCAAATTGTATCCTTTCTTAAAAGTTCAGACATAATTGGAATTCATCCTTTGGGTACTTAGAGTTATATTATCTTGGACATTTCTAAACTCTCAGACCCTCCATTTCCTCATCACTCTCAGAACCTCCATTTTCTCATCAGTGTAATGGGGATTTTTCCATAGAAATCAATTAGTAGAATATGAATGCATCATAATTGCAAAAATATTTCTAGATGTAAATAAAATAACATATGCAGTGTTTAAAATATAAAAAGTAGCTCAAGTTGTCAATATTGCCGTGAAGTAGATTTCAACTTCTGGTGACCCCATGTTTACAGAGTGGAACTGTACTCCAAGGGGTTTTCAAAGCTATGACTGTTTGGAAGCCGATTGCCAGGTCTTACTTCTCAGGCATTTCTGGGTGGGTTTGAACTACCAACCTTTCTGTTAATAGCCACTCAGAACTCCTAGACCCTTAATGCATGGAAGATACTATGTTTTATTTGTATAAGGATCCTTTCACAAAACATAAAATTCCACTCTTTCTTCTGAAATAATATCCTCAGGGGTAACAGAATTGTGTGTGTGTGGGGGAGTTGGCTCAGTCATGACCTCCTCTAAAATCTTCTACTATTTGTTAGTTACACTTAATTGATACTTTATATTGTATTGTTTATTTTTTTTATATTTGTCTTATCTTCCCAACTAGATTGTAAGCTCTTTAAGGGCAGGACACCCTTAAACTGGATCTCAACAATCTGTTTCCTCAGTCTCTGCTACATGTTGTTGTTGTTGTTTTGTGCCATCCAGTCGGACCTGACTCATAGCGACCCCTCCTTGGGTTTCCAAGACCCCTCCTTGGGTTCCCAAGGCGCTGTCACTACAGAAGTAGATTGCCCAACCTTCCTTCCAAGGAGTGGCTGGTGGCTTTGAACTGCCAGCCTTCTGGTTAGCAGTCAAGTGCCTTAGGCACTATGTCATGAAATAAATGTTTTTTAAAAAATGACAAGTGTACATTTCTACTTTTTCCCCCCTTCCATGGTACTAAACCAACCCACTGCCATGGAGTTCGTTTCTACTCGTAGCCACCCTATAAGACAGAATAGAACTGACGTGTGGAGTTTCCAAGGCTATAAATCTTTACAGGCAGACTGTCATGTCTTTCTCCTACAGAGCAGCTGGTGGGATCAAGCTGCCCCCCTTTGGGTTAGAGACAAGCACTTTAGACACTGTGCCACTAGGGCTTTTCTCTTTTCCTTGTATAGTGGAAGTAAAAGAAGGTTGTTGAGAGAAGAGAGTAAATAAGAGACAACTGTAAACCATACGAAAAGGGATTAAAGACAGGGAATTCATTGTAATCATTTTATTCCTAGAAAGTGAATGAGAATTTCCCACGACAATATTAGTATTAAGGACTCTCTGAGGAATGTTGGTACTACTCCCAAGTGGGCTTGGGGAGTGTGGTCAATTTCCTGATTCTTCCTTAGTAGAATCTTGATTTTAAATATCTCAGTCAATTTTTCTCTCCCTTCTTTCTTGTCCTCCTCCTCTTTCATTTTTGCCTCTCCCCCTTTTCTTCTTCTCTCCTCCCATCTCTGTCTTCCCAGTACCTCCTCTTACCCCTTTCCATCCTACTTTTGACATGGTCAAGACTTACAAAATTATGTCAATACTTTTATCTGACCCTCATAAATCAGCAATTTTCCTAAGTATATATTTTTTCTACCATGTCTGCCCTTTCTGAGTCCTGGAGAGATCACTGACTGTCAAGTCTAGTGCTCTTTCTTTTGAATTTAACTGAGCTAAAATCCAAGGTGAAAGAAATGAAGAAAATCAGAAAATGGCTAGGTACTTATTATATGTAAATTGTGACTTCAGATCATTTTAAAGGAGGAAATTAAAACTAACCATTCTCTTGAAAATATCTGTCCTTCTCAAAATATGTCTTCCTTTAAAAATTCCAGGTAAATTTTTACAGTCTTGCTGTAAATCCTGTATCTGATGCTTATAAAAATAGTTACTTCAGTTTAAGGTATAGAAAAGTGAAGTTGAATTTCAGAGTACTTAGGAATCTCGGTTTGATTCAGTTGTTTCTTAGTGAGTTTGCCATCTTAGCTTCTCAGTTGTTGCCCAGTAACACAAGTGTAGTATAACATAGCAACCCTTGAAAACAGAAGCATTGGACTATGGGGATTTTCCTGAGGAAGGTGCAATGCCTGTCTCCAGTGTTCACGTTTTAGTCTTTGAATCACATTTTGGTCTTTGGCAGACATTTGAGATATTACTAAGCTCAAACAGCATATATTCTCTTAAATAGATGTTTTAGGATGATGACAAATTATAACTTCCTGCCCATTGTTTTCATATAAAACCAAACCAAATTCAGCGACCCCTTCTTGGGTTCCGAGGTGGTATCACTATGGAAGTAGATTGCCCAACTTTCCTTCTGAGGAGTGGCTGTTGGGTTTGAACCACCAGCCTTCATATAGAGATGCACAATAGATGTGTATTGAATTGAATTTTAGTGTGTGAGAAAAAGGTCATGTAAAAGTCAGGTTCAATTAAAGATTGGCCTATTCTGGGCAGAAAAGCTATTAAGAGTAATTAACACCAGAGTTCTGGACAACTGATACAGTCAACTAGAGCTGGAGTGGATGAAGTTGAAATTTTTGTATTACTTTTGGAGGTTCATAGAAAGCTTATATCACTAAGCTTGATTTAATAGGTACTGTGATTTTGTGGGAAGAGAATTGTGACTCAGGAGACCAAAGCTTGACTGGGTGAGTCACTTAACCTTTCTTGGCTGTTTTCTCATTTTAAAAAATAAATCACTAAAGGTTCATTTCAGGAATTGTGTGTTTCCAATTTAAAACAATACTTGTTTCTCTTGTTAATTGACTTAGTATTTGAGTGCCTATTATGTGTCTTGAACTATGCTAGGCACTGGAGAAAGAGTGAATAATACATAATGCTAAGTCTTGAGTAGCTTATTATCTGGTGAGAGATGGGCAAAGTAAGTAGTTACTTTTAATATAACATAGTAAATGCTATAAGGATAAATAAGAATGCTCTGCTGGCATGTAGGAGGGAACACCTAGACCTAGAACTGTGCTAAAGCTCTCTTAGTGGAAAAAGTTGTAACTAATCTGCATCTGAAGTGTGTAAGAATCAGGTAAGTGAAAAGGGTTGAAGACCTGTAGGTTTATGGAACTGCAAGTAGTTAAGTATATTCAGAGCATAGATGAGATTGGACAGTAAGCAAGGATCAGATCATAAGCGGGGGGGCTTATATACATTTCTGAAGCAGTTGGACATTACTTCTTAAAATGGAATACTAAGATGTTAAGATGTTCATTGGTCAGCCATCTATTTGAACCTTTATGTGCCAGGTCCTATGGTCGGCACTAGGGTAAGCTGTAAGACAGGCTTGAACTTTCCATACTGGGGCTTATACTCGAGGGATATCAGTCCTACGTGTTTTAACTGAACTCTTCTCTGAGTGTTTGCTTTACCTTGGCTCCAACTGAAACCTGGCTATCCATGGGGATGTTGCTTTCCTTAAGCGACCACAAATGGAGATTTTTTTTTTTTTTTTACTCATCCCAAATACCCCAGGGCCTGAACGAGGGATCTTCATGAACCTCAGCTCCTTTGGAAATTGTTTCATCTAACTTAAATATGTTATTCATTCTTTATGTGATCTGTCAGCTTTCCAGACATTTCCTCTCATTTGGTGAAGACTTTATCACCTAGCTCATTGTGTTCCTCTCCATTACTACTCTGTCATCACTCTTATCAGCTACAGCCCATGGATCAAATCGGTTCCTTCTACCACTGTTTTTGTAAGTAAGGTTTTATTGGAACACACTCATGCTCGTTAATGTACATACTGTTATGGTGGCTTTCATGTTACAGTGGCTGGGGTGAGTAATTGTGCCAGGAATGGTATAGTCTGCAATGTCTAGACTATTCACTCTCTGGCCCTTTGTAGAAAAAATGTGTCAGCCCTTCATGTATATTATTGACCTAACATTGTGGCATCTTGGTTGCTTCATAGCACCAAGATGATCTTTTTCTTAACCCTAACTCAGTAACTCTTGTGTAGTCAAGTACCAAACCTTAATATAGTTATTAATAGTACCACCTCTGAAACCTCAATTTCAAATATCACAATCGCTAGCTACTTATCTTTCTAGCCCATCTGCTCTGGTATTCCCATTGTAACAATTCTCTAATCTCAACAAGATCTCTTATTTACTGACCATACCACTTTTTCAGTGTTGTTAGGTGCCCGTCAAGTTGTTTCTGTCTCATAGTGACCCTATGTACAACAGAATGAAACACTGCCTGTTCCTGAATGTTCTGTTGTTGTTAGGTGCTGTCAAGTCGTTTCCAACTCATAGTGACCCTATGCACAGCAGAACAAAACGCCACCCGATCCTGTGCCAGCTCCATGATCCCTGCTGTACTTGAGCCCATCGTCGTAGCCACTGTGTCAGTCCATCTCGTTGAAGGCCTTCCTCCATCTCGTTGAAGGCCTTCCCCTCTTTCGTTGACCCTCCACCTTACCAAGCATGACATCCTTCTCCAGGGAATGGTCCCTTCTGACAACATGACCAGAGTAGGTGAGATGAAGTCTGGCCTTTCTCACTTCCAAGAAGCATTTCGACTGTACTTCCTCCAGGACAGATCTGTTAGTTCTTTTAGCAGTCCATGGTACTTTCAGCATTCTTTGCCAGCACCACAATTCAAAAGCATCAACTCTTCTTTGGTCTTCTTTATTTATTGTCCAGCTCTCACATGTATATGAGACAATTGAAAATACCATGGCTTGTGCTAGGCACACCTTAGTCCCCAAGGAGACATCTTTGCTCCTCATCACTTGAAAGACGTCCTTTGCAGCCGATTTGTCAAGTGCTATATATACATCGTCTAATGTCCTGACTGCTGCTTCCATTGGCGTTGATTGTAGAGCCAAGCAATATGAATTCTTTGACAACCTCAATCTTTTCTCCATTTATCGTGATGCTGCTTGTAGGTCCAGTTGTGAGGATTTTTGGTTTCTTTATATTGAGTATGTAATCCATACTGCAGACTGTATTCTTCAGTCTTCATCAGTAAGTGCCTCAAGTCATCCTCACTTTCAGCAAGCAAAGTTGTGTCGTCAGCGTATCGCAGGTTGTTAATGATTCTTCCTCCAATCTTGATACCATGTTTTTCTTCATATAATCCAGCTTCTCGGATTATTTGCTCAGCATATAGGTTGAATAAGTATGGGGAAAGGATACAACCCTGACACACTCCCTTCTTGATTTTAAACCATGCAGTGTCCCCTTGTTCAGTTTGAATGACAGCCTCCTGGTCAATGTACAGGTTCGTCATGAGTACAATTAAGTGTTCAGGAATTCCCATTCTTCTCAATGTTATCCACAATTTGTTATGATCCACACAATCAAAAGACTTTGCATAGTCAATAAAACACAAGTAAACATCTTTCTGGTATTCTTCACCTGAAGCCAAGATCCATCTGACAGCAGCTGTGGTATCCCTTGTTCCACATCCTCTTCTGAATCCAGCTTGTACCTCTGCAAGTTCTCTGTCAGTGTACTGCTTCAACCAGTTTTGAATTATCTTCAGTAAGATTTTACTTAAATGTGATATTAATGATGTTGTTAGATAATTTTCACATACTGTGGGACCACCTTTCTTTGGAATGGGTACAAATACAGATCTCTTCCAGTCAGTTGGCCAGGTAGCTGTCTTCCAAATCTCTTGGCATGGCCCAGTGAGTGCCTCCAGTGGGGCATCCATTTGTTGAAACATCTCAGTGGGTATTCCATCAATTTCTGGAAGCTTATTCTTCGCCAATTCCTTCAGTGCAGCTTCAACTTCTTCTTTCAGTATCATTGGTTCTTAATTATATGCCACCTTCTGAAATGGATGAACATTGACCAGTTCTTTTTGGTATAGTGACTCTGTGTATTCCTTCCATCTTCTTTTGATGCTTCCTGCATCATTCAGTATTTTGCCCATAGAATCTTTCAGTATTGCAATGCGAGGCTTAAGTTTTTTCCTCAGTTCTTTCAGCTTGAGAAATGCCAAGAATGTTCTTCCCTTTTGGTTTTCTAGCTCCACATCTTTGTACATTTCATTACGGTAATTGGCTTTGTCTGCTCAAGCTGCTCTTTGAAATCTTCTGTTCAGCTCTTTGATCTTGTCATTTCTTCCATTGGCTTTAGCTATTCTCCTCTCAAGAGCAAGTTTCTGAGTCTCTTCTGACATCCATTTTGGTCTTTCTTCCTTTCTCATCTTTTTAATGACCTTTTGTTTTCTTCATAGATGATGTTCTTGATGTCATCCCACAATTCTGGTTTTCGGTCTTTGGTCAGTGCATCAGATCTGTTCTTTAGATGGTCTCTAAATTCAGGAGGGATATTACCAAGATCATATTTTGGCTTTTGTGGGCTTGTTTTAATTATCTTCAACTTCACCTTGAATGTGCTTATGAGCAGTTGATGGTCTGTTCCACAATTAGCTCCTGGCCTTGTTTTGGTCAAAGATATTGAACTTCTCCATCACTTCTTGCCACAGATGTAGTCAGTCTGATTCCTATGTATTCCATCTGGGGAAGTCCACGTGTATAGCCACCGTTTATGTTGTTGAAAAAAGGTATTTGCAATGAATAAGTCATTGGTCTTGCAAAATCCTATCATGTGATCTCCAGTGTTATTTCTATTACCAAGGCCATATATCCCAACTACCGGTAACTTTTGCATTCCAGTCACCAGTGATAATCAACACATCTTGATTGCATGTTTGGTCAATTTCAGACAGCAGAAGTTGGTAGAAATGTTCAATTTCCTCATCTTTGACTTTGGTGTTTGGTGCGTAAATTTGAATAATAGTAATATTGATGGGTTTTCCTTGTAGGCAGATAGATATTATCCTATCACTGACAGTGTTGTATTTCAGTAAAAATCTTGAAACAGTCTGTGATGATGAATGCCATGACATTCCTCTTCAATTTGTCATTCCTAGCATAGTATATCATATGGTTGTCTGATTGAAAATGGTCAGAAGCTCATTTCAGCTCACTAATGCCTAGAATATCAATCTTTATGGATTCCATTTCATTTTTGACAACTTCCAATTTTCCTAGATTATACTTTATACAGTCCACATTCCAGTTATTAATGGATGTTTGCATCTGTTTCTCCTTGTTTTGAGTCATGCCACATCAGCCAATGGAGGTCCCAAAAGCTTTCCTCTATCCATATTGTTAAGGTCGTCTTTACTCTGAGGAGTCAGCTCTTCCCCGGTCAAATTTTGAGTGCTTTGCGACCTGATGGGCTCATCTTCTGGCACTATGTTGGACAATGTTTCAGGGCTGTTCATAAAGTTTTCCAGTAATATATCAGACAGTGTTTCACTGCTACTGATAAGGTTTTTACTGGTCAGTTCTTTGAGAGGTGGATGGCTTCTTCTTTGTTCTGAGTCTGTCTTAGCCCAGAAGCTCTGCTGAAACTTGTCCAGCATGGGGTAACCCAGCTGGCATTTTGCAACACCGGTGACATAGCCTCCAGCCTTACAGCAACACTTAAGCTACCACAGGACAACAAACTGACAGACAGGTTTGTCTCCCTTAGTTGTTCTTAACCCCTCTGCGCCTGCCTACCTCAGGCGATGGCCTTAAAATAGAATTAACCCCAAGTGAAAGCAGCCACCAAGCCCTGTGCCTGCCTATGGGGCAGCCTTAAAATAGAGCCACCTTCAAGTGAAAAGGAACCCCCATTGTTAGAAACCATCTTTGAGATGGTTCCTAAATTCAGGTGGGATATGATCTAGGTTGTATTTTGATACATGTGGATTTGTTTAATTTGCTTCAGCTTCAGCTTGAACTTGCGTATGTGCAGTTGATGGTCTGTTTCATAGTCAGCCCCTGGCCTTGTTCTGACTGATGATACTGACTGAGCTTATCCATTGCCTCTTTCCAGAAATGTAGTTGATAAGGCATTTGACTGCTTACCAGAAGGTTGGCAATTCCAACCCACCAGCCACTCTGCAGAAGAAAGATGGGGCAATTTACTTCTGCCAAGATTTACCACCTTGGAAATCCAGTTGAGGTCACTGTGAGTTGGAATTGACTCAGCAGCAGTGGGTTTTGTTTTACTTTTGTTTTTCTGGTATTGCCTCTGTGGTAGTTAGGGTTGTGTGTCAGTTTGGCTGGGCCTGGTTTTCAGTGGCTGGGAGCTGGATGTAGTTATTCCCTATGGTGACATTGGTAATTAACTCCATGGTGGAATCCACTGGAGCAGATGAGTAGCTACTTTAGGGATGTAGGCTACTTCCAGTATATAAGAAGTAACTTTGAGGAAGGTCTCAGCTTTTTGGCATGCTTAAGTTCTACATGTAGCTGAGTCTTCATTCAGTAGCCAGCCATGCTCTGCTGATTTTGAGACTCTTTATGGACTTGCGTCAATGGTCTGTTGTGCTGTTTGGTAATATCAGGACTGTGCCTTTTTACTTGTTGACCTTGGGTTTGTCAGCCTCAGCAGCTAGCAGCTGCTTGAGTGAAGAAAGCCTCCAGCTTCAGTGGGCCGGGAGCAGGAGGCAGAGCTGAAGCCCAAGGTCAAGAGGCTTTCACCTAGCCCCTGGAGTCTTGCACTTTGAACTTGGAGTTCCAGCCTCCAGACTGTAAAAGAATAAACTCCTGTTTGTCAAAGCCATCCCGTTTGTGGTATATTTTCTGTTAGAGTGGTACTCGGTAACCAAAACAGCCTTTCTTCACAGATGCAGTTGATTTGATTATGTAGTCTATCAGGTAAGGTCCACATGTATAGTCACCATTTATGTTGTTTGAAAAAGGTATTTGCAATGACTAAGTTGTTGGTTGTGCAAAATTCTATCACATGATCTCTAGTGTCATTTCTGTCAGCAAGGCCATATTTTCCAACTACTGATGATTGTTCATTTCCAACTTTCTCATTGACATTGCCAGTAATTATCAATATATCTTGTTTGCATGTTTGGTCAATTTCAGACTGCAGAAGTTGGTTTACATCTTTAATTTCTTCATATTGGGCTTTAGTTGTTGGTGTGTAAATTTGAATAATAGTCATATTAACTGGTCTTCCTTACAGGTATATGGATATTATCCTGTCATTGATGGCACTGTACTTCACAGTAGATCTTGAAATGTTCTTTTCGGCAGTGAATATGATGCCATTCCTCTTCAGTTTGTCATTCCTGGCATAATAGACCAAGTGATTGTTTGATTTAAAATGGCCAATACCAGTCCATTTCAGCTAATTAATGCCAAGGATATTGATCTTTATCTGTTCCATTTCATTTTTGACAACTTCCAATTTTCCTAGATTTTTACTTTGTATGTTCCATGTTCTGATTATTAATGGATGTTTGCAGCTGTTTCTTGTCATTTTGAGTTTTGCCACATCAGCAAATGCAGGACCCAAAAGCTTTACTTCATCCATGTCATTAAGGTTGAGTCTACTTTGAGAAGGCAGCTCTTCCCTAGTTGTATTTTGTGTGCCTTCCAAACTGAGGGGCTCATCTTCCAGCACTACATCAGACAGTGTACCGCTACTATTCATAAGGTTTTCATTGGCCAGTTTTTTGAGAAGTGGACTTGGCCACCTCCTTCTTCCTAGTCTGTCTTAGTCTGGAAGCTCCAGAGACACCCATCCACCATTGGTCACCCTGCTGGTATCTGAAATACCAGTGGCATAGCTTCCAGCATCACAGCAACATTTTTTTTTTTTTTCTAAGTATGTAGGATGAAAATCTTTTAATTTACTTTTATGGAATGGAATTGTTATTACTTGCTGTTTTGGTTAGCTAGTGCCGCTCTAACAGAAGATACCACAAATGGGATGGCTTTAACAAATAGGAATTTATTCTCTTACAGTTTGGGAGGCTAGAAGTCTGGGTTCTAAGTGCCAGACTCTAGGGGCTGGGTGAAAGCCCCTCAACCTTGGGCTTCAGCTTTGCCGCCTGCTCCTGGCCAACTGAAGCTGGAGGCTTTTCTTCACTTAGCTGGTGGCTGCTGAGGCTCCCTCTTGGGCATGGCAGCCCTGTCCCGTCACCCTTGGGCATCGGCTATGACTCCATCCCACTGGCCCACATGAATGAGCAGCCTCGCCCTCCAGAGCCAAGTTAGTGAAGGTCTGACTCTTTGAAACCTAGGAGGCTGTGGTGGTTCTGCCCCCAAAGGCCATGGTCCTACCCTTGAGGCTGAGGCAACTCTCCTTCCTATTTCCTTGGTCCTTCCTGCTTCTGCTGATTAATGCCAAAGGCATCCCATTCTGCTGGAAATCTTCCTGACCAAAAAGCACTCAGCTTTCTTGCTCTCCAGTGGGCCAACCTAGTACTCCATTTCATGCTGGTCTCTTTTACCAGTTAACCCCTGAAGGCAACCCACTCCACCAGGAAGCTGCCTGCCCAGTGGCATCCAGCTTTCTTCTCTGTGGGCTGGTAAGGCTGTTGCTGTCTCATGCTGGTTCTCTTGGCTCTGCTACTGCTGTTTCTTACTCTGGTCTCTTGGCTGTGCTCCTGCTGGGGTCTCTCAAGGCGGTTTCTCAGCTCTGCTGCTGCTGGGGTCTCTCTGCTGGGATCTCGGATCAAGGATGCACTCCACTCCTGTTTCCACATTTTAGTTATCTGATAGAGCAGCACCCCAGTTTTGGTATCATATTTTGTTTTGGTTACCTGGTGCTGCTCTAACAGAAGATAACACAAATGGGATGGCTTTAATAAACAAGAGTTTATTCTTTTACAGTTTGGAGGCTTTAAGTCCAAGTTCAAAGTGCCAGGCTCTAGGGGCTGGGTGAAAGCCTCTCAACCTTGGCTTCAGCTTTGCCTTCTGCTTCTAGCCCACTGAAGCTGGGGGCTTTTCTTCACTCAGACAGCTGCTGGCTGCTGAGGCCAACAAGGTCAAGGTTGACATGTAAAAAGGCACAGTCCCAATGTTACCAAACAACATGACAGGCCACTAATTCACATCCAGATGAAATCCCAAGATTGGCAGGGCACGGCAGGCTGTTGAACAGCTTGGCTCTGTGCAGGGTTCAAGCATGCCAAAAGGCTAGAGACATTTCTAAAGCTGCTGCTTATATATGAGAAGCAGCCCACATCCCTAAAGCTTTTCC
>NW_006921738.1:7148994-7153556 GCF_000298275.1 Orycteropus afer afer | reverse complement strand
TCCAGATGAAGTCCCAAGATCAGCAGGGCATGAGAGGCTGTAGAAAAATGACTTGGCTATGTGCAGGGTTCAAGCATGCCAAAAGGCTAGAGACATTTCTAAAGCTGCTGCTTATATATGAGAAGCAGCCCACATCCCTAAAGCTTTTCCTGGCAGATTCCACCAAGGAGTTGATTGCCAGTCTCATCATGGGGAATAACTACCTCCAGCTGCCCAGTCACTTAACCAGACCCAGCCAAGTTGACACACAGCTTTAACTACCACAGTTGCCATTCAGTTGATTCTGACTCGTAATGTCTCCATGTGTTTATAGTAGAACTACAAAGAGTTTTCATGGCTGTAACCTTTCAGAAGCAGATCTTTAGAGGCACCTCTGGATGGATTTAAACTGCCACCTTTCAGCTAGTCTAGCACTTAACTGTTCCCACTACCCAGGAACTCTCCCAGACTCCCTTTAAAAAATAAACTTGCTAACCTTTTCTTTGCCTTATTGTTGTTAGGTGCTGTGTAGTTGGTTATGACTCATAGCAACCGTGTGTGCAGTTGAATAAAACAAATCCAGGTCCTGTACCATCCTCACGATTTTTACTGTGTTTGAGTGTGTTGTTGCAACCACTGCATCAATCCATCTTACTGAAGTCTTCCTCTTCTTTGCTGACCCTCTACTTTACCAAAGGACCAGAGACTGGTCTCTTTTGATAACATGTTTAAAGTAGCTGAGACTAAGTCTCGCCATCCTTGCTTCTAATAATCATTCTGGCTGTACTTCTTCTAAGACAGATTTGTTTATTCTTTTGGCAGTCTATGGTATGTTCAATATTCTTTGTCAATACCACAATTCAGATATATTTTCTTCGGTCTTCCTTATTCATTGTCCAGCTTTCACATGTATATGGGGCAATTGAACATACTGTACTTTGGTCAGGTGCATCTTAGTTCACTAAGTGACATCTTTGCTTTTTAACACTTTCAAGAAGTCTTTTGCAGCAGATTTGCCCAGTGTAATACATTCTTCCTTGTCTTATGGTCTACTTGAAATGCTGTAACCTGTAATCTTTGCTTGGCTGCTTCTGTCCTCATTTTTTTAGGTCGTACCTCAACAGTTACCTATGCATTTAGAAAGACTTTCTCTGACAATTTTTGCCCCAAACCCTAGTACTTTTTACCATATTACTCTTGTTTCTTTTATAATACTTTTATCTGAGATCAGTTGGTTGTTGTCATGTGCATTATCTGCCCCCTCTCCCCATTATGACACAAGCTTCTTAGGTTAGGGGCTTTCTCTTGGAAAATTCTTGGCAACTAAAACATTGAATGTGTCATGTCAGCTTTCTCGTTAATATGTTCTCTTTGTTGCATTTCCATTATTCTGGTTTCTCTGCCCCTTTGGCTTCTCGTCTTTGCTTTTGGGTAATTGTTGGCCTTTTGGTCTCATACAGCTGTTTTTTAAGTAGAGCACTGAACTAACGGATAATATCCTTTATTTTGTGTGTCACTCTGCTCTTTTGCTAAAAGGTGGTCTTAGGGCATTGATAAAGGCATTGATTCAACGTTGGTTCTAGGTTTAAAGAATATCTCAGGGCAATAGTCTCAGCAAGTCTTCTGTTCTCTGCTGTTCTAGATTGTCTGTTTTTTTTTCTTTTTTTCTCCTCTCCAAAAAATTTGAGTTCTGTGCCACATATTTCTCCCATTCTACCCAGGATTGTTTAATAATAAATAATTGGTTGCTTGGCACTAAATAAATAGAACAGCTTGATGATTTCCATGGAAGGGGAAACACATTCCTTTTTGAAGATACAATAAGAAAAGCTAAGTAGTCCCGTGGAAGCAATCTTCAAGTCAAGACCTAAAGGATAAATAGGAGTCAGTCTAGCCAAATGTGTGGGGCATAAAGTAGGGAGGGAACAGCATGTTAGGGCTAGATAAGAACAGTGTCCTTTCCTGGTACTGAAATAGATCCTGTATGGTTAGAATAGAGAAAATGAGGAGGGAAGGGTAGCAGAAGACTGATGTAGGAGTGAGATGGTGGAAGAGCTTAAGTTATGTTAGGACTTTGATTTTGATTCAAATGAGAAGTCACATAATCAAAAAGATCACCCAGATAATAGTATAAATAACATTTAGGAGATAGTAGGACTCAAGGCAGAAAGCTGTTGCTGGGTGGCATTGAGGAAGAGGAAGACAGAGAGAGGTACATGGGAGGTACAGACAACAAAGATGAAACCTTTTGCACATACAGTACTGTGTTATCAGTGAAGGCAAGCATGGGTATACAGGTGGATAGATGGGTGGGCAGGCTGAATATTAGGTATGTTTATGAAGCAGGGAGTGTATAGGGTTGGCAGACAATGGCCCTATATGTGTATTTGTATGTTCTGTAAGAATTCTCAGGTGTATAGTACAGCTGACAAGGGACAAGGTTGTAGTCACTTCTTGGTCACAGCCAGCTACACAGAGGGACCAAGTAGTTGAACCTGTGGGCTCGGGACCATAGTCATAGGGGACGTTAAGCTCAATTGGCATAATATACTACACAAAACATTGTTCCACCTCCTACTTTGGCGAGTAGCGACTGGGATTTTAAAAGTTTGCAAGCAGCCATCTAGATGCAGTAATGGGTCTCTCCTCATCCAGAGCAAAGAAGAATGAAGAAAACCAAAGATTCATGGAAACAATTAGTCCTAGCAACTGGTACACCATGTGATCCACAGCCTATATGACTGTGAGACCAGAAGAAGTAGATGGTGCCCGGCTACCACTGTCAACCACTCGGAGGGGGATCTATGTAGGAGATCCTGGATAGAGAGGGAGAGCAATGTGGAACAAAACTCAAAATCATTTGGGAAAAAAAAAGGGGGGGAGGGACCAGGTTTGCTGGTTTGATAGAGCCTGGTGGAACCCTGAGACTATGGCCCCTAGCTGCCCTTCAGGTCTGGAATTGAACCCACACCTGTTCATATGCCAAACAAAAGACAGGCATATGAGTTGAACCTGAGGTTGATACACTCCTTGGAGGGAACAATCATGGGAGAAAGAAGGGCTGTTTATGCACAGGGAGACAGTTTAGGGGGCAGGAGTGCATGGAGGTATGGAGGTAACTATTGGGAAGAAGTAGGAGAGGAGCTGTTGCCTTGTGGTGGTGAATTGTGGCCAATGTCAGGAGACAGTGTATTTGAACTGCTGTATGGAAAGTGAATTTGCTCTGTAAATTTTCACCCAGATCACAATTAAAAAAAAAAAAGTTGTTGTTGTATACTAGGGCTGATCTGTGGTAGTAGGAATGGTGGTGAACTGCAGTGAGACTGGAGAGACTTTAGGAAGGAGAATTGACAGATTGAATGTTGGTGAGAGAAAGAAGAGTTAAGGATGACTCTCAGGTCAGAAACTGGGCAACTAAATGGATGGTAATACTGTTCTCTGAGAGAAAACAGAATAGGAGCAGAATTTTAGAACTGGAGTTTGTTTAAAACATGATGAATTTTTTAAAGTGTTGTCTAAACTGGATATGTGGGCTTAGAATTCAAGAGAGAAACTTAGGCTAGAGACATTTAGGACTAGTCCACTACCACTACCAACTGCCTTCTTGATTCTGAGACAGGGTGACCTCGTGTGTCATAGTAGAACTGTGCTCTACACAGGGTTTTCAGTGGCTGATTTTTCATAAGTAGATTGCCAGGCTTTTCCTCTGAGACACCTCTGAGTGGACTTGAACCTCCAGCGTTTTGGTTTGCAGCCAAGCACTTTAACCTTTTGAATCACCCAGAGACTTCTGAGGGTAATAGTCAAGAGATGGTAATTGGCATCATAGAAATGGAAATGATCCCCTAAGAGCATATAGAAGACACTGAAGAGAATTGGGTAGTGGACAGAGCCCAAAAGAGGACCAAAATGGAAAGAATGTATTAGTTAAGATAAAACTTTGGAGGAAATTGTGGAGGACCCAGCAAGCTCAAAGAGACAGAAGGAGAACAGTGGGTTGACTTGGAAGAGGTGTGCTTTAAGGAGGGAGGATGAAGTTAGCCATATAAAATACTCTGGAGAGGTCAAGTAAGGTAAGGGTTGAGGAGTCCATTGGACTTCATAACAAGGAACTTACTGTTGACCCTGGCAAGAGCAATTTGAGTTAGGAGTGAGTTAGAAGGGAAATTAACTTGGATTGAGGAGTAAATGGAAGGTGAAGAAAACTAGATGAGAGACAGACTTTGCAGGAGTTGTTGTCATTAAGGGAAAGAATGAGAAAAGGCATTGATGCAACAAACATTTAAGTACTTGCTCTGTGATAGGCTCTTTATAAATGTTAAGTAATGGAGGCTAGTCCTACAAACCCTTGACTTTGAAGGATTTGTGATCCAGCAGAGGGAGGCAGAGACATATAACAAGTGCCATGAATTACTACAAGGCTATACCAGAATATGTGACTTGGGATTAGTGAAAGTGCAAAGTGAAGGTTGTGATGGGGAGGTATGTAGCTGATGCTGTTTGGGAAGGCCATTGAGGAAACGAACTTTCAGTTAAGTGTTCGGAAGTGAGTGGTTTGGCAGGGGCATTTCCTGCAGAGTGAG
>NW_006921738.1:7137845-7145004 GCF_000298275.1 Orycteropus afer afer | reverse complement strand
GCATCCTTGTCTAGTTCCTGTTCTCAAGAGGAATGGTTTCAGTCTCTCTCCATTGAGGGTAATATTGGCTGTTGGTTTTGCATAAATGCCTTTCATTTTTCATATAGCAGTTCACATACACTCTATCTCATGACATTGACTGCAGTTTCCCACAATGCAACAGCTCTCCTCCCACTTCTTCCCCATAGTTAACTCTTCCTTGTGTCCTTCGCTACCATGCACTGTGGCCCCTCTGAGCTGTCTCCCTGTGTATACACAGCCCTTCTTTCTCACATGAATCAAACCTTTTGAGAACTTCTGTATTTGAAGGATCCTAGGCACTGTATAGGAGGTCTGGTAGTATAGTGCCTAAGGCACTTGACTGTTAACCAGAAGGCTGGCGGTTCAAACCCAGCAGCCACCCCTCGGAAGGAAGACTGGGCAATCTACTTCCATAGTGATACTGCCTTGGAAACCCAAGGAGGGGTCGCTATGAGTCATGTCTGACTCGATGGCAAACAACAACAGGCACTGTATAGAAAAGATACTGGTGTATAGTGAATGATCAATTAATTTGCTAAAGAATAAATACTGCCTTTATGGAGTTCATACAAGGCATAATTAAATAAGTGCATGTGTGATAGCTAACATACATGGAACTCTTAAGTATCCCAGACATGTTATGTATGTTATCTTGATATGTTAAAGAAGAGTGGAAGGAGTGATTGTTATTGAGTGTGTCAGTGAATGTTTCTCAAAAGAATATTCATTGGACTAGACTTGCAAGAGGAGCAGGGTTTTGATTATCTGAGTGAGTTAGTATCCCAAGATGAAGGAACGAAGATGAAGTAACCAAGATGAAGGAACAGTATGAATAAAGACATGGAGGTGTTAAAGTGCACCTTGCTAACTTCAAATTCATGTGCCTGCCTTTGATAGAGATTTTAGACTAACTCAAGGATCTTAGTCACACAGCTTAGTTTATATTAATTTATTAGCATTTCCATTTTGGCAATGGGATGAGACTTTTCCTTAATATAGTAAATGAACTTTCTAGAGACAAAATAGTGTAGTTGGGAGAATATGTATTCTGAAGCCATACTTGGAGATTTGAATACTGGATCTGTAATCACTAGCTTTGTAACCTTGGAAGAGTTATTTCATCTATGGACCTCAGCTTCCTCATCAGTAAAATGAGGATAACAGTAGTACCTGGCATTACTATTACTGTAATCATCATTCCCATTAATTGTAGATTTTTTTTCTTCAAACTACTGTATTATCTTGATGGCTCAGATAGGTCCCAGTCGACTCTGGAAAGAATGTCAAGATACCTTAGTTGACAGGTTTCTCTTTATTTTAGTGTCTTTTCTGGGAGCTCTGGTGGCATAATACCTAAGGCATTTTTTCTGCTAACCAGAAGGCTGGTGGTTCAAACCCACTGGCCACTTCTCAGGTGAAAGATTGGGCAATCTATTTCCGTAGTGATACCTCCTCGGAAACCCAAGGAGGGGTTGCTGTGAATCGGATCCGATGCGACAGCAGTATCTTTTCTGGCTTCTTTGTTTATTTATGAGAAAGTGACCTGTTAACTGTTTTTCCCTTGTATATAATGTGTCATTTCCCCTTTATTCCTTTTAAGATTTTCTTTTAGCATGTGATATGTCTAGATGTGGATCTCTTTTTATAAGGTTTGTTAGCTTCTTGGATGTGTAAATTAGTATTTTTCATCATACCTGGTAAGTTTTTGACTAGTATTTCTTCAATTCTTTTCCCTTCCTTTTCCTCTTTATCCTCTTCTTGTGGGACTTTCATTCCAAACTAGACCCACTGCCATCAAGTTGATTCCTACTCAGAGCGAACCCCATTGGGTTTTCAGGGCTGTCAATCTTTATGGAAGTAGATTGCCTCATCTTCCTCCCCTGGAGTAGCTGGTGGGTTTGAACTGTTGACCTTCTGGTTAGCAGCCAAATGTCATATCCACTACGCCACCAGAGCTCCTTTGGAACAATAATTGCATGTATATTTATACACTTGATATTGTTACATAGATCTCTGAAGTTCTTCATTTCTCTTCAACCTTTTTTATTTCTTCTTCAAGTTGGATACTCCTACTGATCTATCTGCAGGTTTATTGCTTCTGTCTTCTGCCATCTTAAGTTTACTATTGAGCACATCTAAATTAAGCCTAGAAAAACCAACTGGTTTTTATTGAATTGATTTCAATTCATGGCCACCGCATGCATTGCAGAGTAAAACTGCTCCATAGGGTTCTCAAGATTGATTTTTCAGGAGCACATTGCCATACCTTTCTTCTGAGATACCTCTGGGTGAGTTTGAACCACCAATCTTTCAGTTAGTAGTTGATGATTTTACCATTTGCATAACCAGGGGTCACCATATGAGCCTATCTAAAAACACAAAAAAACTCAATGTTGTTGAGTCAGATCTGACTCATAGCCACCCCTCTTTGGGTTTCCAAGGCAGTATCACTATGGAAGTAGATTGCCTAATATCTTCCTTGTGAGGAGTGGCTGGTGGGTTTGAACTGCCAGCTTTCTGGTTAGCAGTCAAATGCCTTAGGCGCTATGCTACCAGAGCCTATCTAGTGAGCTTTATTTCCATAATTACATTTTTCAACTTTAGAGTTTTCATGTTTTTAAAAAATTTCTACCTCTTTTTTTGAGATTCTCTATTTGCTGAGTCATTGTCATCATACTTTCATTCTTTAGACATGGTTTCTTTTAAGTTCTTTGAACACATTCATTGTACTTCCTTTAAGGTTTTTGTCTGCCAAATCCAGTATCTAGGGACACCCAGAGGCAGTTTGTATTTATTACTATTTTTCCTGACAATGGGTCATACTTTTTTTCTTTCTTTTCTTTGCATGTTCATAGTCCTTTGTTGAATATTGGACATTTTAGGTATTTTGTAGCAACTCTGGATTTTGACTTTTTCTCTAAGGGTTGATATAATTGTTGCTTGTTTGTTTAGTCATTTCCCTGGTTGAAATTTGTGAGGTCTTTTTTCCTTACATTTTCTGGTAACTGATGTCTTTGTTCAGTTTTTTCTAGCTTCCTTCATTTCATAGCTTAGTGTTCAACGTTGTGGGTTATGTTCATCCAGCTTGAATGATAAGGTTTTTGCTCTTTGCTGATGGATCTGTGAAGGCTGGAGGGTGAATTCAAACTGCAGGCCATTTTAAAGTCTGCTCTGGGTTTTCATTCCTCTGTGCTCTCTTGTTTCTTATCTATGTGCAGCTTTGTTAGCCAAGGATGAAGCCTGTGCCCTTTTCTCTCATGCACACTCACAGTCTTTGATCAACCTTGGATACCAAAAAACCAACCTCAGAGCCATCGAGTCAGTTACGACTTATAGCAATCCCCATAGGGTTTCCAAGGCTGTCAATCTTTATGGAAGCAAACTGCCTCATCTTTCTTCCACAGAGTGGCTAGTGGATTTCAACCACCAATCTTTTGGCTAGCAGCCAAATGCCTTAACCACTTAACCAGAGCTCCTTAACCTTGGATAGTGGACAGTTTATCAAGCCCCCTAAGCCACTCTCACGTCCCAGTTGTTACTGTTATTTGCTTTTGAGTCAATTCTGACTCTTGGTGATCTCCCAGTACTCCCTATAAAGTCCTCAGATATTTTACTAAATTGTTTGCTCCAAAGAGGCCCAGAACTTCAGACTAAAGAAGGCGGGCCCTCACTGTAGCTTACCTCAGAGATCTCTACTTTAACTGACAATGCCACCTCATGGCAAGAGAGAGAACCACCTGCTTTGTGTTTTCTGTCTGCCCCACCCCCACCCCGGTTGAACTCTTACACTGACAAGGCTGGGGTGAATATAGGGGTTAGGGAGGGCTGTAAGCACCCATAGGTGATATCTCATAGACTTGTGATGTTCTTGCCCATAGTTCAGTTGTGATAAATAAGTGCTTCTCAGTTTGTTATGCGCCTTCAGTTGAGTCCCAGAGCGTGGAAATGGTTGGTTTTAATCTGTTTTTTTTTTTTTTTTTTTAATTGTGATTTGGGTGAAAGTTTACAGAGCAAATTCATTTTTCATACAGTCGTTCATTCACATTTTATGTCATGACATTGACTGCAATTCCCCACAGTGTAACAGCTAGCTCTCTTCCCATTCCTTCCTGTAGTTATCTCTTCCCTATGTCTTTCTTTCCTGTGGATTCCTGCCTGGTTTTGTGTTTTTGTAGAAACATTTGCTAATCTCACCACATCATGCTCTGAGTAGGAAATCTATTCTTTGGTTTATGTATCTCTTTGGAGGATAAAATTTATCCAATACTTGTTTTATGCTACTCATAATTCTTTGCACAATATTAATCGTTTGTTGTTGTTGGATGCTATCGAGTTGTTTTTTGACTCCTAGCTACCCCATGTGACAGAGCAGAATTGAGAAAAAACCTGTCGGGTTTTCATGGTTGTGATCTTTATGGAAGCAGATGACCACGTTTTTTTCCCATGGAGCAGCTGAGTAAGTTAAAACCACCAGCCTTTGGGTTAGCAGCTGAGTGTTTAACCATTTGTGCTACCAGGGTTCCTTGTTGTTGTTGTTGTTGTTATGTGCCATCGAGTCGGCCCCGACTCATAGTGACCCCTCCTTGGGTTTCCGAGGCAGTATCACTACGGAAGTAGGATTGCCCAACCTTCCTTCTGCCAGGGTTCCTTAGGCATTAGTTAACCAAAACCAAACCAAACCTATTGGGTTGATTCCGATTCATAGTGACCTTATAGGACAGAGTGAAACTGCCCTATAGGGTTTCCAAAGCTGTAAATCTTTATAGAAGCAGATTGCTTCATCTTTCTCCTGTGGAGAGGCTGGTGTATTCAAACTGCTGAACTTTTGGATAGCAGCCAGATGCTTTAACCACTGTACGACTAGAGTTTCTTAGGCATTTGTTAGTTACTCCAAATATACTTCTTGAGTTAGATTTCCTGATATACCTCTAGCATCAAATTATAGGAAGTTTGGAGTTAGAGAATCTGAAGTGTAATTTCTTTCCCTGCCCTCTGATTAAGAGGCAGAAACTGCTTATCATTAACTTATTCAAGTGTTTATGGAATTCCTACCATTTTCTAGCTATAGTGTTGAGGGTAAAAGGCAACTAAGACATAAGCTTTGATCTCTAGGAAATCATAGTCTAGTGACAGAGATTGGCATATTAATAGCTGATTATAGTATAGAAAAATAAATACACTGGCAAGGATAAGTATGTATCATTATGGAAGAACTCAGAGGGATACCTAAATCAGAATGGAGTAGGAGTAAGAGGAAAAAGGAAAGGCTGTCAGAAGGAGATAATAGAATATAAGAATGAGTGAAAGGTAAGATTAGAAGATTACATTCCAGGTAGAGGGGTTAAGCATGAGGTGAGAAAAAAACATGATGTGTTCAATAAACTACATGTGGTATAGTGTTGTTAGGGCATAAGTGCATGTTGGAGAGTTGTGATAGGTGAGACTGAAGGGTATAGAGGGTCCAGGTAGTGTGGACAATTTTGTATACTATATTAAGAAGCTTGGGAGCTCTGGTAGTGTAGTGCCTAAGGCACTTGACTGCTAACCAGAAGGCTGGTGGTTCAAACCCACTAGCCCCTCCTCAGAAGGAAGGTTGGGCAATCTACTTCCATAGTGATACTGCCTTGGAAACCCAAGGAGGGGTCGCTATGAGTTGGGTCCGACTCAACAGCACATAACAACACAACAACAACATCAAGAAGTTTGGATTAACCTCTGCCAATTATGCAAAACTGAAAGAGAAGTGCTGTAGGATTCTGTAAAGGTTTGATTTAAATTTTGTTTTTTAACTATAAGCAACAATAAAAATACGTATACTCAAGTGTACTATAAGCCATATTTTAGAGCATAGAGTTCACCAACACATTCACTGATAAAAAATGAAACATCTAATATGTGCCTTTAAAATAAAATGATGTGATTTTTTAAAATATAAACGTACATAAATCTGTACACTAATACAGATATTTTTGTCCATTATAAATATTGGAATTCTTCTGTAAGATAGTGTTTGCCAAAAAAGCTCAACTGCTAAGATGATTTGAAAGCTGCTATGGTAGGTGAAAGGCTGTTATACTGATGAGATTTTGAAGTGGTGAGTATCATAGGTTTGGTAATAGTATGGAATATGGATGAGGCAGATAAGAACCAAATATTTCTGTTTCAGTGTATTTTTTAGTGTTTATTGCATAAACTTGCGTGCGACAGAATGGGATTTCAGTGCTTCTGGGATGTTTCCTGAAGTGGAAGCTTGTACTTCAAGCCTCATTCTCTTTTACACTCAGTGTCAAGGAGTGAATTGTGTCCCCCCAAAATATGTGTCAACTTGACTGAGGTGGAATCCTCAGTGGTTTGGCAGTTATGTAATGATATAATGTGGCATTATATCCCCCATGATGTGATCTGATAGGATCAGCCCAGATCTGATCTAAGGAGATTAGGGTGGGATGCATCACCCTTACTCAGTTTATAGCCCTGATCAGATGTAAGAGAATTAGAGTGTGATTCAACACCATTAATCAGATTACAGTCCTGGGTTATAACCTACATCACCTTTTATCTTATAAAAGGAGAGAGAAGTAAACAGAGAGAGAGATCTCTTACCACCAAGAAAGAAAAGCCAGCAGCAGAGCTCATCCTTTAGTCCCAGGGTTCCTGTGCTGTGAACCTCTTAGACCCAGGGGAAGATTGATGAAAGGACTTTGCTCCACAGTCAACAAAGAAAGCTTAACCCTGGAGCTGGCACCTTGAATTCAGAGTTCTAGTCTTTTAAACTGTGAGAGGATATATTTTTCTTTGTTAAAGCCATTGCTTGTGGTATTTCTGTTATAGCAGCATTAGATAATGAAAATACTCAGTCACTGCTTTATGGTATGAAAGAGATTTTTTTCCCTCCTTTGGTCTTCAAGTGGACTTAGTTTCTCCCTCACCATTTTTTCCCCAAATGGCATTTTCTCTATAATTATAATCTGTGTGGCAAAGTGCCTCAGGTGTTTGCTAACCAGAAGGCTGGCAGTTCAAACCCACCAGCCACTCCTTGGAAGGATGATTGGGCAATCTACTTCTGTAGTGATACTGCCTTGGAAACCCAGGGAGGGGTTGCTATGAGTCAGATCCAACATGACGGCAGCGAGTTTGT
>NW_006921738.1:7135951-7137568 GCF_000298275.1 Orycteropus afer afer | reverse complement strand
GACCCCTCCTTGGGTTTCCAAGGCAGTATCACTATGAAAGTAGATTGCCCCATCTTCCTTCTGAGGAGTGGCTGGTGGATTTGAACCGCCAGCCTTCTGGTTAGCAGTCAAGTGCCTTAGGCACTATGCTACCAGAGCTCCCTGATACTGCAAATACCAGAAGGGTCACCCATAGTGACAAGTTTTAGCAGAGCTTCCAGATTAAGATAGTCTTGGAAGAAGGAAGGGGCCATCTACTTGTCAAATAATTGTCTAGTGAAAACCTTATGAGTAGCAGTGAAACATTGCCTATTACTGGAAAACTTTATGAGTAACCCTGAAACGTTGTCCAACTTAGTGCCAAAAGATGAGCCCTCAGGTAGAGAAAAAAAAACAAAACCAAACTCAACTGCCATCAAGTCAGATCCGACTCCTAGCAACCCCTCTTCGGATTTCTGAGGCAGTATCACTACAGAAGTAGATTGCCCAATTATCCTTGTGAGGAGTGGCTGGTGAGTTTGAACCGCCTGCCTTCTGGTTAGCAGTCAGGTGCCTTAGGCACTACACCACCAGAGGTCCCTCAGGTCGGAAGGCACTCAAAATACGGCTGGGGAAGGGCTGCCTCCTCAGAGTAGAGCTGACCTTAATGATGTGGATAGTGTAAAGCTTTAGGGATCTCTGCTGATGTAGCATGACTCAAAATGAGTAGAACACATGCAAGCATCTATTAATAATCAGAACATGGAATGTGTGAAGTATGAATCTAGGAAAATTGGAAGTTGTCAAAAATGAAATGGAATGCAAAAAGATCGATATCCTAGGCATTAGTGAGCTGAAATGGACTGCTTTTGGCCATTTTCAACCAGACAACCATATGATCTACTGTGCTGGGATTGACAAATTGAAGAGGAATGGTATGGCATTCATCGTCAAAGAATGTTTCCAGATCTATCCTCAAGTACATTGCTGTCAGTGATAGGATAATATCCATATGCCTATGAGGAAGACCAGTTAACACTACTGCTATTCAAATTTATGCACCAACCACCAAAGCCAAAGATGAGCAAATTGAAGGTTTTTACAGTCTGAAATTGATCAAACATGCAGTCAACATGTGTTGATTATCACTGGTGATTGGAATGCAGAAGTTGGAAACAAAGAAGAATCACCTGTGGTTATGGCCTTGGTGATAGAAATAACTCTGGAGATTGCATGATAGAATTTTGCAAGACAAAAGACTTATTCATTGCAAATACCTTTTTTCAACAACACAGATGGTGGCTATACCCATGGACTTTGCCAGATGGAGTACACAGGAATCAAATCAACTACATCTGTGGAAAGAGGTGATGGAGAAGCTCAATATCTTCAGCCAGAACAAGGCCAGGTGCTGATTGTGGAACAGACCATCAACTGCTCATATGCAAGTTCAAGTTGAAGCTGAAGACAATTAAAATAAGTCCATGAGAGCCAAAGTATGACCGTGATTATATCCCTCCTGAATTTAGAGACCATTTAAAGAATAGATTTGATGCACTGAGTGCCAGTGATGAAAACCAGAGGAATTGTGCAATGACATCAAGAACATCATCAGTGAAGAAAGCAAAAAGGTCATTAAAAAGACAGGAAAGGAAGAAA
>NW_006921738.1:7131890-7135221 GCF_000298275.1 Orycteropus afer afer | reverse complement strand
AATCCAAAGAAAGGTGACCCAGCGGGATGTGGAAATTATCAAACAATATAATTATTATCACATGCAAGTAAAATTTTGCTGAAGATAATTAAAAAATGGTTGCAGCAGTATATTGGCAGGGAACTTCCAGAAACGCAAGTTGGATTCAGAAGAGGACATAGAATGAGGGATATCATTGCAGATGTCACATGGATCTTGGCCAAAAGCGAAGAATATCAGAAAATGTTTTGCTGTGTTTTATTGACTATGCAAAGGAATTCGTGTGGATCATAACATATTATGGTAACATTGCGAAAAACAGGAATTCTAGAACATTTAATTGGACTCATGAGGAACCTGTACATAGACCAAGAGGCTGTTGTTTGAACAGAGCGAGAGGATACTGCATGGTTTAAAATCAAGAAGGGACTGTGTCAGGGTTGTATCCTTTCACCATACTTACTCAGTCTGAATGCTGAGCAAATACTTTGCTGGACTGTATGAAGAACGTGGCATCAGGATTGGAGGAAGAATCATTAACAATCTGCGATACGCAGATGACACAACTTTGCTTGCTGAAAGTGAGGATGACTTCAAGCACTTACTGATGAAGATTAAAGACTACAGCCTGCAATATGGATTTTACACCTCAACATAAAGAAGACAAAAATCCTTACAACTGGACCAATAAGCAGCTTCATGATAAATGGAGAAAAGATTGAAGTTGTCAGGGACTTCCCTTGGTTCTACCATCATTACCAATGGAAGCAGCTGTCAAGACATCAGATGATGTACTGCACTGTGCAAATCTGCTGCAAAAGACCTCTTTCAAGTGCTGGAGAGCAAAGATGTCTCCTTGAAGACTAAGGTGTGCCTAACCTAAGCCATGCGAGCTCTGGTAGTATAGTGGCTAAGGCACTTGACTGCTAACCAGAAGGTTGGTGGTTCAAATCCACTTCAATCACCTCATTTGCATGTGAGAGCTGGACAATGAAT
Organism: Orycteropus afer afer; assembly: GCF_000298275.1. Classification (NCBI taxonomy): domain Eukaryota; kingdom Metazoa; phylum Chordata; class Mammalia; order Tubulidentata; family Orycteropodidae; genus Orycteropus; species Orycteropus afer. The sequence goes on along the minus strand of NW_006921738.1, from coordinate 7,134,246 downwards.
AAGGAAGACCGAAGAAGAGTTGATGCTTTTGATTTGTGGTGTTGGTGAAGAATACTGAATGTACCCTGGATTGCCAGAAGAATTAACAAATCTCCTGGAAGAAGGGTAGCCAGGATCCTCCTTGAAAGCAAGAATGGCCAGATTTTGTCTTACCTACTTTGTTCATTTTGCCAGAAGGATCCATTCCCTGGAGAAGGGTAGCATGCTTGGTAAAGTGGAGGGTCAACAAAAAAGGGGAAGGCCCTCAACAAGATGGATTGAAGCAGTGGCTGCATCGATGGGCTCAGGTATAGCAAGGATTGTGAGGCTGGCACAGGACCAGGCAGTGTTTCGTTCTGTTGCACGTAGGGTTGCTATGAGTTGGAGATGACTTGATGACACCTAACAGCAACAACAGTTCTTCCTATCCTTTTTTTCTATGCATAGATAGACATATGTGGGATAAAGATTTAACTTTATCCAAAGTAATTTAGTCGTTTTCATCGTTTCCTGAGAGAGAACGCAAAACCTTTGGAATTTCCAGAGTAATTGAGTTTTCTGAAAAATACCTAAGAATTTGTGCAAATGAATGGAGGACTGGCCAGGAGAGTAAGACCACTTGATAAGGAAGGGGACCTGATCCAATCAACCATGCCTGTGTAATAATGCCAATAAAAGTTCTGGACATGGAAGCTCCATTACTGATTGGTGAAAAACATCTGTGCACGTAGGAGGGTAGTGCCCCTTTTGGAACATAATATTTCTGCATTGGAACTTTTGTAAACTCATCCTCTGCTCCTCTTCATTTGTATCCTTTTTGGTATAATGAAGCTGTAATCATATGTGTAACATTTTCTGTGAGTTGTTCCAAGCAGTTATCTAACCCAGAGGAATAGTGGGAGCTGTTGTATTGTTGTTAGGTGCTATTGAGTCGGTTTTGACTCATACTGACCCTGTGTACAACAGAACAAAACATTATTCGGTTCTGTGCCATCCTCACAATCATTACCACACTTAAGTCCATCGTTACACCCACTGTGTCAGTGCGTCTTGTTGAAGATGACCCTCTGCTTTACCAGGCATGATGTCCTTCTCCAAACACTGATTCTTCCTGATAACATGACCAAAGCAGGAGAAATGAAGTCTGGCCATTTTCGGTTCTCAGGAGCGTTCTGGCTCTACTTCTTCCAAGATAAATTTGCTTGTTTTTCTGGCAGTCCAGAAAAAACTCGTTAAACTATTTAAGAGCAAAGCTGTCACTTTGAACACTAAGGTGCACCTGACCCAAAACATGGTCTTTTCAGTAGCCTCATATGCATGTGAAAACTGGATAATGAATAAGGAAGACTGCAGAAGAATTGATGCATTTGAATTGTGTTAGTGAAGAACATAGTAGGAACTAGCAAGTCAGAGATGAAGAAGCCCAGTGCAAGGACTCTTGAACTTGTGCCTGGCATCCTGAAGGGATGGATAGAGGGGATCCACTGATTTTGTAGCCAGTAGATGAGAAGTTAAGGAGCCTAATAGGAACTCCTAAGCTTGTGGCTGTTGTTGTTGTTGTTATTATGTGCCGTCGAGTCGGACCCCACTCATAGCGACCCCTCCTTGGGTTTCCCAGGCGGTATCACTACGGAAGTAGATTGCCCAACCTTCCTTCCGAGGAGTGGCTGGTGAGTTTGAACCGCCAGCCTTCTGGTTAGCAGTCAAGTGCCTTAGGCACTATGCTACCAGAGTGTTCCCAGCTTGTGGCTAGTGTCTGCCTATTTCACATTCTGAAGGATAATGTCCTTTTAACTTCTGAGATCCGACCCATTTTTTTCTAAGTGATTAGGGTCAGAGAAGGAAGTGCTGTATAAGCAGCTGGAGGCAGGACTAGACAGTGATAGGAAAAGTGAATATTTTGTGTTTGATTTGAGATTTCCACACAAGACAGAATGCAGATACGCTTTTTACAAAATAATAATCATACAACATATATTATTTTCTAATCTGATTTTTTTGCTTTTATAACAAATATTTCCCAAGGTTAATAAATCTTTTTCTATAACATACTTTTTAAAAAACAGGCAGATTTAATTGCGATATTATCTAGGCCTAGAGAACTTTTCAATGAAAATTTTTCTCCTTCATAAATTAAAAAAAAAAAAAAAAGGTTTATTGAAGAATACAAGAATAAACAAATTACACACTTTTTAAAGTATGCAGTTTGATAAGTTTTGACACCTGTGAAACCATTGTTGCAATCAAGATATTGAACATATCCCTCACTGTCTAAGGGAGCTCTGGTGGTGTAGTGCCTAAGGCATTTGACTGCTAACCAGAAGGTTGGTGGTTCAAATCCACCATCAGTGTCCTTTGAAGGAAAGTTGGGCAATCT
>NW_006921738.1:7124713-7131790 GCF_000298275.1 Orycteropus afer afer | reverse complement strand
GCATTTGACTGCTAACCAGAAGGTTGGTGGTTCAAATCCACCATCAGTGTCCTTTGAAGGAAAGTTGGGCAATCTCCTTCCGTACTGATACCGCCTTGGAAACCCAAGGAGGGGTCTCTACAAGTTGGATCTGACTTGACGGCAGTGGCACTACTACACTACTCATTGTCTGAAATTCTCTTGTATCCCTTTGTAAACTTTCTCTCTTGGCCTCCCTCAGGCCCTTACTTTCTCCTATTCCCAGGCAACCATTGATCTGTTTTCTGCCATTATGGTTAGTTTGCATTTACTGTATTTTCATATAAATAGAATCATATAGAATACTTTTTTTAATCTGTTTTTTTTTCACTGAGCATAAATATTTTGATATTCATTCATGTTAATGTATTCCTTTTTATTACTGAGTAGTATCCTAAATGGATATATCACAGTTTATCAGTTTACTTTGGATAGACCTGTGTTTGACTCTTACAAATAAAGGTGCTGTAAACATTTGTATACAAGTCTTTGTGTGGACATATGATTTCCTTTCCCTTGGGCATATAAGTTGAATGGATATATGGCAAGTGTAGGATTAATTTTTAAGAAATGATGAACATGTGTTCTAACTTGGTTGTCCCATTTTATATTTCCTTTAGTAGTATATGAAATTTACTTCTGTTTTTCTTCTGAGCATTTGAACCACTGTACCATCAGGACTCCTTCATAGGATATATGACTTGTAAATATTTTCTTCTAGTTTATGGTTCGTCTTTTTAAGTGTCTTTTGAAGAGCTGAAGTTCTTAATTTTGATGAAGTCTAATTTGTCATTATTTTCTTTTATGGATTATGCTTTTGATGTAGTGTCTGAGAAATCTTTATTGAATTCAAGATCAAATAATTTTCTCCTGAAGTTTCAGTTTTAGATTTTACATTTAAGTCTGTGATTCATTTTGAGTCAGTTTTTGTATATGGTTTGAGGTATAAGTTGAAATTCATTTCTTTGCGTATGGATAGCCAGTTGTTCCCTGCAAAAAGGTCAAGGAGGCCCCATGTTCTGACCTCCTCTAATCCCACAAGAGGAAGGCAGAATCACCATCAATAGCGCAAGGCCTATTCCTACAAGGCCAGCCATGCTGCCTCCCTTCAGCCCTTTCTCCAGCTGTTCCTCCCAAAGCACCTACCACCTCTCTCCTGGGTTCGATAATTCACTGCAGTGGCCACGCAGAACTCACAGATTATGGGGTTTATTAGGGAAACACCAGGCTACAATTCAAGTTCAGGAAAAATGCTCAGTCTCTTTCCCAGCCCACCATCCCTCAGCCAACAACAGTCTCTCACAGTCTTTCCCAGCAGTGCTGGTCCCTCGGTGTCTCACTCAGCAATGCATGTCTCTTGTGTCTCTTTCCCAGCAACGCATGTCTCAGGAGCCCATGTCTCTTTCAGCAGCACGTCTTCCTCAACCAGCCTCTAGGAGGCCTCCTTTTGAGCCCGGCAGGGTGGTCAAACTAGCCAGTCACAGCATCAGAACTCTAAGCACCTGAGAGATAGTGGGAACCTCCCAGAACATTGTATTGTGCCACTCCCAACAGAAGTACTCCAGGTGGATAGCATTTACAATCAGGAGCTCCTTAGTTGCTCATTCCACCACTGAGTTTACAATGACTTATGGGTAGAAAAGCCATACTAAGTAATTTACTACACTGCATCCTGGACCATTTGTTGAAAAAACTATTCTTTCTCCTCTATATTGACTTTGTATTTTTGTCAGAAGTCAGTCAACCATGTATGTGTGGGTCTATTTCTGGATTCTTTTTGATTGATCTATATATATGTCTGTGTTAACACTAATGCCACACATTCTGATTTCTGTAGCATGTAATAAGTCATGAAGTCAAGTGGTGCAAGTCCTCTGACTTTGTTCTTTTCTCTTGTTTTTCCAAAGGAATTTTAAAACCATTTTGTTAATTTCTACAAAAAAAATCTGCTGGGATTTTGAATGACATTGCTTTGAATTTGGGAGAAATTAACATCTTAACAATATTGAGTTTTCTGATCCATGAATATGGTATATATCTCTATTATAACATGCATTTTAATAGTCTATTTTTCCATTATAAACATGATTTTAGTGTAAGTACCGTGAAGGCAGGGACCTAATTCTATTTCCCACTCTTACCTGGTACTTAACCAATACTCAATAAACATTTATTGACTGATAAATAGAGAAGATCTCTGAAACATAAATGCTTGTGCACATCTCTGATTAGTTTCATAGAATTCAGTCCTACATATGGAATTGCTAAGTCAAAGGATATGTTCCTTTTTAAGGCTTTTAATGATCAGACTGTCTTCCAGAGGTTCCCCCAACCCCCGAGGCAGAAATTTTTTGATGGCTAGCTCTCATGAGATATGCATAATAATAATTATTATTTTACTGTTGTATTCCCATACTGCTAACCAAAAAGTTGGCACTTCAAATCTACCCACCAGCTACTCAGTGGGAGAAAGATGTGGCAGTCTGCTTCTGTAAGGATGATAGCCTTAGAAACCCTATTGGGTAGTTTGACTTTGTCATATAGAGTTGCTATAAATCAGAATTGACTTGATTGCAATGGGCTTGGGTTACTTTTTCCTTTTTCTTTTTTTAAATTCCCATACAGGGCTTAGTAAAATACCTGTAGCAGAAATTGTTGGTTGCTCCCAATGTCATTCTCCCATTTTTCATTCCTACCACAATCCTAGTTTTACCTAGGGTAGCAATGTACCAAGAAAAGACATTTCCTAACCTCCCTTGGAAACTAAACAAACAAACTCACTGCCATCAAGTCGATTTAACTCATAGCAACCCCTCCTTGGGTTTCAGAGGTAGTGTCTCTATGGAAGTAGATTGCCCAGTCCTCCTTCTGAGGAATGGCTGGTGGGTTTGATCCACCAGCCTTCTGGTTAGCAGTCAGGTGCTACACCACCAGAGCTCCCCTTGCAACTAGGAAGTGCTAATGAGTTATGAGTGGAAGTTAGACAACTGCGAGAAAATTCCTAAAGGGACAGTGGATGGGGTAGAACAAACAGAACATATGTTAATTTTCTTTTGTCCCTTTCCTTTTCCCTTATTTCCTGTCTGGAATGTTGATGTGTTGGGTAAAATGACAGCAGCCATCTTGGGAGTCTTAGGATTGAAGTTATGTACTAAAAGCAATCATACAGAAAACTAGAAGAGATCTGCATCTCTGATGACTTTGTAGAGTTGGTGTACTCCCGGAATACTTGGCTCTGGAGCTCGAACTGGAATACCTGCCTCTGGACTTCTTTTATGAAAGAGAATAAATCCCTAGGTTTTTCAAGTTAAAACAAACAAACAAACAAAAACCATGCATAATTAGTTAGCAAACAATGTTCTTGGTGAGATCCTTCCCCATGCTTTCTTTGAAATTGTTAGCCTTTGGGAAAGTAGAATTCACATGAACAGTTTTCTAGATTAATTTTTTATTATTAACCAGGCTTACTACAGCTATGGAGATGACTGAAAAAGGAGAGGACTGTAGTTTTCCCTTGAGAAATTCATAGTTTTTCTTGAAAGATACTTTGCATTAGTTATAAAACAGCTAGAAGGGAGAAGTGCAGATGTGATAGACTATAGAATGAATATCCTGAGGCAAGCAGGAGGGCAGAATCCTATGGAGCCGAAGGGCAACAGTGATTCTTGAACTTGACTTTTAATTAATTAATTTATTTTTATTTGTGCAAGATTACCCTGCGCTGAATCTATCCTTGGTCTAGAGTGTACTCCTGTTCATCGATCCCCATCTGGTCCTCTCTGGTGTTTATGTGTTTATCTGTAGCCTGGTGTTTGGTGTTAATGGTAATGCAGTATTGTGGGGACACTGGTTGGTATTAGCATCTGTCGTCTATCTCCTATGTGCACAATTCAGTGTCCTCCCTTTTCCTAATGTTATCATGGTGGTCACAGACTCTTTCCATATATCCCTCCCCTTACCCACGTCAGCATGTGGGCCCCAACTAGCCTGAAATTAATCCTTCCCCTTCCCCCCCACCCCCACCCCGGTAACCTAGAACGTGCGTCTTCTTTCGCAAGCAAACCCTTCTTTGTCTTTTTACAGTAATGGGCTGATCTGGTACTTCTCCTTCTGCTGCGATTGACTTATTTCACTCAGCGTAATGCCCTCCAGGCTCATCCACGTTGTGAGGTGGCTTGGGTATCCCTTATTGTTCTTTAATGTAGCAATCTATTTCTGTAGTGATACTGCCTCGGCAACCCTTGGGTTGCTACAAGTCGGTTCCAACTCGACGGCACATAACAACAACAACAACAACAACAACAGTACTCCATTGTGTGTATGTACCATAATTTGGTTATCCATTCATCTGTTGATGGACATTTAGGTTGTTTCCATCTCCTTGCTATAGTGAATTGTGCTGCGATGAACACAGGTGTACATATGTCTGTTTGTGTGCTGTCTCTCACCTCTTTAGGATATATTCCTAGTAATGGAATTGCTGGGTCAAATGGTATTTTTGTTTTCAGTTTTTTAAGGAAACGCCATACCTTAAGCCACAATGGTTGTACCATTTTACAGTCCTATCAGAAGTATACAGGAGTTCCAATCTCTTTGCAATCTCTCCAGCATTTGTTATTTTCTGACCTGTTGAACTTTGCTATTATTGCTGGAGTGAGATGATATCTCTTCGTTGTTTTGATTTGCATCCTCTAATGACTAATGATCGTGAGCAGTTTCTCATGTGTTTGTTGGCTGCCAGTATATCATCATCTTTGGGGAAGTGTCTGTTCAAGTCTTTTGCCCATTTGTGAATTGAGTTATTTGTCTTTTTGGTGTTGAGGTCTTGAAGTTTTCTATAGAGTTTGGAGATAAATCCTGTCAGATATGTCATAGGCAAATATTTTCTCCCAATCTGTAGGTTCTCTTTTTACCCTTTTGACAAAGTCTTTTGATGTACATAAGAATTTAATTTTTTAAAGGTCCCAGTCATCTAGCTTCTCTTCTACCTCCTGTGCATTCTGTTTTATGCTTGATAGTCTATTTATGTCACAAATTAGGACCCCCATATTTGCCCCTATTTTATCTTTGATGAATTTTATAGTTTTGGGTTTTACATTTAAGTCTTTGATCCAGCTTGAGTTTGTTTTTGTGTATGGGGTGAGGTATGGGTCTTGTTTCATTTTTCTACAAGTGGATATCCAGTTTTACCAGCACCATTTGTTAAAGAGGCTGTCTCTTTGCCATTTAATGGGTTTTGGACCTTTGTCAAAGATCAGCTGTCCATAGATGGATGGTTCTATATCTGGATTTTCGATTCTGTTCCATTGGTCTATCTCTCTATTATTGTACCAAGACCATGCTGTTTTGACTATTGTGGCTGTATAGTAGTTCTTAATATCCGGGAGTGTGAGACTTCCCACTTTGTTCTTCTTCTTCAGAAGTGCTCTGCTTATCCAAGGTTTCTTTCCTTTCTATATGAGTTAGTGATTGGTTTTTCCATGTCCTTAAAAATTTTTGTTGGAATCTGGATTGGGATTGCATTAAATGTGTAGATTGCTATAGGTAGTTTTGACATACAAAAATCAGTTGGATTCCTCTATACCAACAAAGAGTCCTCTGATTAAGAAATAAGGGACAATGTGATTTACAATAGCTACTAAAAGGATAAAATATCTAGGAATAAACCTTACCAGAGACACAAAAGACCTGTACAAATAAAACTATAAAACACTGCTGTAAGAGACAATAAGGGCACTACATAAATGGAATAACCTGCCTTGTTCATGGATAGGTAGACTGACATTATGAAAACATCAATAGCACTTAAAGCAATCTGAACTTGACTTTTAGAGTGACCACAAACTGGAGATTTCTAGTAAGATGGCAGAATAGACAGACAGACTGCACAGACCCTCTTCAACAATTAACCAGAACCAATTAACACAGATACAGAAGATAATGCTGGAGCCTTGAGCTTTGAAGGGAAGGATATAGAAGTGGATTAAACTTCTATGAGTTTGTAGAAGAAATTGCATGAAAACACTGAAAAAGGAGGTACAGAGCTGCAATCTGTCAGCAATCCTGATGGCACAGATGGCTTGGATATTGCTGAGTAGTGTTAGGACCTAAGAATTAACCTAAAAATTGGCTCTACTAGCCAGGGGCTGCATGGAGGACTGCACTGATGGCTGGTGAATAAAAGGAGAAGCAGCAAAGAGGAAGGTGGGCTGAATAGTAGAATTTTGCCTGTCTGGAGAGCGCAGCCAGTTTGAATGTTACGAGAGGTTTGACCATTTGGATATTTGAAGTGACAATGTTCTCTCATATTCTAGGCACCGGACATTCTGGATGCCAACTACTGGAAAAGTTGTAGTTTTCAGCTTTTTCTCTCTTCCCTGTTCCTGGTTCCCATTCCTTATTTCTGTTTTTGCATTTTTCACATTTTTTTTCTTCATTATTCTCTTACTCTACCTTTTTTCTTTTATTGCCCTCTGCCCAGATATTGCAGAGTTTTTCTTTTCTTTTCTTTTTTTTGGTTATTGTTCCTGTGTGATTGCATGGTGTACTTTTTGTCCACTTCCTTTTACTTTTTTGATGGTTATTCAATTCTTATTTTTGTCTAACTGAGTGGGAGACAGCGGCTGTGCCCATATGGCACAACTACACTCACAACTTCTGCAGTTTCATTTATTGAGTGAGAGCCACCACTTCCTTCTCCACCAACTGGCCAATGATAAATTACCACCAAGAAGAGCCTGACTCACTGTTAACTGTTCTTCACAAACAGTTAACAGAGATCTAAATACAATAATGTCACGATGTCTTAGAGATAACAGACCATCACAGTTCACACAAAAAAGCAAGATAAAGTGGTAGAAATAAGGGAGCAGAATACAGACCCAAAACACATCCCTGAGGAAGAAGCAGCATTGGACTTCCCTGATAAGGAATTCAAAAGAATTATATTTAGGTGCCTTCAAAGGATTGAGAGACAGATCAAGGAAAACACTGACAAAATTAAGGAGAACAGACAAAACCCTAGAACAATTTTGGAAGAAAATAAAAAAAATGACAAAA
>NW_006921738.1:7123498-7124415 GCF_000298275.1 Orycteropus afer afer | reverse complement strand
CAAAAGAAAATCACCAAGACATATCATCATCAAACTCATCAAACCAATGACAAAGAAAGAATCCTGAAAGCAGCATGGGAAAAATAAAAAGTTACTTACAAAGGACAATCAATAAGAACAAGCTCTGATTTCTCAGCAGAAACCATGCAAATGAGAAGGCAATGGGATGGTGTATATAAAACCCTGAAAGAGAAATATTTCCAACCAAGAATATATACCCAGCAAAATTGTCTCTCCAAGACGTGGTGAAATTAGGAGATTTCCAGATAAGCAGAAATTAAGGGAATTTGTTAAAACCAGACCAGTGTTACAAGAGATACTAAAGGGAGCCCTTTGAACAGAGAACCATAATAGCAACCAACAGCTGACCATTAATACACGATGACACAACCCAGAAACTAACACAGCTATGGATGTATCCAAAGTAAAATAAGCTTAGAAGATTGTAAACAGGGAACCAGAGACATCAATTGGCAAATGAGGACAACTACAGACCAAAAAGAGGGGGAAATAGTGTAGTTACAGAACTTCTGAACTGTGAGGAAGTCAAGAGCATTGCAAGATAAAATGGACTTTTTCCAAACTTGGGAAAAAATTATAAATCACAGGGTAACCTCAAAGATAAATGATGAACCTTCACATCACAATAAAAAAGAGGACAAGCACAAATATTTAGCAAATACTAAAACAATAGCAAGAAAGGAAATGATAACACGATTCATAAATATAATGAGCTCAGCACAGAAAATTACATGGGACAGAGAAACCAGGAACACCATGAAAAAACACATAACAAAATGACAGCAACCAATTCATACTTCTCGATAGTTACACTGAATGTTAATGGATTAAATATACCACTCGAGACAGAGAGTTGCAGACTGGATAAGAAAACATAGCCCATCAATATGCTGTCT
>NW_006921738.1:7120389-7122523 GCF_000298275.1 Orycteropus afer afer | reverse complement strand
AAAATTCCTTGAATCAAGTGTATTGGTATGTCCTGTAAGAATTCCCAGGTATGTAATAGAGCCGACAAGGGACAAGGTTGTCACTTCTTAGCCATAGCCAGCTACCTAGAGGGAGTGAGTAGTTGGACCTGTGGGCTCAGGACCATAGTCATAGGGGACATCAAGCTCAATTGGCATAATATACTATACAAAATATTGTTCTACATCCTACTTTGGTGAGTAGTGACCGGGAGCTTTAAAGCTTGTAAACGGCCCTCTAGATGCAATGATGGGTCCCTCCTCACCCAGAGCAAATAAGAATGAAGAAAACCAAAGATTCATGGAAACAATTAGTCCAAGTGACTGGTACTCCATGTGATGCTCAGCCTATACGACTATGAAACCAGAAGAACTGGGGGACCAGGTTTGCTGGTCTGCTAGAGCCTGATGGAACCACTAAGACTATGGCCCCTAGCTGACCTTCAGGTCTGGAATTGAACCTACTTCTGTGGCTTCCAGCCAGACAAAAGACAGGCGTATGAGCTCAACATTTACATTAGGTAGATACACTCCTTGGAGAGAGAAATCGTGGGAGGATAAAACGGTTGTGTATGCACAGGGAGATAGCTCAGGGGGCAGGAGTGCATGGAGGGTAGGACACAGGGAAGAGGTAACTATGGGAAGGAAGTGGGAGGGGAGCTGTTGCATTGGGGTAAATTGTAGTCAGTGTCATGAGACAAAGTGTATGTGAACTGCTGTGTGGAAAGTGAGTTTGCTCTGTAAACTTTCACCCAAATCACAATTAAAAAAAAAAATTCCTTGAATCAAATGAGAATGAAAACACAACATACCAAAGTCTTTGGGACACAGCAAAAGAGGCCAATTTAGAGCAATAAATGCATACGTCAAAAAAGAAGAAAGAGCCAAAATCAGCACTTTAAACCAACATATCCAACTATTAGAAAAACAACAGCAAGAAAAGCCAACAGTCACCATAAGAAAGGAAATAAAGATTTGTGCAGAAATTAATGAAACAGAAAATAGACAATAGAAAAAATCAACAAGACTAGAAGTTGGTTTCTTGAAAAGATTAATAAAATTGACAAACCACTGGCAAATTTTAACAAAGGAAAAGCGGGACAGAATAAAATAACATGAATGGGCAACATCCGAACAAAACCAGCCAAAATAAAAAGGATAATATCAGGATACTATAAAGAACTGTACTCCACACATTTGAAAATCTGGAAGAAATGGCCAGATTTCTAGAAACACACCACTTACCTAAATTAACACAGACTGAGGGGGAAAACTTGAAGAGATCCATAACAAAAGAAGAAATCAAACAGGTCATAAAAAAATTACCAACAAAAATAGTCTTGGCCCAGATGGTTTCATTGGAGAATTCTACCAGACATTCAGAGAAGAACTGACACCAATCCTACTCAAAGTATTCCAAAACAGAAGATGATGGAATCCACCCAAATTCATTTTTTGAAACAAGTATAACCTTGATACCATAACCAGGCAAAGATATCACTCAAAAGGAATACTACAGACCAATATCCCTCACGAATATAGATGCAAAAATCTTCAACAAAATCCTAGCCAGTAGACTCCAACAACATATCAAGAAAATAATTCATTATGACCAAATGGGGTTCATATCAGGTATGCAAGGATGGTTCAATGTTAGATAAACAATCAGCATCATCCATCACATAAAATAAACAAAGGAAAAGACCCACATGACCACATCAGTCTGTGTAGAAAAGGCATTAGATAAAATCTAACACCAATTCCTGATCAAAACTGTCAGCAAAATAGGAATAGAAGGGACATTCCTCAACATAATGAAGGACATCTGTGTAAAACCAACACCCACCATTATTCTCAATGGAGAGAGTCTGAAACCATTCCCCTTGAGAACAGGAACCAGACAAGGATGCCCTCCAGCACCACTGCTATTCAACATTGTAGTCCTAGCCAGGGCAATAAGGCAAGAAAGGGAAATCAAAGGCATCCAAATTGGTAAGGAAGAAGTCAAACTATCCGTATTTGCTGATGATATGATCCTATACCTAGAAAACCCAAGAGACTCAGTCAAAAATCAACTGGAACTAATTGAGAGATTTAGCATCATGGCAGGATACAA
>NW_006921738.1:7115365-7119644 GCF_000298275.1 Orycteropus afer afer | reverse complement strand
TGGCTGGTGGGTTTGAACCGCCAGCCTTCTGGTTAGCAGTCAGGTGCCTTAGGCACTATGCTACCAGAGCTCCTAGGAAGGGTTATAGTAGTGATTATAATGATGAAAACTGTACAAGAAAGATGGTCCTGGTAGATATTTGTAGGCTGTGTAGGAATGAGGAAAGACTAAAACCTGAAAGACTGACCAGGAAACTTCCATTAAACTAAGTGTAAAATATTTGAAGTTTTGCACTAGAGAATGATGACTCTGAACATAGAGAATGGTTAAGATCAAGAGAATGAGGAACAATCTGCAAGATTAATAATTTGTTACTTATGGGAGGTGGCAAGTCAGTTATGCCTAAAAAATAAGATGATAGTTAGTGGTAATGATAGTTCCCACCCCCCCCAAGAAGACAAGTGAAAAAATTGGAGTTAATGAGTTGTTATTATATCGAGTTTCTGTTGCAGATGAGACATGTGCATGGAGTAGATGTTACGAGTTAGTAGCGAGGTTAGAAATGAAGATGTAAATTTGAGTGTCATTCAGATTAGAAGCAATGACACAGTGTCACTGTGAGAGTGGTAATTTGACTTTTCTTTTAGTGATAGAACAACAGACTAGAGATTTCCCTTGGTCAGTGGCAAAAAGGGAGCAAATAAGGGAGAGTGAGAAGGGCAGAGGGAGAGAGGAAGTGATCATGGTATTGTAGATGCTAAGGAAGAGTATTTCTAAGAGATTCATAAAGGTGACTTTTCTTTGTTTCCTAATGATTAGCATAGTTTAGTATACATAGTAAACTCTTGATGAAAGATAATTGTAAACTGTTCTCTTTATTATTAGATTAATCAAAACTGAAAATTTTAATATAATACTTATTTAAGTTTTTATTGTGATTTGAATGAAATTTTGCAGAGCAAATTCACTTTCCATACAGCAGCTCACGTACACTTTGTCTCATGACATTGACTGCAATTTCCCACAATGCAACAGCTCCCCTCGCACTTCTTCCCCATAGTTACCTCTTCCATGTGTCCTTCTCTCCTGAGCTGTGTTCTTGTGCATACACAGCCCTTCTATTCTCCCATGATTGATCTCTCCAAGGAGTGTATCTACCTAATGTAAAGTTCAGCTCATATGCCTGTCTTTTGTTTGGCTGGAAGCCACAGGAGTGGGTTCAGTTCTGGACGTGAAGGGTGGCTAGGGTCCATAGTCTCAGTGGTTCCATCAGGCTCTATCAGACCAGCAAACCTGGTCCCCATCCCTCACCACCCCCTTAATGATCTCAAGTTTTGTTCCACATTGTTCTCTCACTCTATCCAGATTACCTCTTATTTTTAAGTACTAAGAGAGGAATAAAGACATAGTTATTTTGATAATTGGTAAGCCGTGTGTCAAAATTTTCATTTACAGAGATTGCCAGTGTTAAAAGTTTTGCTCCACATTACAAAAGTAGTTTATGTTTGCATTATTTAAAGATCGTTGTTGTTGTTATGTGCCATTGAGTCAGACCCGACTCATAGCGAGCCCTCCTTGGGTTTCTGAGGTGGTATCACTATGGAAGTAGATTGCCCAGCCTTCCTTCCAAGGAGTGGCTGGTGGGTTTGAACCGCCAGCCTTCTATTTAGCAGTCAAGCGCCGCCAGAGCTCCCTTTAAAGATCAGAGTAATACTAATAATTTTAGTTCAAGTGAAGGAGATAGTATAATACCTCACATTTACAATGTGTAAGATGCTTTTGCATATGTAATGTAGGGCCATATTTTAAGGGTTTTATTTTTTGCCTTGATTCTCCAGATATGTTTTGTATATACTCATTCCATCTCAACAGGGTGGTTTTGGTCTTTTCTATTTTCTAAACTCGTTTTCTTATATTTCTGCTATAAAAGTATTTTCCAAGATTTTTATATAATTAAAAAAGTCTTACCACAAGGTGTCATTGTAACCTGTAAACATTTCTATGGAAAAATGTATAACATCAATTGTATTATTTTTACTTTTCCTTGTGTTTTTGTTTCAAAGTATATTTTTTCCGTTTCCTATTTTTAAGTTGTCCCTTAAGGTATATTGTATATATCTTGTAGTAAAGGAAAAAATAAGGTAGTTCATGTTCTTCCGTTCTTATATTTTTATAAAAACATATGCCTTCCACCCACAAATTTCTTAAGTGTGTGTTGCGATAGAGATGATTGTTTGAAGGAAAGAATGAGGAGGAGTAGCAGCAGGTGGACATATAAGGAACAAAATACTTATTTTGTGTCTTTGTTCCTGACAGATCCAGCTTTAGAGTTAACCCTTCTACTTATGAAATCCTTGTGGAAGAAAGGTGGATATTCTGGGTGTTTGCTATGATGGTATTTGCAGTTTTCTAAGATGCTCTTGCACAGGTCCCTCTGCTTGATTCTTCGTTCTTATGGAGGATTAGTGTTTGAAATAACTGTAATCTTCGAAGCAAACTTTCTTTTACTTTAACTTGATTCTATTTTACATTTTTTAAATGTATTTTTGTTTTTTTACTGTCCTGGTTGCCCTTTTAAGCAGTGACAGTAAAATACCTTTTTCTAGGGGGTGAATAGGAAAGGGAGGAATTGGTGAAAAAGGAATTCGTGGAATACCCATTGAGATGTTTCAACAGATGGATGAAGTACTGGAAGCGCTTACTTGTCTATGCCAAGAAATTTGGAAGACAGCTACCTGGCAACATATTAGAAGAGATCCATTTTTGTGTCCCTTCCAAAGAAAGGGGATCCAACAGAATGCAGAAATTACTGAACAATATCATTAATATCACACACAAATAAAATATAACTAAAAATAATTAAAAAGCGGTTGCAGCAGTACATTGACAGGGAATTACCAGAAATTCAAGCTGGTTTCAGATGAGAACATGGAATGAAGGATATCATTTTTTGATGTCAAATGCATCTTGGGTGAAAATAAAGAATACCAGAAAGATGTTTTCCTGTGTTTTTATTGACTATGCAAAAGCATTCGAGCATGTGGATCATAACAAATTATAGATATCATTGCGAAGAATGGGAATTCTAGAACACTAAGTTTTGCTCATGAGGAACTTGTACAGAGAGCAACAGACAGTCATTTGAACAGAACAAGGGAGTACTGTGTGGTTTAAAATCAGGAAAGGTATATATCAGGATTGTATCCTTTCACCATACTTATTCAATTGTATGCTAAGCAAATAATAGGAAAAACTGGACTATATGAAGAAAGAAGCATCAGGATTAGAGGAAGACTTATCAATATGCAGATGACACAACTTTGGTGAAAGCAAAGAAGACTTGAAGCACTTACTGATGAATATAAAAGACTATAACAGCCTTCAGTATGGATTACACCTTAACATAAAAATAACCCCTCACAACTGGATCAATAAACAACATCATGATAAATGGAGAAAAGATTGAAGTTATCAAGGATTTCATTTGAACCCACAGTCAATGCCCATGGAAGCAGCAGTCAAGAAATCAAATGTTTTGCATTGGGCAAATCTGCTTCAAAAGACCTCTTTAAAGTGTTAAAAGACTAAAGATGTCATTTTGAAGACTCAGGTGAACCTGACCTAAGCTATGGTATTTTCAGTAATCTCATATGCTTAGGAAGGCTAGACAATGAAAAAGGAAGACCAAAGAAAAGGTGATGCATGTGAAGTGTGGTTTTGGTGAAGAATTTTGAAAATGCCATGGACTGCCAGAAGAACAAACAAATCTGTTGGAAGAAATACTGCCTCTTGTTCTTTGGTCTTGTTATCAGAAAAGATCAGTCCCTGGAAAAGGATACTATGCTTGGTAAAGTAGAGGATCAGCAAAAAAGGGGAAGACCCTCAATGAGATAGATCACATAGTGGCTGCAATGGTGGGCTCAGGCATAACAAAGATTGTGCAAATGGTGCAGAACCAGGCAGTGCTTCATTTAGTTGTACATAGGGTTGCTATGAATCAGAACTGACTTGATAGCACCCAACAACAGCAGCAGGGAGAGGTCAGTATATAACTATTAACTCTGTTGCTTCTGCTTCCTCTTCAACACTCTTTCCTCTTTATTACCTGCTGCCACTGTCTTAGTTCAGGCTCTCATCATCGGTCTCCTGGACTTTTGTTTTATTTTATTCATTTATTTTTTTATTGTGATTTAGGTGAAAAGAGTTTACAAAGCAAATTCACTTTCCATACAGTAGTTCACATACACTTTGCTTCATGACATTGACTACAATTTACCCCAATGCAACAGCTCTCCTCCCACTTCCTCCCGATAGTTACCTCTTCCCTGTGTCCATCCCT
>NW_006921738.1:7114320-7115160 GCF_000298275.1 Orycteropus afer afer | reverse complement strand
TGACAGTGGTAGCCAGGCACCATATAGTTCTTCTGGTCTCATAGTCATACAGGCTATGGATTGTGTGGTGTACCAGTCACTAGGACTAGTTGTTTCCATGAATCTTTGCTTTTCTTCATTCTTTTTTGCTCTGGATGAGGAGTGACCCATCTTGTTGCATCTAGATGGCTACTTGCAAGCTTTTAAGATCCCAGTTGCTACTGGCCAAAGTAGGAGGTAAAACAGTGTTTTTGTGTAGTATGTTATGCCAATTGAGCTTGATGTCCCCTGTGACTATGGTCCCGAGCCCACAGGTCCAACTACTTGCTCCCTCTTGGTAACTGGCTGTGACCAAGAAGTGACTACAGCCTTGTCCCTTGTCAGCTCTACAGTACACCTGGGAATTCTAACAGAACATAGAAATACACTTGTAGAACCATTGTCTGCCAACCCTATCCATGGTCTTGGGTACACTACTCGCTGGATAGACATACCTAATAGTGTACCCTGTCCACCCAGCTGTCCACTTGTATAGCCATGTTTGCCTTCACTGACAGCGCAGTACTGTATGTGCTGAAAGGGTTCATCTTTCTTGTCTGTACCTCCCCATACGTCTCTATGTCTTCCTCTTCCTCAGTGCCACCATGTTGATCACTCACTTTTGGTACATTGCCCTTCTCTTGACCCAAATCAATACTTATCTCTACCTAACAGTGTTCCTTCCCCTCTCCTCCCACCCTTGGTAACCAACAAAGAAAATTTCCTTCCATATATAAACCTTTCCTTGACTTTTATAGTAACAGACTAATACAAATATTGTCCTTCTGTGATTGACTTATTTCACTCAGCATAAAGTCCTCC
>NW_006921738.1:7105413-7112956 GCF_000298275.1 Orycteropus afer afer | reverse complement strand
CTCTGGGTAGCTGGCTGTGACCAAGCAGTGACCACAGCCTTGCCCCTTGTCAGCTCTACTATACACCTGGGAATTCTGATCATTCACATAAACTTACAAGACCATTGTCTGCTATAAAACTATAAAACCCTATATATGTTCTTGGATATACTCCCCATTTCATAGACATACCTAATCATTCAGTCTGTCCAACCATCTGTCCACTATATACCCATGTTTGCCTTCTGGGTACGTAATTCTTGGTTGGAAATTATTCTCTTTCAGGGTTTTATATATACCATCCCATTGTCTTCTCACTTGCATTGTTTTTGCTGAGAAATCGAAGCTTAGTGTTATTGGTTGCCCCTTGTAGATAACTTTTTGTTTTCCCATGCTGCGCTCATGATTCTTTCTTTGTCTTTGCTTTTGATGAGTTTGATGATGATATGTCTTGGTGATTTTCTTTTGGGGTCTATCCTGCTTGGGGTTTGTTGGACTTCACAAATGGGTATATTCTCATCTTTCATCATACCGAGATAATTCTCTTCCAACGAATCTTCGACAATTTTCTCTGTGGTTTTATTTGTCTCTTCCTGTTTTGGAATTCTGATTACACGTAGGTCATTCCTTTTGATGGTATCCCCATGAACCTTGGGCTTCCTTCATTTTGTTTTAATCTTTTTTTCTGATTTACCCCTTTCCAAAGAAGTGTTCAGGTATTTGCTTTCAATCTCCCTAATTTTGTCTTCCATTGATGCTATTCTGCTCCTTTGCCCATTCAATGTCTTGTCTATTTCTGAAAATTTAGTATTTATCTTCTGGATTTCTATCTGCAGATTTTGTATTATTTCTAATTTTTCATTTAATTTGTCATTTTTGTTCTTGTATTGTCTTTTGAAATTGTTCTAAGGTTTTCTCTTGGTTTTCCTCAATTTTGTCAGTGTTTTCCTTGATCTGTCTCTCAATCTTTTGGAGATACCTAAATATAATTCTTTTCAATTCCTTATCCGGGAGTTCTAATGCTGCGTCTTCCTCAGGGATGTGTTTTGGGTCTGTAGCCTGTTCCCTTGTTTCTCCTGCTTTATCTTCCTTCTTTGTGTGGACTCTGATGCTCTGTTGTCTCCAAGGCATTTTGACATTTTTGTGTTTGTATTTAATTGGTGATTGTATGTTGGAGTGACTTGCCCATGATTTTCATTTTCTTTGTATGTTGTCTACGTAAGCAGGGTACTGTGCTGTGCTCCTCTAGTCACTAGTTGACAGCACTTATACACTCACCATCTGTCTACTTTCCTGTTTTCAGCCTCTTGTATGTCCTTACCAACTTTAGCAAACAGAGCCTATTCTTAGGTTCCTAGAATCCAAATGAGAATGCTGTCACTTTAAATACCCAAAATGGCCATCGCCTGTAAAAATTCAAAATGGCTGTGCCCACAGTCACTTTAAATATCCAAAATGGCTGCCGGATGTAAGCCATCACAATGTCTGTGCCCTCCGGTCAGGGGAAAGTAAATAGCTCAGGTTGTCTCTCTCCTTCCTGTTTCCCTTCATAGTCATAGGCCAGCAGTGCAGTTGTCCCTGCAGCCCTTGGTTACCAAGACTGATCTTTAGGCCAATTCTCAGGTCCCAACACCACTTGGAAATATTCAGGCTGTTTGTCCCGTCAGAGTAGCTTTACAGTCCGCTGCTCCGACCACCTCTGTACTCACTGGTTTCGTTCAGGTTTTTCCATTAGTTGGTGCCTAATCCACTTCTGTATAGTTCCTTGCAAAGCTCAGGGCTCCATGATTATCTTCTGTATCTCTGTCAATTCGTTTTTCTTTTCTTTGTTGAAGAGGGTCTATGTCGTTTGCCGGCCTATTCCTCCATCTTACTGGAAGTCATAAATATAATTCTTTTGAATTCCTTATCAGGGAGTTCCAATGCTGCTGCTTCCTCAGGGATGTGTTCTGGGTCTGTATCCTGCTCCCTTGTTTCTACCATTTTATCTTGCTTCTTTGTGTGGACAGTGATGGTCTGCTGTTGCTGAGACATTGTGATGATGTTGTATTTAGATCTCTGTTTGTGAAAAGCAGCTGACGGTGAGTCAGGCTCTTCTTGGTGGTAATTTATCCTTGGCCAGTTGGTGGAGAAGGAAGTGGTGAAGCTGCAGGAGTTGTGGGTGTAGTTGTGTCGTATGGGGACTGTTGCTGTCTTCCACTCAGTTAGATAAAATTAACAACTGAATAACCATCAAAAAAGTAAATGCAAATGGATGGAAACACACCATGTAATCACACAAGAACAATAATCAAAAAAAGAAGAAAGGGGGAAAAGAACAAAACACTGCAGTATCTGGGGAGAAGGCAATAAGAGAAAAAAAGTAGAGAAGGAGAATAATGAAGAAAAAATTGGGAAAAACACAAAAAGGAAAACAATAAATGGGGTTAACCACGAGAAAGTAAAAAAAAAAGTTGGAACCAGAAACAGGGAAAAGAGAGAAAAAGCTGAAAGCTATAACCTGGGAAGGGAAGAATAAAGAGTAACAATAAAACTGACAAAAGTAATAATAAAGTAGTTTTAAAACAAACAAAAATAAACAAAATAAAAAATTGGGACACGGCACCCAGGCTGCGTCAGAGCACACAGACTGGGATGGAATTCCAGCCGGCCTAGAAGGTGGCTGAGAGTGAGGGGTGGCTGTATTTGTTCACCAAGAGGCTGTGGGTATAAGAGTAACAAGGGGAATGTTGCACCTTTCCAGTTGCTGGTGTCCAGAATGTCCTTGTGGTTCCCAGAAATTGGAGCTTGTTCTTAAGTCCCTGGAATCTGGGAGAATGCTATTGCTTTAAATATCCAAAATGGTCAAACCGCTTGTAAACATTCCTAATGGCTATGCCCTCCAGACAGGCAAAAGTGCACAGCTCAGCCCATCTTCCTCTTTGCTGCTTCCCCTTTTATTCACCAGCCCACCAGAGCAGTCCTCTGAACAGTCCCTGGCTAGCAGGGCTGATTTTTTTTAGGTTAATTCTTAGGTTCTAACACCACTTGTCAATATCTAAGCTGTCTGTGCCATCAGGATCTCTGCTAGACCGTAGCTCTGTACGTCTCCTTTTTTGGTGTTTTCATACAAATTCTTCTGCTATTTGGAGTTTAGTCTACTTCTGTATCCTTCCCTTCAAGGCTCAGGGGTCCAGGATTATGTTCTGTGTTTGTGTTAATTGGTTCTCCTTTTCTTTGTTGAAGAGGGTCTGTGCAGTCTTTGTGCCTATTCTGCCATTTTACCAGAACTGCCTCTCCTGGATTTTTGATCTCCTTGCCTCTTTCTGTCTCTTCTACCTTACCATTTGACCCTTAACCAGAAGGTTGAAGGTTTAAACCCACCAGCCACTCCATGGAAGGAAGATGGGGCAATCGACTTCCATAAAGATTTGTCACCTTGGAAATCCAGTGGGGGTTGCTATGAGTCAGAATCGACTTGATGGCACTGAGTTTGGGTTTTTTGGTTTTGGATAGACTAGTTATTTTTTTCTGAAGAGCAAATCTGATCCCACTTGTACTATCCACCACCCACCCCCAAACCTTTCATTGGGTCCACTAGACTGCAGGGTAAACTCCACTCTGCTGTACATGTCCTTCAAGACTTACTAGATTTGACCCTGTGCTGCCTCTCCAGACAAGTCTGCACCTCTGCACTGCCTACCCCCCACCCCCAATAGAAGAATTCTGTTTTTCTCTTCTATCTTCATGCCTTTGCCTCCCTTCCCCGTATATCCTTCTTAGATTTAGCTCAGGGTTGCCATCTTTGTAAATTCTTCTCTGGCAACTTTCCTTGTATAATTAGGCTGCATTCCTTTGAGCAACCATACTACCTTAATATATATTACATGTTTGATTATTTAAAAACTTTCTGAAGTTATTTTTCATTTCCATAGGTAATATATGTGCATGTTAAAAAAAAAAAGTAGGAAAGGATTTAATAAATAGTAAATTTTCTCTCATCCTTGTTCAGTCAGCAGTTATTTATAAACATGTATGTTTCACTGAGCACCATGAACTCCTTGAGGGCAAGGATTATCTTTTATTTATTTTTATATTCTTGCAGCCAACAAAATATCTGGCATATAACAAACAATTAGAAAATGTCTGTAGTCTTCTGAATATGGGCAGGCTCTTCCTTGTTAGACATCTGCTTGATTTGATGGCATGCATATTTCTTTATATACCTCAAGTGCTCTTGGTATAAGTAGACTACTCAGAAAATATGGTCTGGTAAGTACTCAATACTGACAGTTTAATCACTTAAAAAAAAGTTTTAAAATTAACCTGTATGCCTTGAGGAAGACTTTTATTTATCTCCTTTTTCTTGCTCTGGAAAATTTTATACCTTTTTTTTCTGTAAGATTCTCGAAAATGAACAAGAGAATGCTTGTGTCAACTGCAATAAAAATAGAATTTAAACTCAACTATTATATTTTTCTTTTATTTTACTGTTCAGATTAAGGCGTAGATCTCATAGAAATAAAATTAAATCAGGATTTATTTTAAAAAGAAAATAATTTCCAGGATATGTTATTCGGACCTTACACAGTCGTTGTTATTGTTAGGATCCTCACAATAGCCTTTTCTATTTCAAGAGAAAGGTAGAATTGTGAGCAAAGAAGACTCTAGAACTCATACAAAGGAACTGAGTGCTTGTGAATCTTTTGGAAAGTTCCCATGGAGCCTAGACTAAGTAATATTAAATAAATTTTGAAATATGATTTGGGCAAGAATCATCTTTGTCTTTCAGAAACCAGCTGTTCAGGGCCAATTATAATTTCTAAGCATTTGAGGTTGACTGGTTACTATCCTGTTTTTCAGAATTCTTTTGTATGAATTAAGTTGTACGGAGATAGACAGTGCCATTATAAGAACAGAATAGCGTTTTAATTCAGAGTGCTTGGTGGTTGATTGCTAACCACTCTAATATATATCTTCTTCTCTTCCTCTTTTGTTGCCCTCCTTTGCTTCTTTCTAAATCACAATTATGGAGCCTGGCACCTTACCAGGGCTTTGAAGGGTCTGCTCCCAGCTGCACTTCAGGTTTTGGCAGGGAGTCAAATTGTGACTTCTTTTTTCTTTTTTTTTTTTGTATGCAGGACACCTGGGATGGCCATCCACACAGGCCATTTGGTTAGCTAGTATAGGATTCTCTCTGGATTTTGAAGAAATTTATTACTAATAGTTTGTTTATAAGTGAAGTAATGCATGGTGTACGTTCTCCCTAGACTTTTAATGTTGGTTTAAGAAATAACATTCACTTTGGCATCACGTAGTAATTAAAGCATTGTTTTGAAATGTTCAAAGGCATAGCATGTTCTTTTTAATGGAATGTATTTTGGAGACTTTCCATGAGCGTGTGAGTGGCTGTGCTTTCAGAATATTTTGAATTACCATACTTTTGGGCAGATATTGTACCACTGCTTAAGAAATATTGCTCCTGTGCAAAAGAAAATGTTCTAGGTAGGTTCCCCTAGAGCTGGGACTGGCCTAAAGAAGTGGTGGGAACAATATGTGAGTATGTTATGTGATAGTAATAGTTGGAAAGAGAAGAAGATGAATTTGGAGAAGGGATGTATGGAGTCTTTATGAAATTGCCTTTCATAAAGATTAACTCAACCTACTGCTGTTGGGTTGATTCCCACTCATAGTGACCCTGTAGGACAGAGTAGAACTGTCTCATACAGTTTCCAAGGCTGTAATATTTATGGAAGCAGACTGCCATGTGTTTCTTCCATGAAGGAGCTGGTGGGCTCAAACTGCTAACCTTTTGGTTAGCAGTTGAATGCTTAACCACTGTGTCACCAGGACTCCCACTCCAAAGACTAGCCCATGTAATAAATGTTGTGGAGTAATAAATAGGCTGATCAAGATAATCTGTTTAACTTTTTTTTTTTTTAATGTAGATTGAATTATATACAAAAAACCCCAAACTTACTGCCGTTGAGTTGATTCCGACTCATAGCGACCCGCTTTGGGTTTCTGAGGTGGTAAATCTTTACGGAAGTAGGTTGTCCAGTCTTCCTTCTGCAGAGTGGCTGGTGGGTTTGAACCACTAGCTTCCTGGTTAGCAGTCAAATGCCTTAGGTACTACACCACTAGAGCTCCTTGAATTATATACATAACTTTTTAAAAATTTACATTATGAGTTTACTTATTTCATACATTACACAATAGAAATTATTCCTTACACTTTATATCTATCAGTCTGTCTGTCTACCTATCTCAAGTGCTTAATACAAGTTCAGGCATTCTTTGAGTAATTGATAACTATATAGTATATGATAAAAATCAGAGAAGTCTGACCCAGGTAGAAATTTTAAATTGTGGTAGAAGTTTTGAATTTGGGTAAAATCCATTGTGAATAAATTGAAGAGAAAACTTGTGTATTAGTTACTTGTGTCTGTGTAACAAATTACTGCAAACTTGGTGACTCAAAACAACAGAAATTTATTCTCTCACAGTTCTGGAGGCCAAAGTCCAAAATCAAGGTGTTGGCAAGGCCACACTTCCTTTTAAGGCTCTATGGAGGAATCCTTTCCTCATCTCCTCTAGCTTCAGGTGGCTCCAGGCATTCCTTGTCTTGTGACCACATCACTCCAGCCTCTGTCTCTGTGGTCTCATTGACACCATCTCTCATGGCGTAGTGCCTATGGCATTTGACTGCTAACCAGAAGGCTGACAGTCAAACCTCCCAGCCACTTCTCAAGAAGGAAGACTGAGCAGTCTGCTTCCAAAGTGATAATGCCTCGGAAACCCAAGGAGGGGTCGCTCTGAGTCGGATCTGACTCGAAGGCAGTGAGTTTGGTTTGCCTCAAAACTTCCTCTGCCTCTCTCACAAGTATACACGTGATTACGTTTAGGGCTTACCCAGATAGTTCAGGAAAAACACCTCCTGTTAAGATTGCATCTATTGCTATATAAGATAAATTCATTCTTGCCATATAAAGTAATATTCATAGGTTCGGGGGATTAGTGCGTGACATCTTTTCAGGGGGCCAGCATTCCCTTTACAACAGCCTGGAAGCCTCAGTTTCTCATTATGAATGAGAAGGTGAATTAAGGCTAAAAGTAGCATTATAATGGTGATCATATTATTTGTTCATTTGATATTTTTGAGCTCCTAATAGATGACTAAGGAGCCTTGCTTATACAGTGATTAAGCAGCCTGGCTGCTAACCAAGAGGTTGGCAGTTTGAGCCTATCAGGTGCTCCTTGGGAAAAAGATGTGATGTTTTGCTTCTGTAAAGATGTCCAAAGTGTGTGAATGAAATCTCACCATCCTCATTTCTAAGGAGTATTCTGGCTGTCCTTCTTCCAAGACAGATTTGTTTATTCTTCTAGCAGCCCATTATATATTCAGTATCTTCACCAACATCTTAATTCAAATGCATGAATTTTTTTTGTCTTCCTTATTTATTTCCAGCTTTTGCATACACATGAGGCCATTGAAAATACCATGGCTTAGTTCAGGTGCACCTTAGTCTTGAAAGTAGTATGTTTGCTTTTGAACACTGAAGAGGTCTTTTTTTTTTTTTTTTTT
>NW_006921738.1:7093852-7104958 GCF_000298275.1 Orycteropus afer afer | reverse complement strand
TGACAGTGGTAGCTGGGCACCATCTAGTTCTTCTGGTCTTAAGAGGTTTTTTTTTTTGTAGCAAATTTTCCCAGTGCAGTCAATACATTGTTTGTTTTTTTGATTGGGCATTGTTTGTGGACCCAAGTAAAATGAAATCCTTGACAACTTCACTTTTTTCTCTTTCTCATGATGTTGCTTATTAATCCATTTGTGAGGATTTTTCTTTACTTTATGTTGAGATGTAATACATACTAATGAGTGTAGTCTTTGATCTTCATCAGTAAGTGCTTCTAGTCCTCTTTGCTTTCAGCAAGCAAGGTTGTGTCATCTGGATATCACGGGTTGTTAATGAGTCTTCTCCAATCGTGATGCTGCATTCTTCTTCATATAGTAAGCTTCTTAGATATTTGCTTAGCATACAGATTGAGTAAGTATGGTGAAAGATACAACCTTGACACACACCTTTCCTGATATTAAACCATGTATTATCCCCTTGTTCTGTTTGAACTGCTTCCTCTTTTTCTGTGTATAGGTTCTGCTTGAGCACAATTAAGTGTTCTGGAATTTCCATTCTCTGCAGTGTTGCCTATCCATAATTTGTCATGAACCACACAGTCAAATGCCTTTGCATTAATGGTTATAGATAATTAAAATTTGGTATTTCATATTTGGTGTATTATGATACTTGAGGAACAACTATATGTGGTCAAATGTATTTTGTTGTCAAATACATGTATCTAAAGTTGTTGGTAGTATTCTCTTATTATTGTTTTGATTTCTGCGGTGTCTTTAGTATTTCATTCCTGATATATATATAATTTGTGTCTTCTCTTTTTTTTCCTGTCAGTTTTTCTAGAGGTTTGTCAATTCTATTGATTTTTTTTAAAATTGGCTCTTCATTTAATTGATTTTTGCCTGATATCAATTTCACTGATTACGGCTCTTCATATTTCCTTTCCTTTTGCTTACTTTGGGTATATTTTGGTCTTGTGGTGGGAGCTTAGATTATTGATTTGAGGCTTTTCCTATTTTCTGGTGTGTACATTAGTTCTATAAATTTTTCTCTCAGCACTGCATTAGCTGTGTCCCTTGTTATTTTGCATTGCAAAAAGGACACGGGGTGAGATCCTCTGACCCCCTCTAGCTTCACAACGGGGAGAGAGTATCACCATCAGCAGTGTCAGTCCAAGGCCGATCCCTATGAAATGGAGGTCAGACGTGTTGCTGCCCTTCAACCTTTTTTTCCTCCATTTTGACACCAGCCGTCCCTCCCACGTACTCTATATATGTCTCTGCTGGGTTCGATAATTCATTGCAGTGACTACACATAACTCATAGACAATATTCAAGATTATAAGGTTTATTAGGGAGCCAGTTAGGTTACCGTTCAGCCTCAGGAACGCTCAGGATACAATTTTTTGATCAGGACAGCCTCCCCTTAGCCATGTCGAAAGGCATGGCTCTCTGGCTCTTTGCTTCTCGGCCTGCCCTCTGCCCTGCTTTAGCAAGTATTATGAAACTCTTTGAGCTCTGCTGATAGGTGCACTTATGTGCACCCGACTCCACCAGCAAGCCTCCTGGCCAGAGGCATGCTTTCTCATTTTGTGGGCAGAGAAGCCCACTGCTCTGTCCCATGCTGGGTCTCTCAGTTCTGCTGCCACTGCCTCTCTGCCACCTTTCTGCCACTCTCTCAGCACTGATCTTGGATCCAAGGACGCACTCTACTTTTACCTCTTTTCTATCTTGGTGGTAGTGAGATCCCCTGACTTCTGCCTCAGGAAGGGCTCATTTTAAGCCTAGTGGAATGACAAAACTGACCAGTTCCGACATTAGATTTCTGCACAGCTTATTTCCATGGTTCTGCCCCCACAAGGGGCCATGTACCTTATTTACGTTATTAGCAAGCTATCCAGTCCCCTGTGGTGGGCCACAGGCACCTTACATTTGCATAGTTTCATGCACTTGTCTGGTGGGCATCACAAGGACCATGCCTGGAAGAGCTATACTAAATAATTCATTGTATTTTCATTTTTATTCAGTTTAATGTGTTTTTTTAGCAGCTTTATTGAGAGGTAATTTGCATGCCATACATAAATTTACCTACTTAAAGTATGCAGTTCAGTGGTTTTTAGTATATTCACAAAGTTGTACAACCAAACCAGTTGCTGCTTCAAGGTATTTTCTTTGTTTTAGTTTTCAAAGGACTGTATGCCTTGATATGGATTCCTTTTTGTTTGTTTCTTTAAAATTTGCTAAATTTATTGAGTTTCTGTATTTGACTTTACCAAATTTAGGAGGTTTTTAGCCATTGCTACTTGAAGTACTTTTACAACGCTTTCCTCTTTCTCCTCTCTTTCTTGGGCTCTGATGACATGTTGGTAGATCTTTTATTTTAGTCTCACTAGCTCCTGAGCATCTGTTACTGTTAGTGTTTTTCCTATCCATTTTCTATTGGTTATTTATATTGGGTAATTCCATTGTATCTTCCAGTTCATCAATTATTTTTTCTCTCCTCTCTATTTATTATGTTCACTTCACGCACTGAAATTTTTATTTTGGTCATTGTATTTTTCAGTTCTAAAATTTCTCATTGATTCTGCTTTTTATCTTATATTTCTTTGCTGAGATGTATATTTCTTTACTGCACCTTTTTCTTTTTCATTTATTTTAAACTTGTTTGTAATTGCTCCTTGAAACATTCTTACCATAGTACTTTAAAATATTTATCAAATAATTCTAATGTTTTTGTCATCTTACTGTGGGCATTTATTGATTTTCTCTTTTCATTAGCTTGGAAATCTTGGTTCTTGGTATGACTAGTACTTTTTGATTGAAACCTGGGCACTTCACTATTATGTGATGGTACTCTGGATCTCACACGAACTTTGTTTTAGCTGGCTTTTTCTCATATTCTTTTGACAAGAGAAAAGAGAAGTAACCACTTATTGCCAGATGGGGGTAGGAATAAAAAAAAAAGAACTACTAGAACTAATTGAGAGATTTAGCATAGTAGCAGAATACAAGATCAACATACAAACCCCATTTGGATCCCTCTATGGCAGCAAAGAGAAATCGATACCATTTACGATAGCTACCAAAAAGATAAAATACTTGGGAATAAATCTTACCAGCAACACAAAAGACCTGTACAAAGAAAACTACAATACACTGCTTCAAGAAGCCATAAGTATCTACATAAATAGAAGAACATACCAGGCTCGTGGACAGGAGGACTGAACACTGTGAAAATGTCAATACTACCTAAAGCAATCTGTACATTCATTGCAATCCCAAACCAGATCCCATCAACATTCTTGAAGGATGTGGAAAAACCAATCAGTAATTTTGTATGGAAAGGAGAGGGACCTTGGATAAGTAAAGCTCTACTGAAGAAGAACAACAAAATAGGAGGTCTCACACTCCCGGATCTCAAAACTTACTATCCAGCCACAGTAATCAAAACAGCCTGGTATTGGTACAACAACAGATACATAGACCAGTGGAATAGAATTGACAGCACAGAAATAGATCCCTTAATCTATAGTCAGCTGATCTTTGACAGAGGGCCGAAATCCATTAAATGGGGAAGAGACAGTCCCTTTCACAAATGGTGTTGGCAAAACTGGTTATCCATCTGCAGAAAAATGAAACTAGATCCATACCTCACAACATACACAAGAACTAACTCCAGATGGATCAAAGATTTTATCAAGCATAACCAAAAATGTACAACCTGCAGAAGATAAAACAGATAATTGGGGCCCTCTAATAATTAGATTTGTATGTACTTCCAAAGACTTCTCCAAAAGAGTAAAAAGAGAACCTAAAGATTGGGAAACGATCTTTTCAGTAACAATATTCAGTAACAACATATCTGACAAGAGATTTATCTCTAAAATTTATAGAAAACTCCAACACCTGAACAACAAAAAGGACAATGCAATTTTTAAAATGGGCAGAAGACATGAATAGACACTTCACCAAAGAAGATATTCAGGCAGCCAACAAGCACATGAAGAAATGGTCGCAATCATTAGCCATTAGAGAAATGCTGACCAAAACAACAATGAGATACCATCTCACCTCAGCAGTACCAGCAAAATTCAGCAAAAGAGAAAATAACAAATGCTATTGAGGATGTGGAGAGATTGGAAATCTCATACACTGCTGATGGGACTATAAAATGATACAACCACTATGGATATCGGTATGGCGATTCCTTAAGAAGTTGGAATTAGAAATACCATTTGATCCGGCAATCCCGTTACCAGGTATATACCCTAAAGAAGTGAGAGGCAGGACAGGAAGAGATATATGAATACCCATGTTCATCGCAGCACTATTCACAATAGAAAAGAGATAGAAACAACCTAAATGCCCTTCAACAGAAGAATGGATAACCAAACTATGGTACATACATACAATGGAATATTATGCAACATTAAAGAATAATGTAGAATCTGTGAAACACCATATACATAACATGAGGGTGAACTTGGAGGACATTATAATGAGTGAAATAAGTCAATCACAGAAGGACAAATACTGTATTAGCTCACTGTTGCAAAAAATCAAGGAAAGGTTTATATATGGAAGGAAACTTTCTTTGTTGATTACCAGGGATGGAAGAGGAGGGAAGGGAACACTGCTAGATAGATAGAAACAAACTGATTTGGGTGAAGGGAAGGGCAATGTTCCAAAAGTGAGTGATCAACACAGTGGCACTGGGGAAGAGGAAGACATAAAGACAACAAAGATGAACCCTTCTCCATGTGCAGTACTGCACTGTCAGTGATGGCAAGCATTGATCTACGGGTGGACAGATGGATAGACAGGCTGAATGATCAGGTATGTCTAGGCAAGGGGGAGTGTGCCCATGACCACGTACAGGGTTGGCAGATGTCTCTGCATGTGTATTTGTATGAGCTATAAGAATGTCCAGATATATAGTACAGCTGACGAGGTTGTGATGGCTTCTTTGCCACAGCCAGCTACCCTGAGGGAGCAAATAGTTGGACCTGTGAGCTCAGGACCAAGGTCGCAGGGGACATCAAGCACATCTGGCATAATGTACTACACAAAAACATTGCTCTACATCTTATTTTGGTGAGTCGCGCCTGGGGTCTTAAGAGTTTGCATACGGCCATCTAGATGCAGCGATGAATCTCTCCTCATCCAGAGCAGTGAGGAATGAAGAAAACCAAAGATGCATGGAAACAATTAGTTCAAGGGACTAGCAGACCATGTGATCCTCAGCCTGTATGACCATGAGACTAGAAGAACTGGATGGTGCCCGGTTACCACTGTCGACCACTCGGAAAGGTATCAGTGCAGGAGATCCTGGACAGAGTGTGAGAACAATGTAGAACAAAACTCAAATCATTTAAAAAAAACAAAAAACATGTTTACTGTTCTGATAGAACCTGATGAGACCCCTGAGACTGTGGTCCCTAGTCACCTTTCAGTTCTGGAACAGTTCTCACTCCTGTGGCTTCCAGACAAACAATAGGCATATGGGGTGAACATTTACATCCGGTAAGATACACTGCTTGGAGCAATCAGTTGTGGGAGAACAGAAGGGCAGTGTTTGCATAGGGAGATAGCTTAGGGTGGGGGAGGGGAGGTGCATGGGAGGGAAGGACTCCAGGGAGAGGTAACTATGGGGAGGAGGTGGGAAGAGAACTGTTACATTGTGGGGAATTGCAGTCAATGTCATGAAACAAAATGTATATGAACTGCTACATGGAAAATGAATTTGCTCTGTAAACTTTCACCCAAATCACAATAAAAATTAAAAAAAATACGTATATCAGGATGGGCATAACCATGGTAATGACATTACCACCTCCAAAGAATCAGTAGAGATCACATGGAGAGTCAGAACTCCTAATCCTGCCCAGCAAAACTGATGACCATCCTCAATGTTGGATGTCAGTACACACCAGCTGGGAAACCTTTCTTTGCCTGTTTGGTATTAAGGTTATGCTTGCTTCATAAAATTAATTTTGGGGAATTCCATCCTTTTATATGTTCTGGAATAGTTTAAGTGGCATTGGTGTCACTTCTCTCTGAATGTTTGGTGGAGTTTTCCAGTAAAACCATCTGGACCAAGGCTATTTTTTGTTGCTAATTTTTTTTATGACCTATTCAATTTCTTCCTTTGTTATGGGTCTGTTCAAATTTTTCACCTCAATCTGTGTTAGTTTAAGTAGTATGTTTCTAGAAATCTGTCCATTTCTTCTAGATTTTCAGATTTTGTTGGAATAGCTGAAAAAGAAATAAGGAAGTCAGTACCATTTACAATAGCTACCAAAAATTAAAATACTTGGGAATTAATCTTACCAGGGACACAAAAGACCTGTACAAAGAAAACTACAAAACACTATTTCAAGAAACCATAAGAGATCTACATAAATGGAAGAACATACCATGCTCATGGATAGAAACATTGAACATGGTGAAAATGTCAGTACTACCCAAAGCAGTCTGTACATTCAGTGCAATACCAATACAGATCCCATAAACATTCTTTACTCTCAAACTCACTGCCCTCAAGTCAGATCCGACTCATAGGGACTCCTTGGGTTTCCAAGGCGGTATCACTATGAAAGTAGATCGCCCAGTCTTCCTTCTGAGGAGTGGATTGTGGGTTTGAACTGCCAGCCTTCTGGTTAGCAGTCAGATGTCTTAGGCACTGTGCTACCAGAGCTCCCTCAACATTCTTTAAGGATATGGAAAAACCAATTAGTAATTTTATTTGAAAAGGAAGGAGACCTTGGATAAGCAAAGCACTATTGAAGAAGAACAAAGTAAGAGGTCTCACATTCCCAGATCTCAAAACTTACTGTACAGCCACATTAGCCAAAACAGCCTGGTATTGGTACAATAACAGACACATAGCCCAGTGGAACAGAATTTAGAACCCAGAAATAGATTCATTGACCAGCTGATCTTTGACAAAGGGCCAAAACCCATTAAATATGGAAGAGATAGTCTCACAAATGGTGCTGGCAAAACAGGATATCCATTTGCAGAAAGATGAAACAAGATCTGTACCTCACACCATACTCAAAAACTAACTCTAGGTGAATAAAAGACTTAAATGTGAAACCTAATACTATAAAGTTTCTGAAGGAAAAAATAGGGGCAATTTTAGGTATCCTTATATATTGTATAAATAGGCTGTAAAGCATAACCCAAAATGCACAAACAGCAGAAGGTAGTCTAGATGAACGGGACCTTCTAAAAATGAAATTTTTATGTATTTCCAAAGACTTCTCCAAAAAAGTCAGAAGCTATAGATTGGGAAAAAATAATTGGCAATGACATATCTGACAAGAGACTTATCTCTAAAATTTATAGAGAACTTTAGTACCTCAACAACAAAAAGACAGTGCAATTAAAAAGTGGGCAGAGACATATATAGACACTTCACCAAAGAGGATATTCAGGCAGCCAGCAAACACATGAAGAAATGCTCAGGATCATTAGCCATTGTTGTTGTTGTTATGTGCCGTTGAGTCGGACCTGATTCATAGCGACCCCTCCTTGGGTTTCCGAGGCAGTATCGCTGCGGAAGTAGATTGCCCCATCTTCCTTCTGAGGAGTGGCTGGTGGGTTTGAACTG
This sequence comes from Orycteropus afer afer, assembly GCF_000298275.1. Taxonomy (NCBI): domain Eukaryota; kingdom Metazoa; phylum Chordata; class Mammalia; order Tubulidentata; family Orycteropodidae; genus Orycteropus; species Orycteropus afer. Next base: position 7,097,349 of record NW_006921738.1, on the reverse strand, counting down.
CCAACCTTCTGGTTAGCAGTCAAGTGCCTTAGGCACTACGCTACCAGAGCTCCATTAGAGAGATGCAAATCAAAATAACAATGGGATAGCATCTTGCTCCAGGGCTAATAGCAAAGTTCAACGAGACAGAAAATAAATACTGGCGAGGATGTGGAGAGATTGAGATTCTCATATACTGCTGGTGGGACTTTAAAATGATTCAGCCACTGTGGAAAGCAGTATGGCGATTTCTTAAAAAGTTGGAGTTAGAAATACCATTTGACCCAGCAATCCTATTACTAGGTATATATGCTAAAGAAGTGAGAGCCAGGACAAGAACAGATATATGTACACCTATGTTCATTGCAGTACTATTTACAATAGCCAAAAGGTGGAACCAACCTAGGTGCCCATCAACAGAGGAATGGATAACCAAACTATGGTACATATACACAACAAAATACTATGCAACCCTAAAGAATAATGTGTTGTTGTTCTGTGCCGTCGAGTCGGACCTGACTCATAGTGACCCCTCCTTGGGTTTCTGAGGCAGTATCACTATAGAAGTAGATTGCCCCGTCTTCCTTCCGAGGAGTGGCTGGCAGGTTTGAACCGCCAGCCTTCTGGTTAACAGTCAAGTGCCTTGGGCACTACGCAACGAGAGCTCCCAAGAATAACATAGAACCTCCAAGAGACCGCATAACGTGGATGAACTTGGAGTACATTATGCTGAGTGTAGTAAGTCAATCACAGAAGAATAAATGTTGTATTAGTTACTGTAAAAAGTCAAGGAAAGGTTTATATATGGAAGGAAGTTTTCTTTGTTGGTTACCAGGGGTGGGAGAGGAGGGGAGGGAACACTGCTAGATAGGTAGAGACAGGTATTATTTGGGTCAAGGGAAGGGCAGAGCACCAAATGTGAGTGATCAACACAGTAGCATTGAGGAAAAGCAAGACATAGAGCGGTACATGGGAGATACAGACAACAAAGATGAAAACTTTTGCACATACAGTACTATGTTGTCAGTGTTAGCAAACATTGATCTGCGGGTGGATAGAAAGGTGGACAGGCTGAACTATCAGGTATGTCTAGGCAGGGGGCACTGTGCCCATGACCTTGGTAGGGTTGGCAGATGATGTTTCTACAAGCATATTTGTATGTGCTGTAAGAATGTTCAGGTATATAGTAGAGCTGACAAGGGACAAGGTTGTGGTGACTTCTTCACCACAGCCAGCTACCCAGAGGGAGAGAGTAGTTGGACCTGTGGACTTGGGACCATGGTCCCAGGGGACATCAAGCTCATTTGGCATAACATACTACACAAAAACATTGTTCCACCTCCTACTTTGGTGAGTATCAACTGGGATCTTAAGAGCTGGCAAGTGGCCATCTAATTGCAGTGATGGATCTCTCCTCTTCCAGAGCAAAGAAGAGTGAAGAAGACCAAAGACGCATAGAAATAGTTAGTCCGAGGGACTGGTACACCATGCGATCCTCACTCAGTCTATATGACCAGAAGACAAGAACTAGCCTGGCTACCACTGTCAACCACTAAGAGGGGCATCTGTGTAGGAGATCCTGGATAGAGTGGGAGAACAATGTGGAACAAACCTCAAAATTATGGGGGGGGGGGGGAGACCAGGTTTGCTGGTCTGATAAAGCCTGGTGGAATCCTTGAGCCTATGGCCCCTAGCTACCCTTCAGGGCTGGAATTGAGCTCACTTCTGTGGCTTTGAGGCAGATAAAAGACTGGCATATAGGCTGAACATTTATATCAGGTAGATACACTTCTTGGAGGGATCAATCATGAGAGAAGAGAAGGGCAGTATATGCACAGGGAGATAGCTCAGGGGGTAGGAATGCATGGGAGGGAAGGACATGGGGAAGACGTTATCTATGGGGAAGAGGTTATCTATGGGGAAGAAGTGGGAAGAGAGCTGTTAAATTGTGGGAAATTGTAGTCAATGTCATAAGACAAAGTATGTATGAATTGCTGTATGGAAAATGAATTTGCTCTGTATACTTTCGCCCATATCACAATAAAAATTTGAATAAAAAAAAGTGTTGGAGTACAGTGCTTCATAGAATTCTGATATTATCCTTTTTGGTTTCAATTGGTTCTGTTTTAACATCACCCAATTAGTTTCTTATTTGTGTATTTGTATTCTTTCCCTCTTTTCCTTTGTTAAGTTTGCCAATTTTATTAATTTTATGAAGAACCAATTTTTAGTCTTTTTTTTTTTTAATTGTGCCGTGGGTGCAAATTTACAGAGCAGAATTTGCTATACATTCAACCATTCATGTATGTTTGATTTCATGCCCCAATTACCATCCCCAGTCCTAGCCCACTCTCCTCCCCTCCTATCCCTCCGCCCCACCCCATGCCCTTTTTAACTGTGCACTCCTGTCTGTCCATCTTTCCCTTCATGTGAATGCTGCCCCTCTGGTGCCCCATGGCCGGTTGCTCCAAGGGGTGTATCTCCGTGGAGTAGGTGGGTGCATTGCCCTGAGTTGCATGTTCTGCATGTAAGTCTATCTACTATTGGGTTGAGGTCCAGTCCTTGGGAATGAGTCCTGTCCCAGGCGCGAAGTCTTGGGGGTCTCACAGACTCTATCTGATCAGTAATTCTGGTCGTTTTTGTGTTTTGTACCACATTTTTCCTCCCACTCTATCCAGGATCTCCGGTTTTTATGCCTTCCCGAGTGGTTGGCATTGATAGCTGGGCACTGTCTAGTTCTTCTGGTCTCAAGGTCCATCATTTATAGAGCAGATTTCCAAATGCCCTTGATTCTATGCACTCTTCTTCATTTCAGACATGCAGAGACGATTACCTGCATCTTAGATGGCTGCTTGAAAGCTTTTAAGACCCCAGTCACTACTCACCAAAGTAGGTTGTTGAAAAGAATTTTGTGCCAGTTGAGCCTGATGGCCCCCGATACTATGGTCCTGAGTTGGCAGACCCAGTGGTTCTCTCTCCCAAGGTGTTTGGTGGTTTCTGAGGTTGTGATTATTTTATATCACTAGTATCTATGCAAGGGAGCTCTGGTAGCATAGTGCCTAAGGCACTTGACTGCTAACCAGAAGGCTGGTGGTTCAAACCCACCAGCCACTCCTCGGAGGGAAGATGGGGCAATCTACTTCCATAGTGATACCACCTCAGAAACCCAAGGAGGGGTCGCTATGAGTCGAGGAGTCCTCAACGGCACATAACAACAACAGTATCTATGCAAGATTATCTTCAGCTAAATCTCTCATTTGTCTAGGGTACATTCCTGTTTGCTGACCTCCACCTGAGCTTCTCAGTTGTCTATGCATGTATCTGTAGCCTGGTGTTTAGTGTTAGTGGTAATGCAGTATTGTGCATATATTCTTAATTGCCTCTGTTGTCTATGTCTTCTGTGCACGATTTGGTGTCCTCCTTTTCCCCAGTGTTATCATGCTGGTCACAGAGTCTTTACATACCTTCCTTCCCTTTACCCAAATCAGCATGTGGCCCCCAACTAGTCCAAAATTTTC
>NW_006921738.1:7091354-7092709 GCF_000298275.1 Orycteropus afer afer | reverse complement strand
TGGATGGGTCTATTTCTGGGTTTTCGATTTTGTTCCATTGGTCTATCTATCATTGTACCAATACCACACTGTTTTCACTACTATAGCCATATAGTAGATTTTGAGATCCTGGAGTGTGAGCCCTCCCACTTTGTTTTTCTTCTTCAGCAGTGCTTTGCTTATCTGATGTCTCTTTCCTTTGCATATGAAGTTAATAATTGTTTTTTCCATATCCTTAAAAAATGTTGATGGTACCTGGATTGAGATTGCATTGAATGCATAGATTACTTTGAGCAGTATTGACATTTTCACGACATTCAGTCTTCCTATCCATGAACAAGGGAGCTCTGGTAGCATAGTGCCTAAGGCACTTGACTGCTAACCAGAAGGCTGGCGGTTCAAACTCACGAGCCACTCCACGGAAGGAAGACTGGGCAATCTACTTCCGAAGTGATACTGCCTCGGAAACCCAAGGAGGGGTCGCTATGAGTCGGGCTGACTCTATGGCACATAACAACAACAACAACATCCATGAACAAGGAGGTTCTTTTATTTATGTAGATCCCTTGTAGTTTTGTAGCAGTGTTTTAGTTTTCTTTGTATACGTCTTTTGTGCCTCTGGTAAGATTTATTCCTAGATATTTTATCTTTTTGGTAGCTATTGTAAATGGTATTATTTTCCTTATTTCCTTTTCAGAGACCTCTTTGTTCATGTAGAGGAATCCAACTGATTTTCGTATGTTGACCTTGTATCCTGCCACTTTGCTGAATCTCTCTATTAGTTCTAGTAAATTTTTTTGCTGAGTCTCTTGAGTTTTCTATGTATAGGATCATGTCACCTGCAAATGGAGATAGCTTTACTTCCTCTGTGCCACTTTAGATGCCTTTTCTCTATCTTGCCATATTGCCCTATCTAGGATGTTCAATACAGTGCTGAATAGAAGTGGTGATAGAGGGCATCCTTGTCTGTTGCCTGCATGCAAGGGGAATGCTTTGAGTCCTTCTCTGTTAACAATAATGTTGGTCATTGGCTTTGTGTAAATGCCCTTTATTATGTTGAGGAATTTCCCTATTTTGCTGAGAGTTCTGAACAGGAACAGGTGTTGGATTTCATGGAATGCCTTTTCTGCATCGATTGATATGATCGTATGGTTGTTTTGTTTCATTTATGTGGTGGATTACATTGATTGTTGAACAAGATGTTGAACCATCCTTGCATACTAAGTATGAATCCCACTTGGTCAGGATGTATTATTTTTTTTGATATATTTTTGTATTCTGTTGGCTAATATTTTTTTAAATTTATTTTTTATTGTGGTTTGAGTGAAGATTTACAGAGCAAATTCACTTTCCATACAGTAGTTCACATATACATT
>NW_006921738.1:7078513-7086269 GCF_000298275.1 Orycteropus afer afer | reverse complement strand
TTTGGCTTTTCAACTCTTTTAAGGTCTGATTTATGTGTTTTGGGGCTCTTTCATTGGGTCCATAAATATTTATTATGGTTATATCTTCATGTTCAGTTGATCCTTTAATCATTATACAATGTCCTTCTTTGTCTTGTATAGTGGTTTTTGTCTTAAATTCAATTTGATCAGAAATTAATATTGCCACTCCTGCTCTCTTACAGTTGCCATTTGCTTCATATATCTTTTTCCAACCTTCTATTTTTAGTCTGTTTTTGTCATTATGTTTTGCCAGCACCATTTATTAAACAAACATTCTCTTCCCCATTTAATGGATTTTGGGCCTTTGTCAAAGATCAGCTGACTATAGGCAGATGGATTTATTTCTGGGTTGTTCTATGTTTCATTGAAAGTGGTGTATTAAAGTTTCCTGGCATTACTGTGGATTCATCTATTTGTCTTCAATATTGTTAAAGTCTGATTTATGTGCTTTTGGGCTCTTTCATTGGGTGCATAGACATTTATTATGGTTATGTCCTCTTATTCATTTGATCCTATATTCATTATATAATGTCCTTCCTTTTGGTGGTTTTTGTCTTAACCTTAATTGTATCAGAAATTAATATTGCCACTCCTGCCCTATTTTGGTTGCCATTTGCTTGATAAATCTTTTTCCAATCTTTGATTTTTAGTCTGTTTTTGTCATTGTCTCTAAGATATGTGTCTTATAGACAGTGTCTTTATGGGTTATGTTTGCTTAGCAAGTCTGCAACTCTCTGTCTCTTGAGTTGCTGCATTTAATCCATTTAAATTCAGTGTAATTATGGACAAGCATGAATTTGCTGCTGTCATTTTGTTATGTGATTTTTCATGGTGTTACTGATTTCCTTATTCCATATAATTTTCAGTGCTGAGCTCATTCCATTTATGAATTGTATTATCATGTCCTTCATTGGTATTGTTTTAGTATTTACTAAATATTTGTGCTTGTTCTCTTTTTTTAGTTTGATGTGGTTTATTATTTTTCTTTGAAGTTATCCTGTGATTTATAATTTTCTTCCCAAGTTTAGATCCATCCATTCTGTCTTACAATTCTCTTGACTTTCTCACCATTTAGAAGTTCTGTAACTATACTCTATATCCCCTTCTTTTTGGCTTGTAGTTGTACTCATTTGCCAATTGATGTCTCTCATTCCCTGTTTACAATCTTATAAGCTTATTTTACTTTTCATACTTCCATAACTGGGTTGGTTTCTGGGTTAGATCATCATGTGTGTTAATGGGTGGTTGTTGCTTCTTGTTGGTGGCTTTCTGTCCAAAGGACTCCCTTTAGCATCTCTTGTAGGGTTTGCCTGGTTTTAACAAATTCCCTTAATTTTTGCTTATCTCGAAATATCCTAATTTCGCCATCATATTTGAGGGACAGTTTTGCTGGGTATATAATCCGTGGTTAGAAATTATTTTCTTTCATGGTTTTTACATACCATCCCATTGCCTTCTCACTTGCATGCTTTCTGGTGAGAAATCAGAGCTTAGTCTTATTGGTTGCCCTTTGTATGTTACGTTTTGTTTTTGCTGTGCTGCTTTCAAGATTCTTTCTTTGTCTTTGGTTTTGGTGAATTTGATGATATATCTTGGTGATTTTCTTTTTGGGTCTGTCCTGTTGGAATTCATTGAACTTCTTGAATTGATATAGTCACATCTTTCATCATATCAGGGAAATTGTCTTCCAACAAATTTTTGACAAGTTTCTTTTTGGTTTTGTGTCTTCGTGTTCTGGAGTTCTGATTACACATAGATATTCCTCTTGATGGTATCTTACGTGAATCTTATGCTTTCTTCATTTCGTTTTGATCTTTTTTCTGATTGATCGCTTAGCAAAGTAATATTGAGGTACTTGTTTTCAGTCTCACTAATTCTGTTTTCCATTGATGTAATTCCTTTTCCCACTCAGTGTGTTATCTGTTTCTGAAAATGTGGTATTAATCTTCTGAATTTCTGTCTGTAGATTTTGTATCATTTCTAGTTTTTCATTTTGTCATTTTTATTCTTGTATTGTCTTTCAAAATTGTTGTAGGGTTTTGTCTGTGTTTTCCTTAATTTTGTCAATGTTTTGTCCTTGATTCGACTCTGAATGCATTGAAGGTACCTATATATAATTCTTTTGAATTCCTTATCAGGAAGTTCCAGTGCTCCTTCTTCCTTAGGGTTGTTTTCTGGGTCTGTATCCTGGTCCATTGTTTAGACTACTTTATTTTGCTTCTTTGTGTGGACTGTGATGGTTTGTTGTCTCTGAGACATTGTGAGGCTATTGTAGTCATATTTAATTGGTGATTGTATGTTGATGTGATTAGCCCAAGATTTTTTTTTCTTTGTTTTGTTTTGATATTTGTGAGTAAACAGGTTACTGTGCTGCTCTATTCGCTAGTTGGCAGCACTTAGCTACTCATCACCTGTCTCCTGGTTGGTGTAGTACAGAATGAGAGTGGTTGCACAGTTCTCTGTTAGCTGTTTCTTAAGAGCAGTTAAGAGTGAGTTAGTCTCGTGTTATTAGTCTTTCATTTGCCAGTGGTGTAGAAGCAAGTAGTGGACTTTACTCAGTAGGTGGGCATGCAGGAGATGTGGGTACAGTTGGGTTGTATGGGCATATTAGCTGTCTCATGCTCAGTTAAAGAAAAACAATAGTCCAAAAAAAAAAAAAAGAAAAGAAAAGAAACACCGTAAAAGTAAAAACAACAGGACCAAAGGAAAACAAAAAAAACCCTATACTGCAAAAACACATAGGAATGATCGTCAAGAGGTGGGGAGTGGGGGAGAAGGAAATAAATGAGAAGAAATAGTTAAAGAAATACTTTTAAGACAAAAAATATATAAATATAAAAAGAGAGAGAAAAACCCTATAATATCTGTGTGTGTGTGTGAATAACAGAAAGAGGTAGAATAAAACAATAACAAAGAAAAAATGCAAAAAAAACCAACCCCACACAAGTGCTGGGGAGAATCAGAAAAAGACAAAAGGCAGTGGGGTAGGGCACCCAGGCTGTGTCAGAGCACAGACTGGGATGGAATTCCTGCTGGTCCAGAAGGTGGGTAGAGGTGGGGATAGCCTCACCTAGGTTCACCAAGAGAGTGTGGGATATGAGTAACTAGGGGAGTATCGCACTTTTCCAGTCATCAGCCTCTAGTGTGGTTGAGTGTGCTTTTCACAGCAAGTGGAGCCTATTAGGTCACTGGTATCTGAATGTTGCTGCTTTAAATATCCAAAATAGCTGCTCTGCTTGTAAATAATCAAAATGGCTGCTCCCTCTGCATAGCTGAAAGTCCACAGCTTAGTTTGTCTTCTACTTTGTTGTTTCCCTTTTTAGTTAGCCATCATTTTTTTAGTTAGCCATCATTGCAGTTGTCCATGTATTTCTTGGCGAACAGGGCCAATTTTTAAGTTACTGCTCAGGTCTTAATACCACTTGGAATTCAAGGTCTCCGTGCTGTCAGGGTAGCTGACAGTCTGCAGCTCTGTCTGTCTCCTTATTCACTGTTTTCGTTCAGATTCTTCTTCTGGTTGGTATTTAATCCACTTCTGTATTCTTTCTTTTGAAACTCGGGGCTCCAGGATTATCTTCTGTATCTGTGTCAGTTAGTTTCTTTTTTCTTTGTTGAAGAGGGTTTGTGTAGCTTGTCTTTTCATTCCACCATCTCACCAGAAGTCCCAGTCCATCTTGATTGTTTGTAAGATCTTTTCTGACAGCACCCCACGGAATGAGGAAAGTTTTCCTTGTTGCTGCTGGTGGGGTGAAAGTCCAGTTTTCCCATGTAATTTTCTTTGACATTATTGTAGTTTAGGGCTTAATTACTGCTCACTGGGATGAAAAGGTGTGTAACCATCATTGCAGTTACTGCTTCAAGATTTTTTTTTTTTTTTTTTTTAGTTTTCAGAGATTTGACTGTGTGGAATTTTTTCTTGATATGGATGTTTATTTGTGTCAAGTTTGCTCAGTTTGTTGAATATGTTTATTTTGGTCTTTATAAAATTCAGAATTTGGTATGTTTTCCGTCATTATTCCTTTAAATAGTTTCATATTGCAAAGTCTATGGAAAAGTATGTCTGTTCCATTTTCCTGGGTGTGGCAATCTTTATCCCACAAGTTTTGATATGTAGTATCAGTCTTCATTTATTTCTAAATATTTTCTAATTTCTATTGTGACCTTTTCTTTTATTCATGAATTATATAGAAAGGCATTTCTTACATTCCAAGCATAGGGGACTTTTCTTGTTATCTTTTTTGTATTGACTTTTAGTTTAATTGCGTTGTGGTCAGATTTTAACCTTTTGTTAAAATCCCACAAGATATTATGCAGAATATATTCTGTATATTTTTAAAAATATAGACTTTATTATTTAGAACAGTTTTAAGTTTACAGAAAATTTGTGCGTAAAATACAGAGAATTCCCACATATCTTTTCTTGTCCCTGCACACTGTTTTTCCTATTATTATCATCTTCTATTTGTGTGGTACATTTGTTGTAATTGAAGAACTGTCATGATACATTATTATTGATGAAAGATTGTAGTTTACATTAGATTCATCTTTTGGGTCTTACATGTTTGTAGATTTTGACAAAAGCATAATGTCATGTGTCCACCTTGATAGTATCCTGTAGAATAATTTCACTTTGCTGAAAATGCCCTGTGCTCCACCTATTCATCCCCCTCGCCTTGTGATTCTTGATCTTTGTATTGTTCCTACAGCTATAACTGACTGAAATAGATCCGTATTTGTACCCCTTCCAAAGTAAAAGGATCCAACATAATGTGGAAATTACTGAACAGTATCATAAGATCATGCACAAGTAAAGTTTTGCTGATGATAATTAAAAAATGATTGCAGCAATACATTGACAGGGCACTGCCAGGAATTCTAGCTGGGTTCAGAAGAGGATGTGGAATGAGGGATATCGCTGATGTCAGGTGGAACTTAGCTGAAAACAGAATACCAGAGAGATGTTTACTAGTGTTTTATTGACTATGAATCATAACAAATTATGGATAATTTTGAGATGAATGGGAATTCCTGCACACTTAATTGTGCTCATATGGAACCCGTACATAGACAAAGTTAGTCAGTTGTTTGAACAGAACAAAGGCATATTGCATGTTTAAAATCAGGAAAAGTGTGCATCAGGGTAGTGTCCTTCATTATGCTTATTCAATCTGTGTACTGAGTAAATAATCCAAGAAGTTTACTACCTGGATAACACAGTATCAGGATTGGAGGAAGACTTATTAACGGCCTGTGATATGCAGATGACACAACCTTGCTTGCTGAAAGCTAAGATGACTCAAAGCACTTACTAATGGAATAAATAGAGGCTGGGAATGTTGCTAAACATCCTACAATGCACAGGGCAGCCCTGTACAACAAGAAATATGTGTTGTAAAATGTTAATGCCCATTTGAAAAACTTGGTTTTAGAGTGTCTTGTGGGATTTTTTTTTTTTTCCTATTCTTCACTCTTTCTTTAATGGTTGTCTTAGAGCAGGGTTTAGTAAGTTTTTTTGTAAACAGTTAGATAGTAAACATTTCAGATTTTCTGGCCAGTTATGGTTTCTGTTACAAATTCTTTTTCTTCTTTTTTTTTTTTCCCTTTTTTTTTAACAACTCTTTAAAAAATAATTTTAGCTGGGGGGGCTGGACATAAGAGGTTACAGGCCATATTTGGCTCACAGGATATAGTTTGCCAGCTCTTTTCCTTGTGATTACAATATGCTTCCTTGGCTTATCAAAGTGTAATGTTCTTTTATCCTTTTCTTAGCACAAAGGCACTCTAACACTTTAATTCTACGTGTGCTTAATTGTATACCAGTGAGCTCATGTATTTTAATCCCACAAAATATTTGTCAATGTTCAGTTAGAATTACGTATTTATAATTTCCATTTCATATTTTTTATTTCTGCATTTTTGAGCTCACATCTGAGACAGTTTTCCTCACATATGGTCTCCTTTACTGTTTATATTTTCCTTAATTATTATTTGATTGAAAGTTTACAGAGCAAACTTCATTTTCCAAAAGTTATTATATATTTTGTTTCATGACACTGACTGCAGTCCCCACTGATTGATTACTCTCTTCCTACTTCTTCCTTCCTTGTGGCTACTTTTACTCCCTGTGTTCTCTTTCCTATGCATTCCTGCCCTCTGACCTATCTCCTTGTGTAAATACTGCCCTCTGGTCTCCCATGGTTGATTGTTCTAAGAAGTGTACATGTGTGATGTAAATGTTTACTTTATATGCCTGTCTGTTGTTTCAGTTCACTTCCAGGCCCAAAGAGCGACTAGGCACATCCTTTACCCCCTCCTAATGCTTGATGTTGGGCAATCTACGTTCGTAGTGATACTGCCTCGGAAACCCAAGGAAGGGTCACTATGAGTTGGATCTGGCTTGATGGCAGTGAGTTTAGTGCTTAATGTAGAGGGTGAGCAAAAAAGGGGAAGACTCTCATTGAGATGGATTGACACAGTGGCTGCAACAGTGGACTCAAGCATGGCAACCATTGTGAGGATGGTGCAGGACCGGGCAGTGTTTCGTTCTGTTGTACCTAGGGTTGCTACAGGTTGGAACTGACTCAATGGTACTGAACATGAATAACATAACAGCGCTTAATAAGATATATCTCATCTTAGGAATGTTTCAAATTAGTTCCCAACCCTGATGCAAATTCTTTCATTGTTTTTGCATTCCAGTTAAGCTTTTTAAACTTTGCTCTTTGATATGCTGAATTGCAAAATAAATCAAATGACATGTTCAATTATTAAAAAAAAGAAAAAGAGTGACTTGGGTCCATAGTGTCGGGGATGCTGCCAGTCTCTATCAGAACAGTAAAGTTTTCTTTCTTTCTTTCTTTTCTTTTTTATGATTTTGAGATTTGTTCCAGATTTTTCTCCTACTCTATCCAGGCTCTCCTATTTTGATCCCTTTCCGAGTGTTTGGCAGTGGTAGCTAGGTACCATCTAATTCTTCTGGTCTCATGTAGGCTGAGGTTTCTATGGGCCACTACTTCCTTGGAATAATTTTTTTCTATTTGTCTTTGGTTCTTTTTATTCTTCTTTGCTCCAGATAAGGATAGATCAGTTGTTCCATCTTAGATGGCCACTTGCAAGCTTTTAAGACCCCAGTCACTACTCCCCAAAGTATGTTGTAGAACAATGGTTTTGTGTAGTTATGTTATGCCAATTGAGTTTGATGTCTCCTGCGACCATGGTCCCAAGTCTGGGTGCCCAGTGACTCATACTTTCCCTTTACTGTTTATTTTAATGTGCATTTGTTGGGTTGAATTTTCTGTTTTTGTTTGTCTAAAAATGTCTTTATTTTATGATAATTCTTAAAAAAATATTTTTTTGCTATATATGTAGAATTTTTGTTTCAACGCTTTGAATATAGCATTGTATTGTTTTCTGGCTTTTATTGTTGAAATCTATTCTCAGTCTTTTTTCTTTTTCCTTATTTGAAGACAGTTTGTCTCTTTCTAATTGATTTTAAGATTTTCTCTATTTTTGGATTTAGCTGTTTGAATGTGATATCCCTATGTATAGATTTCTTTTTATTCATGTGCTTGGGCTTGTAGGACATTGTAAGTCTGAGATTTGGCATCTTTCCTCACCTTCGGGAATTTTTCAACCATTATTTTTGTAGATACTCCTTCTGCCCTATTATTTCTCTTGTTTCCTTTTGAGACTCCAATTGCATGTTTGTTGGAATGACATGTTTACTTTATTCTCT
>NW_006921738.1:7072762-7077003 GCF_000298275.1 Orycteropus afer afer | reverse complement strand
TCCTTAACTTTTACAATAACGGACTAATACAATATTTGTCCTTTTGTGACTGACTTATTTCACTTAGCATAATGTCCTCCAAGTTCATCCACGTTTTGCGGTGTTTTGCAGATTCTACATTATTAAGACAAATTCTTAGTTGATGGATTGGCACAATAGTTACAACAATGTGCTCAAACATGTCAACAATTATTAAGAGGGCACAAGACCAGGCAGTGTTTCATTCTATTATGTGTAAGTTTGTCATGAGTTGGAGCTGACTTGGTGGCAACTAAAAACATTAAATTTTACCCACAAATTGAAGCTCTTGATTTTGGTTATTGCATGTCTTCATATTTCTAGTTTTAATTGGTTTCTTTCTCATGGTTTCTAATTCCCTGCCAAAATTCTCAATCTTACTTTCTGTCCCCTTCAGCCCAGTAATTATTAGAGTCTGGTAACTATAATAAGGAGCTCTCTGGTAGCACAGTGCCTAAGGTATCTGGCTGCTAACCAGAAGGTTGGTGGTTCAAACCCACTAGCCACTCTATGGAAGCAAGACTGGGCAATCTACTTCCATAAAGATTTACCACCTGGGAAACTCAATGGGAGTTGCTAAGAGTTGACAGCAACCGACTCGACAGCAGTGGGTTTGTTTTTTTTGCTTGGTAACTCCAGTTGTGTGGCACTTATGTGTCTGGCTATTGTCTGTTGTTTTTTGTTGTTTTAATTCATCTTATCTTCTCATGAGTCTGGTTGTTGTTATGTCATATATTTATTTTCAGTATTTTTAAAATAATTTGATGCTTAGTTTGATAACTTTTTCCTGAATTATCCTTGTTCCTAAGAGACAGTCTTTAAAATCTCTACTGAAAAGGAAGAAAATGCACCAAGACTTCCTCACTTCTCACTGGTCCTATCTCTCTTTCTTTGAATTTGAGAAGCCAGCCACTCGATCCCTCAGCTAAAGGCTCTGGAATTGACAAATATCTCCAGGAGAAAAGTGGTCCCAAATGATAGTTTCTGCATTACCATCCTCCCCTGATTTATCTCAGTAAATATCTATTCTCTTGCTACTTTTTTGATGCCTTTAAGGAGATTTTAAAAATATGTATCCAGCTTTTGTAGTTGGCCACAGTGGGAGGCTTTATCCAAATTTCCTAGTCCTCCATTTCTGAACATAGAAGACTTTCCATATTCTTGTTTTAAGATATCAGTAATATGTTTTCCATAACATTTAAGACAGTTGATCTAGTCTTTCCTCTTTTTACCTGAACGCTTCCTTAATACAGAAACCTCCAAATACCAAATTTACTGCCATCGAGTCAATTCCAACTCATCACTGACCCCCATTGGGTTTCTGAGATGGTAAATCTTTATGGAAGTAGATTGCCTGTCAAATTACATGGGGGGTTTGAGCTACCAGCCTTTTGGTTAGCATTCAAAAATGCCTTAGGTACTGTGCTACCAGAGCTCCTTTCCTTAGTACAGCAAATATGACAAAATAGAAGTTCTTTTCTATAACTCTGCATATTGAATGGTAGGAGCAATTTTGTTTTGTTTAGAGAGAATTATGTTTATGAGGCCTTTTTATCTATGACACTTTTTGAGGATTATCATAATTATATTTTTCAAGATTATCGTTGATTGATTAACACTGAAACTGGGAACTAAATATGTTATATGTATCATTTATTTAAGAATAGGCAGAAAATTCACTCTGACCTTGATAAGAATTGGGCAAATCCTGTTAGTAATTTTAGTCAGAGACAATCTTAATAGCCCGTGAGGAGAAAGTTCTGAAAAAGAATATTGGCAAATGAAACCCAGGGGATTATCACTTTTAAGTTTGAATCAGGAAGTTCTTTCTTACATCTAATCTAAAATTTGCCTATTATATTTAAGCCTGTTCATATTTAGTCACCACGGAAATAGGAAACAGTTCGTGATTATAGTTAATACTATATGGTCTGTTTTCATTAGTGTAAGATTTCCAAACCAAGACAAATGCTGCATGAGCAAAAACATGATGCACATATTTGTTCAGGGGTAATGAATAGATCATTTTAGCTGAGTAGGATGTTCTTGGCAGATGGTAGGAAATGAAGTTAAACAAAGTAGGTTGGAGCTAGATTGTTGTGACTATGTCTCTTATGTAGGAGCTTTTTCTTAAAATAATAATAATGTTTTATTGAGTTTTTGGTGAAAGTTTACACAGCAAGAAGTTAGCTTCCCATTTGACAATTTCTCCAGAAGCTATTTGCTAACATTAGTTACATTTATTAAATGTGTCAACACTGTGTTCAGTTTGTTCCCTTTCCAGTACTCTAGTTTCTGTGCCTCTTATCTTTTCATGTTTGCTTTTGAGTAATTGTTGACCTTTTAATCTCATACTGATGTTTTTTTAAGTAGGGCATAGATCTTATGGGTAATATTCTTTATTTTATGTGCCACTAAGCTATTTTGCTAAAACGTGATCTCAGATGATAGACTTGGTTCTAGGCTTAAAGAGTGTCTCAGGGAGACAGCCTCAGGTAATCCTCTCTTCTCTATTGTTCTTTTTTTTTAAAATAAGAATTTGAGTTCTCCATATATTTTCTCCCATTCTGTCTTGGTCAGAATGGCCTGTAGTGGTAGTTGGGCACATCAAGTTCTTCTGGTCTCAGGGTAGATGAGATTGTGGCTTATATAGACTTGTTTCTTCTCTGTGTTTTTAGTTACCTTCTTACTGTTTTGTTCCTGGTGAGTGAAGACTCGTAGTTGAGTCTTAGCTGGCATTTTGCAATCTTATAAGACCTCAGACACTAGTGTGCAGATCATGATTTTTGTGAACTAAGTTAAACCAGTTAACTGAGTTGTCCCATGAGACTATGGTCCTAAGCCTTCAAACCCAAAAACCAATTTTGGAATATATTTGATTATAGCTGAGGATTATCAGTATGTTTGTCTTTAATGACTGTATGTGCCCTGCATTCACATATTGATATGTACTAATACCTGCTTCTATCTGTTCTCACCTATATACACATCTGTGCCTATATACACATCTGTACCTATCCAAATGCAGTTTGCCTATACTCATGAGTATGTACTCAAGTGCTTATTTTTATTTTGTGCTGTTCTTACTATGTGGGAACTTCTGAGTTAGAATGAGAAGTCAAAACAAAACTTTTAAATATTAATCTGGTAGTGCTTTGTGAAGTGGACTAAAGAGAGAAAATATTGTAAGCAGGGTTAACAAAAAGTTCTAATGATTGTCTAGTTGTGAGGTGATACGGGCTTGACATTTTGTGGTAAGTAGAAATAATGAGAATGGGATGGATAA
Organism: Orycteropus afer afer; assembly: GCF_000298275.1. Classification (NCBI taxonomy): domain Eukaryota; kingdom Metazoa; phylum Chordata; class Mammalia; order Tubulidentata; family Orycteropodidae; genus Orycteropus; species Orycteropus afer. The sequence continues at coordinate 7,073,699 of NW_006921738.1, read as the reverse complement.
AATAAACATTTGAAAGGAAGAGGTTTGGTGTATGGGAAGGCCAGAAAGCAGAGAAGGCTTTGTGGTTGTAGGTATGGATGAACAGTAAATAGTATAAGTACCTGAACTGGAAGGTCAGGAGAGTAAAGAGGTGGTTGGAAAGCAGGGATGATGAACTTGGTTTAAGATAATTTAATACCGAGTAGCAATAGAATTACTTATTGGACAATTGCAGATACGGGACAAGAAGATGAGAATGTATTCTCTTACTAATGTGCTAATTTGATTATATGAATTTTATAATTATTAAAAAAAATTAGTATAAAGTGTTGAAAGTGTGTGGTGTGGCTCTTCTGTGGTGGGTCTCCTTATTATTATTTTCCCAGAAGTTACCGCTATTAATCAGCTTGCTGTGTATTTCTTGTCTTTTTGTGTCTATTTATCTTTATCTATCTTCTTCATCATATTGTGAACATATTATTAATATTTTCCCTTTTCAGTCACAGTAGATCTAACTTATCCTCTAAATGCATAGTGTAGATGTACCTTATTTATAGAAAGGGGCTCTGGTGGCTTAGTGGGAAAAAAAAAAACAAAACAACTCCCTGCCCTCAAGTTGGATCCGACTCATAGTGACCCCTCCTTGGGTTTCTGAGGTAGTATCACTATGGAAGTAGATTGCCCAGCCTTCCTTCCAAGTGGCTGGTGGGTTTGAACCACCCGCCTTCTGGTTAGCAGTCACATGCCTTAGGGACTATGCCACCAAAGCTCCTGGTGGCTTAGTAGGTAAGTTATTTGGCTGCTAACCCCAACATCAGCAGTTCAAAAGCACCAGCTTTCCTGCGGGAGAAAGATGAGTCAATCTACTTCTATAAAGATTTGCAGCCTTGGAAACCCAATGGAGATCTCTGTGGGTTGGAATTGACTCAATGGCAGTGGTTTGATTTTTTGGGGGGCT
>NW_006921738.1:7065799-7072662 GCF_000298275.1 Orycteropus afer afer | reverse complement strand
CATTTATCGTTATTTAAAACAATTTTGCAGAGAATATTCTTACATAATTTTCTTTGGGCAGTCATCAAGCTTTTCTTAGTTTGTTAATTCCTAGAATTGTGTATTAGGATAAAAGATACATTTTGGTATAGGTAGTTTTTCAGAAGGATTAGTATTGGTTTTTGTGTGTGTCCAAATGAACAATATGAGGGTTTTTTTTTTTTATTTAGTGGAGAGTATATTATGTTTGGTTGTGTCACCTATGGTGAAATGTGATTTTGATTAGCAGTCCAATGTTTTGACCACAGCCCCACCAGAGCTCCTTTGTAAAATGTGATAGTTATTAAAATTACCATAAAAAGGGGATGAAATTACAAACATTGTTTTTGAGCAAGAGAAATTTTTCTACAGTGTGGGAAAATACAAGAGGGTTATATACATATGCAAATACACATATGTGTGCCTAGAAACTAAACTTGGAGATGAGGTAATGGTGGTAGTGATTGAGAACAGAGTATTTTTAAATTGCAAGCCTTGAAAGGTAATTCTAGTAGATTTCAGTACCAACATGGAAAGAGTAATATCCTTACTCCTAAAATGTTCATCTTAGTGTATTTTATTTCCACAGGAACTTAACTTCCATTTTAGAGTGGAAGTCCATGAGAATATTTACTGCCCATTAGAATGAAAAAGAAAAAATACTCATTTTAATTTGGAAGTGTTTCTTTTCTTACTACTCCATGATGCCTTTTGTTTATATTATTAAAAAGTAATGCAATACGTTTCATTTATGTTTCTATCTCCTAAAAATTAGTTTGGGCCAAAGAGCAGAATCAAAATTACATACCAGTTGTATTATCCAGTTCATTGTTATTGTTGTTGTTATGTGCCTGTTGAGTCGACCCGACTTATAAGTTCCATGGCAAATATATATACCTGACAGAATAATGTGGTAGCTTTTACAGAAAGTGCACTCAATTTGCAAAGATTGAATACTAGGCACATTTAACATAAGAGGAAGGAGTAAAGTATCCTTTCAGGACTTTCTCCCCCCCGCCCCCATTAAAATGTAATTTGACAGGAAACCACAGTATCCCCAATTATAATTTAAAAGTTTTATGTAGTGGTGCAAACAGTTAAGCACGTGGCTGCTAACTGAATGGTTGGTGGTTCCAATCTACCCACTTGCTCTGTAGGAGAAAAGAACTGGTGATCTGCTCCCATAAAGATTACAGCCTAGAAAACCCTATGGGGCAATTCTACTCTGTCACATGGGGCTGCTATGAGTTGGAATGGACTCGACAGCACCCACCAACAATTGCATGTAATATGCAGATGTTGCATTAATTTATCAGAAGTGGTATGTTACAGGTGAGATTGAGTAAGAGTTGGTTTCCATAGCTAAAGATCTTTTCTTTGACTAACAAAAGGCAATTCATGATAACCCATGACTAAGGGAGAAAATGCTATCAGGGAAAAATATATATGATGGTCTAGAGAAAGATTAATGAAGTTAAATGGGACAGAACCATTTTAATTAAAATTTGTGTTAATTTTTTACAGTGCTTGATTAACATAAGAGCAAGGAGTGAAATGTCATCATTCTTTTACTTCTACATACAACAAATACTTAGTTACTTACATAATAGTGAGTCAGTGCTTTTTGGGGATAACTGAGGTGATTGAGTTTCTTCTTCTCAGCACAGTGCATGGCATATAGGAGATGATCAATATTTATGTGTTGACTGATTTCACTTCTGCATCTGCAGCTTGAGTGCAGTTTGTGTTATGTCGAATGAGACATCCTTTGTAGCATTAATTGTGCCCTTGTGAAGACTTTGATTCCTTCCAGTCACTTACCAAGTTCCAAGTGGCTTTTCCCTTGATTTGGGAATATGGATGGTATATTAGGATCCACCCTTGAAGTTTGCCCCAGTAGCTTGAGGAAACTGACTCGATTTTGTAATTGGGGAATACTGGATTTGGAAAAGCAGGTACTTCTAATTAATTTGATGCTTACAGATAGGACTTTGATGGCCTCTGGAATCTTTGTGTGGAAGTAAAAAAGTTCCTTAAGGTATGGTTCAACTTTATTTTTGCATTTTGTTTGTTTATCAAGAATCTGAAAATTAATTGTTGTTATAGAAATGATAAGGAGAGTATAAATGATAAAAATAAATAACACTGAAGAAAGTTGATGTTTACTCATCACTAATTTAAGCATGTTTCTCTGTGCAGGTGTAATTTGGCTTCCTGAGATTCTGTCTTAGCAAGAAATACTCTTGGAAAGAAAACTAAAATTATAGGGAAGACAATTTATTTTTACATGGTTGTCAGCTCACTTACCAATATGGACACCTTTCCCAACATTTTTCCTCCTGCTGGAGATGGTGGACTGACTAGTTCTCAATCGGAGTTCCAAAAAATGTTAATTGATGAAAGGTTACGATGTGAACATCATAAAACAAATTATCAGACTCTGAAAGCTGAACATTCAAGGTAAATTATTTAAATTTAGAGGCTGGGGGCTTGGTAGAAATAATAAGATATTGGGACCTTTTGCCTGAATGTTTGCTCTGGAAGATACACTATAATTTTATTTTGCATTTAAATTTTTTTTTAATACTGTAGAATTTTTGCTTTAAAATTACTTTATATGAAACTGATCCTGATAATTAAGTGGGTATGAATTTTATAAAATTCTTGTTTTGAAAGTAGCAAGACATATCTGATTAAGATATATCTGATTAAATATGTTTAGGTGAGCTGTTTTTTTTCCCCCTTAAAATAAAATTGCATTAGGAAATGGTACTGTTAATACTTAATATAAGAAAAGATTTTTGCCAGTTTAATGGAATGTGTATTGATTTTGTTCTTCTGTAGTGTTGGTTGACTACGTAAAGTAATATAATTAGAAAGGAAAGGATATACTTAATATTGAGTCTTTTTTTTTAAAATCAGGTTGCAGGATGAATACATGAAGTCACAGAATGAACTCAGGCGACTGTTAAATGAAAAGCAAACTCACCAGGAAAAATTTCAGCTGCTGATTGAAGAATTAAAAGAGGAATTAATAGGAAAAACTAAGGACTTAGAGGAAATGAAGCTACAGGTGAGAAAATATATTTGAGTTAGTATTGAAGTAGTTGGATGTTTGTTGTTGTTGTTATGTGCTGTCGAGTTGGACCCGACTCATAGCGACTCCTCCTTGGGTTTCCGAGGCAGTATCACTACGGAAGTAGATTGTGCCCCATCTTCTTTCCGAGGAGTGGCTGGTGGGTTTGAACCGCCAGCCTCTGGTTAGCAGTCAAGTGCCTTAGGCACTACGCTACCAGAGCTCCCAATTGGATGTTTTGTTGTTGTTGTTGTTGTGTGCCGTCGAGTCAAACCCGACTCATAGCGACCCCTCCTTGGGTTTCCGAGGCAGTATCACTACGGAAGTAGGTTGCCCAACCTTCCTTCCGAGGAGTGGCTGGTGGATTTGAACCGCCAGCCATCTGGTTAGCAGGCAAATGTCTTAGCCACTATGCTACCAGAGCTCCCAATTGGATGTTTAGTGGAAGTAATTTGGTAAATTCTTAGTAAGTATTTTGCTATGTCTCCAGATTTCCACGTAGTATAATTTAACTTCTTTCATATATTTTAGAGTGTTAGTTACAGTGTAGGGTAGACATGACACTATCATTTTATATGAATTGATGTTATATTGCCTATTTAGATTTAAATTATATTTCACTATTTAGAAAAAATGGGAGAAAAGGAAGTGTGAATGGATGAAGATTCAGAATTAAGATTATACTTTTAAAGGAAAGTTTATTAATATTTCTGTAAGTATTGTAATTGGAACTAAGCTGAAAAAGATTGATAGTTATTTAAGGAGATTCTTAAAAAGACACTGTAAGAACAATAAACCAAAAAGCAAACCCACTGCCATCTAGTCGGAGCCGACTCATAGTGACCTCTCCTTGGGTTTCCAAGGCAGTATCATTATGGAAGTAGGTTGCCCAATCTTCCTTCTGAGGAGTGGCTGGTGGGTTTGAACCTCCAGCCTGCTGGTTAGCAGTCAAATGCTTAGGCACTATGCCACCAGAGCTCCCGAAAGAGCAATATGTGCACATAATTTATGAAAGGTAAGTGGCGTTTTAAAGTAAAAAACAGTTGGTATTCAAGTACTAAACTACAGTTTCTATATTTTTTTTCACTTTCTAGAAAGTAGAGCAAAGCTAAATTTCAGCACCAGTCAAACGTATAAATTTCATATTAGGAGGCAATGGGTTTTAAAGACTGATATTTTCCTATATTCATTTAATCTGAATAATACCAGCTGTATATTTCTGCCTAACAATGTGTTTGATATAAATAATAAAATATTAGTATTGGAGTCATAAGTTCATAGAGTATGTATCTTTTAAATCATGTAGTCTGGCATATCACCAAAAGCAGAGATTCCATTGACAGCAGCCTTGGAAATTTGTCGTTCAATGTCTTGAAGACTTCCCATGGTTTTATTTCTGGGTGTATTTAGGATATTTAACAGCAAATGAAACCTCAGAAATGTGAGTTGACGTGGGAAATGCATTGCTAGCCTCTAGAATCGCTGGATTAATTGGTTTTTTAATATTTGAATGTGAATGGAATATATGAAAGTTGAACCTGAGATGTTCTTCAGGCATTGTGAGTTTAATTATGGTGTCTCTTGAGAGTAACATCTAGACAGGGTCAATGTTGGAGATGAAATCAATAGTTTTTTTTTTCCTCCTGGCAGATGCTTGGGAGATATTGGTGCTAAAACATGCAGTGAGCCAGGAGTGAATGCTGCTCTTGATTTGTAATGTTATCTAAGATAATTATCTTTCCAGGATATGTCATCTGTTTCTTTATTCTTGCCTAGTATCCTTTTCACAGAAATAAAATTTCTTGTTTGTTTAAATCTCTTAAAATTTACAGCTATGCCTATTTATGCTAACTATATATGAAATGATTGAAAGTTATTAATGATTTTAAGCCTATCACTTTTGTTCCATGGTTTGACATTTATACATAATGCTTATTTTTTAAACTGTAAAAATACAAATTTCAAATACAAATTTCTTTATATTTAATATTTTTTAAAAATAGTAATCTTTCCCTTTAACAATATCCATAATTTCAGAATAAGGATATAGTTCTTTGTATATTAATATTTTGGGGGACATACAAGAGGTAGTGAGGAAACTGAAAATCTAATATGAGGAAATTTTTTTCCCCTTTTGGTGCTCTACCTTAGAGGACACAAAAAGACAATCTAATTTTTATTCTTTCTTGCTCTTTGGGCATTTCTGAGCCCATATGCTTTATATTCAGAGTGTTCTTGGGGTGCTTAAGGATACTGGAGCCATCAACAAAACTTCATCTACAACCTTAGTCTAAAGCATTCCTGAGAAATATGATCTCACTCAGACCCAGGCTTATCCTGTTGTTTTGGAAGGCATTGAAAATATGTTGAGCTTGACCTCCAGTCTGCCACATGTGGGGATTCTGAATTGAACTGCCTCTGATAACAAGTTTTTGGCTGAGGTGCTCAAAGGTTAGAATGAGTTCTGATACTGTAACCAGTAAAAAAAAATCAGTTGCAGTTGAGTTGATTCTGATTGATGGAATCCCATATATGTCAGAGTAAAACTGTTCCATAGGATTTTCAGTAGATTCTTTTCAGAAGTAGGTTGCCAGACTTTTCTTGTGAGGTGGTTCTGCTTAGACTTGAATTGCCAGCCTTTTGGTTAGCAGCCAAGCACATTAATTGTTTGTACTACCCAGAGACTTCTGTAGTACCATAGAATGTCTAAGGATATGGACTAGGACTGTTTCTATTTTTCATTATACAATTATTTTTTTTTTGCCTTTATTTTAGAACTTTAAGAAGCTGTTGTAGCACAGTGCCTAATTTGACTGCTAACCAGAAGGTTGGCTGTTCAAACCTACCAGTGGCTCCACAGAAGGAAAATGGGGCAATCTACTTCTATGAAGATTTACTGCCTTGGAAAGCCAATGGGGGTCACTATGAGTCTGAATTGATTTGATGGCAGTGAGTTTTTTTTTTTTTTTTTTTTCCCCTTGGTTTTAGAGTTTTAAGGAGCTTTGGTGGTATAGTGGTTAAGGCATTTGGCTGCTAACCAAAAGTTTGGTGGCTGAAACCCACTGACTGCTCCATGGAAAAAGATGAGGCAGTCTGTTTTCATAAAGATTTACAGCCTTGGAAACTCAGTGGGGGTTGCTATGAGGCAGAATTGACTTAATGGCAGTGAGTTTGATTTTAGAGCTTTAGTTTTTCTTCAGAACTACATCAGAAATACATGTTTCTAGAATTTTTTCTGAACGCATGAATGAAGAACTGTATATATTTTCTATTTCTGACTGGCACATAAGATTTTTTAATAATAAATAGGGTGTTATATGGATTAATATTTATAATTCCTTTTGGAACCATGTATATTTTCTTCAGAAATGTGCTGTTTAATTTCAAAATGTTTAGAGTGCTCCTAGGGTATCTTTTTGATTTTTAATTTAACTCCATTGTGGTTAGAGATTATATTCTGTATGATTTTAATCCTTTTAAATTGATGGAGACTTCTTTTATGACCTAGTATATTATCTATCTTGGGGAAAATACCTAGCCCTTTGAAAAGAATGTATATTCTGTTGTTGGGTATAAAACCCACTGCCACCGAGTCGGATCCGACTCGTAACGACCCCTCGTTGGGTTTCTGAGGCGATATCACTATGGAAATAGATTGCCCAACCTTCCTTCCAAGGAGTGACTGGTGGGTTTGAACCTCCAGCCTTCTGGTTAGCAGTCAAATGCCTTAGGTATTATGCCACTAGAGCTCCCTTATTGGGTATGTTGT
>NW_006921738.1:7045898-7065664 GCF_000298275.1 Orycteropus afer afer | reverse complement strand
TGCTACCAGAGCTTCCATTGTATAGTATTCTGTAAATATTAATTAGATATGAATAGCATTATCATTGTCTTTGCTGATCATCTGTCTGGTTATTCTGTTAATTGTTGACAGAAGTTTGTTAAAGTCTATTACTATTTTGAATTTTATATTTCTGTCAATTTTTGCTGTATGTACTTTGTGGTTCTGTTAATAGGCATGTAAATATCTGATTGTTACAACTTCTTGATGAATTCTTTTCTCATTAGGAAATGTTCTTTTTTATCCTTATTGATACTTTTGTCTGAAACTGTTTTATCTGATATTAATATATCCACTTAACCCCTTAATGTTTTTATGCTGTATCTTCTTCTGTCCATTTACTTACCCTCAACCTATGTTTTTATATTTCAGTGCATCTCTTGTAGACAGCATATAGTTAGGTTTTGTTCTTTATCAGATAAATCACTGTCTTTTAATAGGAGTGTTTAGTTCATGTTGTTGTTGTTGTGTTACGTGCCATCCAGTCAGACCTGACTCATAGTGACCCCTTCTTGGGTTTCTGAGGTGGTATCTCTATGGAAGTAGATTGCCCCTCCTTCCTTCTGAGGAGTGGCTGGTGGGTTTGAACTGCCCCCCTTCTGGTTAGCAGTCAAATGACTTAGGCACTATGCCCCCAGAGCTCCCAAATGTATCATATTTACTTAAAAATAAATTTGGTCTTCATTAAATCCAAACCAAACCACGTGCCATCCAGTCAGACCTGACTCATAGTGACCCCTCCTTGGGTTTCTGAGGCAGTATCTCTATGGAAGTAGATTGCCCAACCTTCCTTCCCTGGAGTGGCTGGTGGGTTTGAACCACCCCCCTTCTGGTTAGCAGTCAAATGTCTTAGGCACTATGCCCCCAGAGCTCCCAAATGTATCATATTTACTTAAAATATAAAAGCCTCAGGACAAGATTAAAATTTTGCTTTGAACAATCAGGTATATATTAACAAAGTTAAGAGAGGGGGAAAAAAGACTTTATATTGATTCAGTTATTTACTATACACAGTGCTCTTCATTCTTTCCTAATGATCCTAGTTTCCCTCTTACATCATTTCTTTTTAGCTTGAGAACATCCTATTGCATTTCTTGTAGGTGGGGGTCTAATGATGATGACTTTTCTTAATTTTTGTTTATATGCTAATGTCTATTTTGCCTTCATTCTTAACAGATAATTTCTCTTAAGTATAGGATTCTTGGTTGGCAAGAGCTTTTATTCCCTTTCTTTCAGCACTTTAAGGCATTGTTCCACTGTCTTCTGGCCTTCATGGTTTCTAATGAGAAGTCCACAGTCATTCGTGTCATCATTTGCCTGTATATAATTGCCATTTTTTTCTGGCTACTTTCAATATTTTCTATTAATTTTTGGTTTTAAACAGCTTGTCTGTGTTGTGCTTATATGTGGTTTTCTCTAAATTTATCCTGTTTAGGATTCACTGAGCACTTTATCTATATAAATATATTTATGTCTTTCAACAGATTTGGGAAGGTTTTGACCTGTATTCTTTCAGAAATTTTTTTGTCTGCTACATTTTAGTCTATTCTGTGATTTTAATTGCATGTATATTGTTTTGTATTGTACCACAGATCTCTGAGGCTCTTTTTCTTTATTTTCCCTTCAACTTCTTTTCTTTCCCTTTTAACCCACTGCCATTGAGTTGATTCCAATTCATAGCGATCCTATAGGGTAGAGTGGTACTGCCCAGAGAGCTTCTAAGGCTGTAAATCTTTACAGAAGTAGACTGCTTCAGCTTTTTTCCCATGAAGTGACTGGTGGGTTCAAACTGCTGAACTTTTGGTTAGCAGCCAAATCCTTTAAACCACTGGGTCACCAGAGCTCCTTCTTTGCCTTTTAGGTTGGATACTTCTATTCATTTGTCTTCAAGTTCATTGACGGCTTTCTTCATTTCTTTTGTTACTGAGTCTATTCAGTGGATTTTTTTTTTTTTTTGATTGCAGATATTTAGTTTTTAGTTCTAATATTTCTATCTTAATATTTTTAAAACTTTTCTGTTTATCTCCTGTGATGTGTGACCTTCATTCAATATAAAATTATTTATTGTAGTCAACATAGATAAAATAGCTGTTTGAAAGTCTTGGGGATTCTAGGGCAGCTTTATTTTAAGGCCAGGCCTCGGACAGGTAGGCAGGCATGTGGTGTGGCTTGGGGCTTCTGGCATGGCTTTCTTTTAAGGCCAGGCCCTGGACAGGTAGGCAGGTGCATAGTGTGGGTCAGGGCTTCTGGGGTGGCTTTATTTTAAGGCCAGGTCCTAGACAGGCGAGGAAGTAAGCAGAGTGGTTAGGAACAACTAAGGGAGATGAACTTGTCTGCAGTTTGTTGTCCCATGGTGGCTTGTGTGTTGCTGTGAGGCTGGAGACTATGCCACTGGTGTTGCAGAATGGCAGAAGAGTTATCCATGGTGGACAGGCTTCAGCAGAGCTTCCAGACTAAGACAGACTTGGAAGAAGAAAGAGGCCATCCACATCTCAAAGAATTGGCCAGAATATGAATAGCAGTGAAATACTGTCTGATAGGTTACTGGAATTTATGAATAGCCCTGAAAAACATTGTCTGATATAGTGCCAGAAGATGAGCCCATCAGGTTGGAAGGCACTCAAAAGATGACGGGGGAAGAGCTGACTCCTCAGGGTAGAGATGACCTTAATGATATGGGTGGAGTAAAGCTTTCAGGACCTCCATTGGCTGATGTGGTACGACTCAAAATGAGTTAGAAACACCTGCAAACATCTAGTAATAATCAGAACATGGAATGTATGAAGTATGAATCTAGAAAAACTAGAAGTTGTCAGGAATGAAGTGGAGCATGTAAAGCCTGATATCCTAGCCATCAGTGAGCTGAAGTGGACTGCTTTTGGCCATTTTGAATCAGACAACCATATGATCTACTATGCTGGGAATAACAGATTGAAGAGGAACGGTGTGACGTTCATCGTCACGAAGAGTGTTTCAAGATCTGTCCTGAACTACAACGCCGTCAGTGGGAGGATAATATCCATACTTCTACAAGAAAGACCAGTTAATACTGCTATTATTCAAATTTATGCGCCAACCACTAAAGCCAAAGATGAGGAAATTGAAGATGTCTGCCAACTTCTGCAGTCTGAAATTGACTGAACATGCAATCAAGATGTGTTGATTATCATTGGTGATTGGAATGCAGAAGTTGGAACCAAAGAAGAGTCACCGGTAGCTGGGAAATAAAGCCTTGGTGATAGAAATAATGCTGGAGATTGCATGATATAATTTTGCAAGACCAACAACTTATTCATTGCAAATACCTTTTTTGAATAGCATAAATGATGGCTATACACATGGCCTTTGTTAGATGGAATACATAGGAATCAGATTGACTACATCTGTGATAAAAGGCAATGGAGAAGTTCAGTATCTTCAGCCAAAACAAGACTAGGAGCTAACTGCTCATATGTAAGTTCAAGTTGACGTTGAAGACAGTTAAAACAAGTCCACAAGAGCCAAAATATGATCTTGATAATAATAATCCCTCCTAAAGTTAGAGACCATGTATAGAATAGATTTGATGCAATTGAACACCAGTGACCAAAAACCAGATGAATTGTGGGATGACATCAAGAACATCATCAATGAAGAAAGCAAGAGGTCATTAAAAGGACAAGAAAGGAAGAACAGATCAAAATGGATGTCAGAAGACACTCTGAAACTTACTGTTGAGTGAAGAGTAGCTATATCAAATGGAAGAAATGACAAGATCAAAGAGCTGAACAGAAGATTTCAAAGAGCAGCTCAAGAAGACAAAGTCAATTATTATAATGAAATGTGCAAAGACCTAGAGTTAGAAAACCAAAAGGGAAGAACACTTTTGGCTTTTCTCAAGCTGAAAGAACTGAAGGTAAACTTTAATCATCATGTTGCAGTAGTGAAAGATTGTATAGGCAAAATATTGATTGGTGCAGGAAACATCAAAAGAAGTTGGGAGGAATACACAGAGTCACTGTACCAAAAAGAATTGATCGATCTTCATCCATTTCAGGAGGTGGCATATGATCAAGAACCACTGGTACTGAAGGAAGAAGTTGAGGCTGCACTGAAGGAATTGGTGAAGAACAAGTTCTGGGAATTGACGGAATACCCATTGAGATATTTCAACAAATGGATGCTGCGTTGCAGGCACTCAGTGAGCTATGCCAAGAGATTTGGAAGACAGCTCCCTGGCCAAGTGACTGGAAGAGATCCATATTTGTACCCATTCCAAAGAAAGGTGATACTTTCGAATGGGGAAATTATCGAACAATATCATTAATATCACATGCAAGTAAAATCTTACTGAAAATAATTAAAAAACAGTTGCAGCAGTATATTGACAGAAAGCTTCCAGAAATACAAGCTGGATTCAGAAGAGAATGTGGAGTGAGGGATATTATTGCTGATGTCAGGTGGATCTTGGCTGAAAACAAAGAATACCAGAAAGAAAAAATAGAATACCATGTTTCCTTATGTTTTATTGACTGTGCAGAAGCATTTGATTGTGTAGATCATAACAAATTATGGATAACATTGAGAAGAATGAGAATTCCAGAACACTTGATTGTACTCATGAGGAACCTGTACATAGAGCATGAGTCTGTCATTCGAACAGAACAAGGGAATAATGCATGGTTTAAAATCAGGAAGGGACTGCGTCAGGATTGTATCTTTTCACCATACTTATTCAGTCTGTATGCTGAGCAAATAATCTGAGAAGCTGGACTATATGAGAAGAATGTGGCATCAGGATTGGAGGAAGACTCATTTATGACCTGTGATACACAGATAGCACAACTTTGCTTGTTGAAAGTGAGGATGACTTGAAGCATCTACTGATGAAGATTAAAGACTACAGTCTACAGTATGAATTACACCTCGATATAAAGAAAACAAAAATCCTCACAAGTAGTCTAATTAACAGCTTCACTGTGGATGGAGAAAAGGTTGAAGTTGTCAAAAACCAAAACCAAACTCACTGCCATTGAGTTGGATCTGACTCATAGGGACCCCTCCTTGAGTTTTTGTATCACTACAGAAGTAGATTGCCCAACCTTCCTTCTGAAGTTGTTAAGGACTTCGTATTACTTGGTTCTACAATCAACATCAATGGAAGCAGTAGTCAAGACATCAGATGACATATTGCACTGGGAAAATCTGCTGTGAAAGACCTCTTTCAAGTGCTGAAGAGCAAAGATGGCTCCTTGAAGACTTAAGTTGCGCCTAACCTAAGCCATGGTACTTCCAGTCACCTGTTATGCAGGTGAGAGTTAGACAATGAATAAGGAAGGCCGAAGAAGAGTTGATGCTTGCTAAGAGTACTGTGGTCTCTGTTAAAAGGACTAACTGATCTGTCATGGAAGATGTCCAGCAGGATGCTCCTTGGAAGCGTGAATGGCCAGACTTCATCTCACATGCTTTGGTCATGTTGTCAGGAGGAACCATTTCCTGGAGAAGGATATCATGCTTGGTGAAGTGGAGGGTCAACAAAGAAGGGGAAGGCCCTCAATGCAATAGATTGACACGGTAGTTGCAACGATGGGCTCAGGTATAGCAAGGATCATGAGGCTGGCATAGGACTGGACAGTGTTTCATTCTGCTGTGAGTCAGAGACGACTCCTCGACGGCATCTAACAAGAGCAACAACAATTTGGTAATTCTAGTATCTGGTCTTTTCATGATTGGCCTCAGTTGGATTGCTTTTCCCTAGAGAATGGATCACCTTTTTCCTGGCTCTTTGTATGACAAGTTACTATGGATTGTTTCATAAACATTGTCAATGTTGTCTTGTATAGATTCTTGATTTTGTTGTGTTATTCTAAAGAATGTTAATGTTTTTGCTTTAATAGACAGTTAACTAGGTAAAATTCAACCTGGAGTACACAGCAGTTTACATTTCAGTTCAAATTGCTTTTACTGGTCTATCTCATGTGTGCATAGTTCTGGGGCCCGCCAGGCCAGAATCATTCTTCTCTAGCTCTGTTCTTTCTGGCACTTCTCTTGTCATTTTGAAGAAGCCCTGGTTGTCCCAGGCTCCTTTCCCTTTCTCTGGCCAGAAAAATAGTGGACTTTTTATCAGAATTTTGGCCTTCTACCAAGTGCTTTGGCTACAGCTACTCTCAGGACCAAACTTTAGAAACAGAAAAACTGCCTCAGGCCGGAAGCTTTCTGTAAGTTTTGAGTCTTCACTCAAATCTGACTGTTTTCCTCCTCTGCACTCCAAAGCCCTCAGGCAGTTTTTTCTCCCCCCTTCTTACAGTTGTTATCCATTAATGGGGAGAATAGTTTATTAGAACTTCATGTCTTCATTCTGAAAGCAGAACCGCTGTATGTTTTTTCTGAATATTGTGTTGATAATAATGTGATGAGTGTATAAAGACTATTGCTTTTTGTTATAATTCAGTTCAAAATGATAAATTTTAGTTTGAATTGTTGAATTTCGTGATTTTTTAGTTCAATATATATGTAGATTTGTGTAATAAGATGTACTTTATCTTTTCAAATAGATCAGATTATATTATGATAATTTAAGGAGGTCGTCAAATTCTTTAAGTCTTTTGAGTCACACTTGCAGTTGGCTCAAGATGAGTAGACTTTGATCAAGACTTTGAAATATTTTTGAATACAGATTTTTTGTTGTAATTAGATCTATTGTTTTTAGGTACCACCAAGTCAATTCCAACTCATAGTGACACTGTGTATGACAGAATGAAACACTTTCCAGTCTTATGCTGTCATCACAATCACTGCTATGCTTGAGCTCATTCTTCTAGCTACTGTGTCAGTCCGTCTTATTGGGGGTTGTCGTCCTGCAGGGACTGGTCCCACCTTGTAAAATGTCCAAAGTATGTGAGATGAAGTCTTTCCATCCTTGCTTCTAAGGAATGTTCTGATTGTGATTCTTCCAAGACAGATTTGTTAGTTCTTCTGGAATTCCATGATACTCATTATTCTTCACTAACAGCGTCATTCAGATGTATCAGTTGTTTTTCAGTCTTCCTTATTCACTGTCTAGCTTTTGCATAAATATGAGGTGTTTGAAAATACCATGGCTTGGGTCAGGTGCCCCTTAGTCCTCAACGTAACATCTTTGCTTTTTAATACCTTAAAGAAGTCTTTTGTAGCAGATTTGCCCAATCAGTGTGTCCTTTGATTTCTTGACTGCTGCTTCTGTGGGTGTTGATTATGGATCGAGGTAAAATGAAATCCTTGACAGTGTCAGTCTTTTCTCTGTTTATCATGATACTGCTTATTGACCAGTTGTGAGGATTTTTATTTTCTTTATGTTGAGGTGTAATCCATAGTGAAGGCTATAGTCTTTGATCTTCATAAGTAAGTGCTTGTAGTCCTCTTTGCTTTCAGCAAGCAAGGTTGTGCCATCTACATATCACAGATTGTTAATGAGTCTTCCTCCAGTCTTGATGTTGTGTTTTTCTTCAAATGGTCCAGCTTGTTGGATTATTTGCCCAGCTACAGATTGAATAAATATGGGGAAAGAATACAACCCTGACACACACTTTTCCTTGTTTTAAAACATGCAGTGTCCCCTTGTTCTGTTTGAATGACTACCTCTGGATCTAGATACAGGTTTTGCATGAGCACAATGAAGTGTTCTAGAATTTCCATTCTTCACATGTTCTTCACATATTACCGCAATTTGTCATGATCCACACAATCGAGTGCCATTGTGCAGTCAATAAAACACCACTAAGTATCTTTCTGATATTTTCTATTTTTAGCAAGATCCGTCTGATGTCAGCAATTTGTTGTTGTTGTTGTTACGTGCCGTCGATAATACCTCTTTTTCCACATGCTCTGCTGAATATGGCTTGAATTTCTGGCAGTTTTCTGTCCAAATCAGATTTGTTGTTGTTGTTGTTGTTATGTGCCGTCGAGTCGGCCCCGGCCATAGCGACCCCTCCTTGGATTTCCAAGGCAGTATCACTACGGAAGTAGGATTGCCCAACTTTCCTTCCGAGGAGTGGCTGGTGGGTTTGAACCGCCAGCCTTCTGGTTAGCAGTCAAGTGCTTTAGCCACTATGCTACCAGAGCTCCCTAAATCAGATTTAGTCAATTTAATTCACTGACACTTGTTACTTCCAGTATTATTTAAATCAGATTTAGTCTTCATAAATAATATTGGAAGTAACAAGTGTCAGTGAATTAAATTGAGAAATCTTTTTTGAGTGTATACTATGCAGAAAACACATTGGTTATTTCTTTTTGTGGGGGAGTAATAAAAGAATAAGGAGCCTTGGTGGAGCAGTGATTAAGCACCTGGCTGCTGACTGAAAGGTCAGCAGTTCGAACCCACAAGATATGGTAGTCTGCTTCTATAAAGATTTATAGCCTTGGAAACACTATGAGTAAATTCTAGTCTGTCCTATGTGGTGGTCTTTGTGAGTAAGAATTGACTCAATGGCAGTGGGTAATACAAGAATAAATAAGACCTAACTTTTAACTCTAAGGAGATGCCTCAGTGTAAGGGGGTGGGTGTGGGAAAACTCATCATAGTAAAGCAACTTAGATGCAGAGAAAAATATAAGACTATAGAAACAGGGATATAAGAGGGTATGGCTTCAGAGGATGGTCGTATTACATCTCATTGGAGGAACTGAAAAGTTTCATAGAAGAGGAGATTGCTAAAGTTGACCTTAAAGGATGGATCATTGTCAAGAAGAGGCATATGGCTACATAGTGTTCTTGCTGTAGGTGCCATTCAGTCAATTTTTGACTCATAGCAACCCCATGTGACATAGTAGAACTGCCCCACAGGGTTTTCTAGGCTGTAATCTTTACAGAAGCAGATTGTCAGGTGTTTCTCCCATGAAGCCTAAGGGTAGGTTCAAATTGCTAACATTTCAATTAGCAGCTGAGTGCTTAACCATTGCACCACCAGAGTTCCTCTTGCACATTGTCTGAAACCTAAACTTATTGCCACTGACTCAAATTCCAACTCACAGCAACAAATCATTACCATTGTAATTCTACTGGAATACTGGCTCCATGAAGACAGAAACTTTTGTTAAACAACAACAAGTTTTGGTTGTTTTTGTTTGTTTGTTTTTCTCACAGTATGTCCCCAGTGTTCAGAACAGTGCCTGGCAAAAACATATTTTTAGAATGAATAAATGGAAAAAATGAACGAATTAGGATTATTTTCCTGTTTACATCTGGTATAATGTTGGGCTTATTCCAACCTGTCTAGAGCCTTAGCATCTTCAGAGTTGATAATTATCTCGTTCTCCTTCAAGATAATTCCTTTTTAAACCATCTTAAGGCACACTACTCTTCATTCTCTCCTTAGAGCTTTCAGTGCTAGAAAACCTAGTCACCTTTTTAAGGTGATCAGTTCTGTTTATAGATCGGAGTATGTTAAACATGTCTCTCATACAGAAATGAAACCATCTTCCTTCTAACTCTCTGTTGGTTCTGGTACTGTTCCTTGCAGATAAGCAAAATAACTTTGGACCCTCTTCCAAGAGAAAACTTTCCAAATGTTTGTTGACAATCATAATTTATATAGTAAGGTTTCTTTTTTTCTCCGAGATAAGCTTATTTTGTTTCGATGGGATATTTTATTTGGCCAAATAAACTAAAGAAACATCAGGTATACATATATACACACACACATATTGAAGCAGTTTACCTATTTGCTTTAATGGTTGTTTGCAATTTATGTAAACTGCGAGTTAAATAAATTTAACAAAGCAGGATCAGTAAGAAATATTTCAATGAAAGCTTATGAAAGATTTTTTTTTTTAAATACGCATGTATTATCTTATCAGTCTACCTGTAAAAATGCCTTTTCTGAATTAAGATTTAATGTCATCCCTTTGGCTTTGATACAGAAAAAGATAGAAAAGACATTCATTGGAAGAACATTTCTGCATCATTTGTGAAGTTACAGTTAATAGAAATAATAATAGTACCTAGAACATTTGTGAAAGGTGAAATGAGACAATGTGTAGAAATTGGTGGTAGAGTGCCTGGATATATAGTAAATAGTTAGTACTTGTTAGCTATTATTATATTTTTATTTCTTATGACCCTTGTTAGCAAAAACTTTATTTTTTTAATGTGAGAAATCATTTGATATATTTCTGATAGAAATTAAAAAATTTTATTTTATCAAAAATTTTATATGCTCTCTTTTTGGAGGTAATGAAAACAATATAACTCTGTATGTTTCCCATTTTATTTTGTCTGCTAGGAAGCTTAGAGCAGCCTAGTTGCAGTCATTAATTTATTAAGATTTTTTCACACATGATTATTTTCTCTCTTAAATTAAAAAGTTTAAAGATTGGCCTATTTTATATTATTAATATGGTAAATGAGAATTTATTTTTCAGATTAAGTGTGGGTAATCAAACATAGATTATTGTATGAAAAAGGATCTTATAATTTGCTCTTCATACAAATAATGACAGTCTTTTATTAGAAGTCCAAGACAACAGCATAATTTCTCCTAAAATGAGATGGGAATAATCCTCTGTCTTTCGTGTAGACAGAAAGGAAAGTAGATGGATTTTGTTTTATATGTGCTTGTTTTTAAAAGATTCCTAGGAGATAAAGAAAAAATCTTTGTCAGAGACCTCATCAATCGAAAGGCTCCTAGGCTCTTGTCTGCTGTTAGATGACCCAGGCCAAGTGTATGATCTGAAGCACTGTTGTTTCTAAGATGTATCTGTGGTGTAACAAAACAGATAATACTAGGAGCTGTGTGGATATTGCACAGCTGCTTCAGCTGTGTGGGATAGTGAGAATAGGTCAGCAATTTCTGTTTGCTTAGCTCTGTGCTGCTGCTTATTATTTGTAGCAAAGTTTTCAGGAAGTTAATTATCTTGACAAAACAGAGCCCCTGACAGTAAGCTCCTTCACTTTTTTTTTCCTCTTACAAGTAAATACTGATATTTTAAGTGTACAAAATATAGATAACAGTTGTAAAGATTAGAAATTATAATAAATATAAAGCAGCCAAACACAAGGGTTGACATAATTGATAAAATATGATTCTTACTTTTTAGAAGCTCATGATTTTTGAAGAAGGGTAGACTAATTACAGATGATCGGATAGAGGTTCTCTCTGTAAAGGAGGGTCCTAAGAAATTTCCTGGGAGCTCTGGTAGTGCCTAAGGCACTTGACTGCTAACCAGAAGGCTGGCGGTTCAAACCTATAGCCTCTTCCTTGGAAGGAAGGTTGGGCAATCTATTCCTTTAGTGATACCGCCTTGGAAGCCCAAGGAGGAGTTGCTATGAGTCGGTCCGACTCAACCGCACATAACAACAACAAGAAGAAAGTTCTTTAAGTCTTTCATGTTTAACAGCCTCTGTAATCAGTGTTAGAAATGATTTATTGTGGTTAATTTAGTTCTGGGTTTAATTAGAGTTAACGAGATAATCCTTTATGTTTCAATCTATATTTCATTGTTCTAAATAGTGAAACTTCTAATGTTGTTATGTTCTCAGAGCATGTGAACCAAACTAAATCCTTCTTTGATAAAAGATCTTACATGTACCTAGTGCCAACATTTTCATTGTGCCCAGTTGTAGCTGTAGAGGAGGCACATGATTGGAATGCATCTTTTAACACACGACGTTCCCAGTAGCCCCCACCTACTCCACCCCCACCAAAAAAAGTAAATACATGAGCTTAACTACAGATAATAAAAAGTTATTTAGTATATCTGAATTACTGATGGTCTTGATGATTTGAATATATGTATTTTAAATATTTTATAGTGTTTTCGGTGAGTTTACAAAGCAAATTAGGTTCCTGTTTACAGTTTCTACATAGATTGTTCAGTGACAGTAGTTAAATTTTTGATGATTTGAATTTAATAGTTAGGAGTAGTTATGACATTGTTCTTTACAGAATTTTGCTTAATTTACAGATTTTAGTTAAGACTTTGATTTATTTCATCAGTTAATAGATATGCAATGCATATCCATTTATTTGTTCTTTAAAGAGTATACTGTGTATTCCTTTGTCATTTATTCCTACAGTCCCTACCTTTTCATTAGGGCATTTAAAAAAAAAAACTCACTGCCGTTGAGTTGGATCCATTTAGATCTTTTACATTTACTGTGATCATTAATATAGTTAAACTTAAATCTACCACATTGTATTGTTTTTTTAATTATTATTATTCTCACCTGTTCTTTGTTTTTCTTTCATCTTTTTTTTAAACCTTCTTTTAGATTATATTTTCTGATTCTATTTTATCCCCTTTGTTGGTTTATGATCTGTAACTTTTTTGTGTTATTTTAAACATTGCTTTAGTATTTATAGGATACATATTTAACTTTAAAGTTTATAGAATATAATTTTTCTCTGCCCAACCATGCCATAAATCCCACGCCAGATTTTTATTATTTTTTGTTGAAAATGTCAGTTACCTTTTCTTTGTTTATGTATTCATTTGAGGAGGCTCTGTAGATTCTGGAGTTGGGTTGGTATAATCTTTATAGAAGCCACTTGCCTGGCCCAAATCTTCTGTGGTACCATTGGGTGGGTTTGAATGCTAACCTTTGGTCTACTAGCTGAGTACAGACTGTCTGCACCATGCAGAGACCTTTAAAATATCAGTTATCTTTTAAAGAGACTTAATAAGAAATCACATATACTTACCCATGTAGTTACCACTTTCATTGTTCTTCATGCCTTTGTAGAGATCCAATCCATCTTGTATCCCATTTCCTGCTATATTACTCACGAAAAAACTCAACTGGCATCCAGTTGAATCCGACTCGTGCAGACCTCTCCTTGGGTTTCCGAGGCAGTATCTCTACAGAAGTAGATCGCCCAGTCTTCCTTCCGAGGAGTGGTTGGTGGGTCTGAACCACCAGCCTTCTGGTTAGCAGTCAAATGCCTTAGACACTGTGCCACCACAGCTCCCTCCTTCTATAAGGACTTTATTTTATCTTTCTTTATTTTAAGATTTCTTGTAGTGCAAGTCTGCTGGTCAGAAATTCTTTCAGCTTTTGTAGGACTGAAAAGGTGTGTGTGTGTGTGTGTGTGTGTGTGTGTGTTTAAAGCTATTTTCACTGAGTATTGAATTCTAAGATAGTTTCTGTTGCCATGTCTTCAAGTGCAATATTCTTTTCTTCTACAGTGCCTAATCTGTCTTTATCCCATAAACTGTTTTTGCATATCAGAAATTGTAGTTTTTATTGCTCAGAGTTAAATTCATATCTTTCGTGTTTCTCTACCTAATATATTCCGTTTTCGACTCCTCCTTGGGTTTCTGAGGCAGCATCACTGTGGAAGTATATTGCTCAACCTTCCTCCTGAGGAGTGGCTGGTGGGTTTGAACTGCCAGCCTTCCGGTTAGCAGTCACATGCCTTAGGCACTACACCACCAGAGCTCCCATATAGAATTCAGCTATAATAATTATTTTGATGTCTTTATTTGCTAATTGTAATATCTGTGTCACTTCTGTATGAGTTTTCATTGATAGATTTCTTTTCTCATGTAGTATTTTTCTGCTTCTTTGTATGCTGGATAACTTTTGATTAGATACTAGATATTATAACTTTTGTTTACTGGATAGATTTATATTTCAGTAAGTACTCTTAAACCTTGTTCTGGGACACAAGTTACTTGGAACACTTTGATCTTTCTGGGTCTTGCTTTTAAGATTTGTTAAAGTAGGATCAGAGCAGTATTCGTGTTGCTATTGTTATTGGGTGCCACTGAGTTGATTTTGACTTATAGCAACCCCATGCGAAGGAGAACTACCTCATAGGGTTTCTTGGCTGTAATCTTCTTCTTTCTCTTATTGTGATTTTGGTGAATGTTTCCAGGCAACTTGGTTTTCCATTCAGCAATGCATACATTCTGTTTTGTGACATTTACTGCAATCCCAACACAGTAACATCATTCTTCCTTCTTCCTCCCTGTGCCCATCCCTTCCCTTCATCCGTCCTTTCCATCTCCTCCTGCCTTCCTAGCTCCAATCCTGGGCAAATGCTGTCCTCTTGATCTCATATGCTAGATAGTTCTAATGAGTGCATGCCCTCCTGGTATTATCACTCACTTCATAGGTGTGTCTGTTGTGTGGCTGTAAGTTGAACCACAGGGGTTAAAGTTCAGTTCCTAGCTTGAAGAGCCATAATCTTGGGGGTTCCACCAGTCTAT
The DNA here is from genome assembly GCF_000298275.1 of Orycteropus afer afer. Lineage (NCBI taxonomy): Eukaryota > Metazoa > Chordata > Mammalia > Tubulidentata > Orycteropodidae > Orycteropus > Orycteropus afer. Next base: position 7,051,478 of record NW_006921738.1, on the reverse strand, counting down.
CAGACCAGTAAGCCTTGTCTTTTTTGTGATTTTGAGTTTTTCCATATTTCCCGTCACTCTATCAGGGTTCTCCGATTGTGATCCCTTTCAGAGTGGTCTTGGCTGAAATCTTTATTGAAGCATTTTGCTAAGTCTTTCTCCCTTAGAGCTAGTGGGTGAGTTTGAACCACCAACTTTTCAGTTAGCAGCCGAGCATGTTTAGTGTAGCACTAATCATATCCCACTGTGGAAGCAAAATTGTTCTGAGTACTCTACACATGGTCTCTAAAGAATTACGAAGTTTTTCAGTCTGATTTTTGGGAAGAAGAACTTCATAGCCCCTTGTAAATGCTAAAGGAACCATAGTGGTACAGTGGTTAAGTGCTCAGCTGGTAGCCTAAAGGTTGGCAGTTTGAATCCACCAGTGGTTCTGCAGGAGAAGAACCTGGTGATCTGCTTCCTTAAAGATTACAACCTAGAAAACCTATTGTCAGGTCTACTTTGCCACATAGGATTGCTATGAGTTGGAATCGACTCATTAGCATGTAACAACAGTGTAACTACTAAGTACTCTTTCCTCTAACCTTTTCAGGTTCTTCTTTTCCTGGCCTTAGATTTCTTCATCACTTGTGCTGATCAGTGTTCTGCTGAATACTCAAGAGGGATCTTTTGCAGATCTTCATGGTTCTCTTCATGTGCCATCTTCCTTTATGTTACTCTGTTTTGTGATTCTAGCTACCCTGGTTTCCTTATATTCTCAGTTCTGTCTTCTCAAGTCAGGAAGTCCATTGGACTCTACCTGGGTATTCCTTCTTGTGCCATGACTCCTAAAACTCATTTTGTTTTCATCTCTTAGAGATCTTTGTCCTTTACTTCTTTATGTCCAGTATCTTGAAAACTTGTTTATTTGCTTTTTAATTTGTTTCAGGTAGGAGAGTAAATCTGATATTACTCCATTTTGACTAGAAGTGGAAGTTCTTTGATTCTTTATTAACTTATACTATGGAAATTTTAATCATGTCCAGTTATAGACAGTGGTATAATGAGTCCCGTTATACCAATCACCAGGCATCCGTCATCTCTGTCTGAACCAGCCTTGTGATATCTATGCTGCTCTACTCCTCAATCCCTCCAGTTATTTTTCATAGGTATATTATTTAATTTATTCTCTATAATAGCTTTATGAAGTGGGTATTTTATTTTCCTGTTACAAATGAGGATGCTGAGCCTTATGGGGATTGTGTAACTTACTATAAAATAAATGAATTACATTATTGTTGTTGTTAGGTGCTATTGAGTCATCTCCCAACTCATAGTGACCTTATGTAGAACAACACACTACCTGGTTCTGTGCCAGCCTCAAGATCCATGCTATACCCGAGCCCATTGTTGTAGCCACGGTGTCATTCCATCTTGTTGAGGGCTTTCCCCTCTTTCGTTGACCCTCCACTTTACCAGGCATGGTACCCTTTTCCAGGGAATGGTCTCTTCTGACAACATGACCAAAGTAGGTGAGACGAAATCTGGCCATTCTCACTTCCATGGAACATTCTGGCTGCACTTCTTCCAGGACAGACCTGTTAGTCCTTTTAGCAGTCCATGATACTTTCAGTATTCTTGGCCAACACTATACCTCAAAAGCATCAACTCTTCTTCTGTCTTCCTTATTCATTGTCCAGCTCTCACGTGCATATGAGGTGATTGAAAATACCATGGCTTGAGTTAGGCACATCTTAGGATTCAAGGAGACATCTTTGCTCTTCAGCATTTGAAAGAGGTCTTTTGCAACAAATTTGCCCAAGGCAATACTTCTTCCGATGTCTTCACTGCTGCTTCCGTTGGTGTTGATTGTAGAACCAAGTAATATGAATGAAGTCTTTGACAACTTCAGTCTTTTCTCCATTTATTGTAATGCTGCTTATTGGTCCAGTTTGAGGATTTTTGTTTTCTTTATATTGAAGTGTAATCCATACTGCAGACTGTAGTCTTCAATCTTTCTCAGGAAGTGTTTCAAGTCATCCTCACTTTCAGCGAGCAAGGTTACGTCGTCTGCATATCTCAGGTTGTTAATGATTCTTCCTTCAATCCTGATGCCATGTTCTTCATATAGTCCAGCTTCTCAGATTATTTGCTCAGCATACAGACTGAATAAGCATGGTGAAAAGATACAACCTTGACACACTCCCTTCCTAATTTTACTGCATGCAGTATCCCCTTGTTCTGTTTGAACGACAGCCTCCTAGTCTTTGTACAGGTTCCTCATGAGTACAATTAAGTGTTCTGGAATTCCCATTCTTCTCAATCTTATCCATAATTTGCTATGATCCACACAATCGAGTGCTTTTGCATAGTCAATAAAACACAAGTAAACATCATTTGGGTATTCTTTGCTTTCAGTCAAGGTCCATCTGACATCAGCTGTGATATCCCTAGTTCAACGTCCTCTTCTGAATCCAGCTTGCATTTCTGGAAGTTCTCTGTTAATATACTGCTGCAACCGTTTTTTAATTATCTTCAGTAAGATTTTACTTGTGTGTGATGATATTAATGATATTGTTTGATAATATCCACATTCTGCGAGATCACCTTTCTTTGGAGTGGGTACAAATGAGGATCTCTTCCAATCAGCTGGCCAGGTAGCTGTCTTCCAGATTTCTTGGCAAAGGTGAGTGAGTGCCTCCAATGGGGCATCCGTTTGTTGAAACATCTTGCTGGGTGTTCCCTCAGTTCCTGGAACCTTCAGTGCAGCTTCAACTTCTTCCTTCGACGCTATTGGTTCTTGATCATATGCCACCTCCTGAAACGGATGAACATCGACCAGTTGTTTTTGTGACTCTGTGTATTCCTTCCATCTTCTTTTGATGTTTCCTGCATAATTCAATATTTTGCCCATAGAATCTTTCAAAATTACAACTCGAGGCTTAAGTTTTTTCCTCAATTCTTTCAGCTTGACAAATTCCAGGTGTGTTATTCCTTTTCGTTTCCTAACCCCAGGTCTTTGCACATTTCATTATAATAATTGACTTTGTCTTCTGGAGCTGCCCTTTGAAATCTTCTGTTCAGCTCTTTGATCTTGTCATTTCTTCCATTTCCTTTAGCTACTCTCCATTTAAGGGCAAGTGTCAGAGTGTCTTCTGACATCCATTTTGGTCTTTTCTTCCTTTTCTGTCTTTTTAATGACTTTTTGCTTCCTTCATGATGTTCTTGTCATCCCACAATTCCTCTGGTTTTTGGTCATTGTTATTCAGTGCATCAAATCTATTATTTAGATGGTCTCTAAATTCAGGAGGGATATAATGAAGGTCATATTTTGGCTCTTGCAAACTTGTTTTAATTGTCTTCAACTTGAACTTGAATTTGCATTTGAGCAGTTGGTGGTCTGTTCCACAATCAGCTCTTAGCTCTTGGCCTTGTTTTGGTTGAAGATACTGAGCTTCTCCATCACTTCTTGCAACAGATGGAGTCAATCTGATTCCTGTGTATTTATCTGGTCAAGTCTACGTGTATAACCACCATTTGTGCTGTTGAAAAAAGGTATTTACAATGAGTAAGTTGTTGGTCTTGCAAAATTCTATCCTGTGATCTCCAGCGTTATTTCTATCACTAAGGCCATGTTTTGCAACTATCAGTGGTTCTTCTTTGTTTCCAACTTTTGCATTCTGATCTCCAGTGATAATCAGCAAATCTTGATTGTATGTTCGCTCAATTTCAGACTGCGAAAGTTGGTAAAAATCTTTAATTTGGTTCTGGTGGTTGGTGCGTAAATTTGAATAATAGTAGTATTTTTTTTTTTTTCTTTTTATTGTGATTTGGGTGAAAATTTGCAGAGCAAATACACGTTCCATACAGCAGTTCACATACACTTTGTCTCATGACATTGACCACAATTTACCACAATGCAACATCTCTCCTCCTACTTCTTCCCGATAGCTACCTCTTCCCTGTGTCCATCCCTCCATGCACTCCTGCCCCCTGAGCTATCTCCCTGTGCATAAGCAACCCTTCTTTCTCCCATGCTTGTTCTCTCCAAGGACTGTATCTACCTCAGGTAAACGTTCAACTCATATGTCTGTCTATTGTTTGGCTGGAAGCCATAGGCGTGTGTTCAATTCAGACCTGAAGGGCAGCTAGGGGCCATAGTCTCAGTGGTTCCAGCAGGCTCTATCGGGCCAGCAAACCTGGTCTCCCCACCTCTTTTTTTTTTCCCAAATGATTTTGAGTTTTATTCTACATTGTTCTCCCTGTCTATCCAGGATCTCCTACATAGATCCTCTTCCAAGTGGTTGGCAATAGTAGCCAGGCACCATCTAGTTCTTCTGGTCTCATAGTTGTATAGGCTACAGATCGGATGGTGTACCAGTCGTTAAGACTAATTGTTTCCATGAATTTTTGGTTTTCTTCAATCTTCTTGGCTCTGGATGAGGACAGACCCATCGTTGCATCTAGATGGCAGCTTGCAAGCTTTTAAGTTCCCCATTGCTACTCACCACAGTAGGAGGTGGAACAATGTAGTTCCCCATTGCTACTTACCACAGTAGGAGGTGGAACAATGTTTTGTGTAGTATGTTATGCCAGTTGAGCTTGATGTCCTCTGTGATTATGGTCCCGAGCCCACAGGTTAAACTACTCGGTCCCTCTGGGTAGCTGGCTGTGACCAAGCAGTGACTACAACCTTGCCCCTTGTCAGCTCCACTATACACCTGGGAATTCAGATCATACACATAAAGCTATAGGACCATTGTCTGCCAACCCTATACATGTTCTCGTGTACACTCTCCACTTCATAGACATACTTAAGAGTTCAACCTGTCCACCCATCTATCCACCCATATACTCATGTTTGCCTTCATTGAGCATGCCATACTATATGTGCAAAAGGGTTCATCTTTGTTGTCTGTACTTCCCATGTACCTCTCTATGTCTTTCTCTTCCTCAATGCCACTATATTGATCACTCACATTTGGTACATTGCCCTTCTCTTCACTCAAATAAAAACTAATCTCTGTCTATCTAACAGTATTCCCTCCCCTCCCCTCCCACTCCTGGTAACCAACAAAGAACATGTCTTTCTATAGATAAACATTTCCTTGACTATTACAATAATGGACTGATACAATATTTGTCCTTTTGTGATAGACTTATTTCACTCAGCATAATGTCCTCCAAGTTTATGCAGTGTTTTGCAGATTCTTCATTATTCTTTAGGGTTGCATAGTATTCCATTGTGTGTATATACCATAGTTTGGATATCCATTCCTCAGTTGATGGACACGTAGGTTGTTTCCATCTTTTGGCTATTGTAAATAGTGCCGTGATGAACATGAATCTTGCATGTGTTTGTTCTTGTCATGACTCTCACTTCTTCAGGATAGATACCTAGTAATGGAATAGCTGGGTCGAATGGTATTTCTAGTTACAGCTTTTGAAGGAATCGCCATACTGCTTTCGACAATGGTTGTACCATTTTAGAGTCCCACCAGCAGTGTATGAGAGTCCCAATCTCTCCACATCCTCGCCAGCATTTGTTATTTTCTGTCTTGTTGAACTTTGCTACTAGTGCTGGAGCAAGATGGTACCTCATTGTTGTTTTGATTTGCATCT
>NW_006921738.1:7041859-7042487 GCF_000298275.1 Orycteropus afer afer | reverse complement strand
TGTTTTGGAGTAGTTTGAGTAGGATTGGTAATCAGTTCTTATCTGAATGTTTTGTAGAATTCTCCGGTGAAACTGTCTGGGCCAGGACTTTTTTTTGATTGGTAATTTTTTGATGACCTGTTCAATTTCTTCTTTTGTGATGGACCTGTTCAACTTTTCCACATCAATCTGTGTTAATTTAGGTAAGTGGTGTGTTTGTAGAAATCTGTCCATTTCTTCCAGATTTTCAAATTTGTTCGAGTATAGTTCTTCATAGTATCCTGATATTATCCTTTCAATTTCAGTTGGTTCTGTTGTGATGTCACTCATTTTGTTTCTTATTTGTGTTTCTTGTATTCTCTCTCTCTTTTCCTTTGTTAAATTTGCCAGTGGTTTGTCAGTTTATTGATCTTTTCAAAAAACCAGCTTCTGGTCCTGTTGATTTTTTCTATTGCTTTTCTGTTTTCTGTTTCATTGCTTTTCTATTTTCTGTTTCATTGATTTTTGCTCGAATCTTTATTATTTCCTTTCTTCTGGTGACTGTGGGTTTTTCTTGCTGTTCTTTTTCTAATTGTTGGAGATGTTAATTTAAAGTGTTGATTTTGGCTCCTTCTTCTTTTTTGATGCGTGCATTTATTGCTATAAATTG
>NW_006921738.1:7032604-7040389 GCF_000298275.1 Orycteropus afer afer | reverse complement strand
TTCCCTGTTTACAATCTTGTAAGCTCATTTTACTTTGGATATGTCCATAGCTGTGGTTTCTGGGTTATGTCATCTTGTGTATGAATGGTTGATTGTTATTTGCTATTTTTGGTTCTCTGTTCAGAGGACTCCTTTTAGCGTCTATAGTAAGGTTGGTCTGGTTTTAACCAGTTCCTTTAGTTTCTGCTTATCTGGAAATCTCCTCATTTCACCATCATTTTTGAGGGAAAATTTTGCCGGGTATATAATTCTTGGTTGAAAATTTTTCTATTTCAAGGTTTTATATATATCATCCCATTGCCTTGTCACTTGCATGGTCTCTGCTGAGAAATCAAAGCTTATTCTTACTGGCTGTCCTTTGTAGGTAACTTTTTGTTTTTCCCGTGCTGCTTTCAGAATTCTTTGTCCTTGGTTTTGGTAAGTTTGATGATGATATGTCTTGGTGATTTTCTTTTGGGGTCTATCCTGGTTGGGGTTCATTGGAGTTCCTGAATAGATATGTTCTCCTCTTTTATCATATCAGTGAAGTTCTCCTCCAACAGATCTTGGACAATTTTCTCAGTGGTTTTATTTTTCTCTTCCTGTTGAAATTCTAGTGACACATAGATTATTTCTTTTGATGTTATTCCCACATGAAATGTAGGCTTTTTTTTCATTTTGTTTTGATTTTTTTTCTGATTGATTCCTTTCCAAAGTAGTATTCAGGTATTTGTCTTCAGTCTCATTAATTCTGTCTTCATGGCATGAATTCTACCCCTTTGCCCTTCCAATGTGTTATCTATTTTTGACAATTTTGTATTAATCTTTTGGATTTCTCTCTGTGGATTTAGAATCATTTCTAACTTTTCATTTATTTTGTCATTTTGTTCTTGTATTTTCTTCCTTCTTCTAAGGTTTTTTCTGTGTTTTCTTTGGTCTGTTTCTCAATCCTTTGAAGATACCTACAGATAATTCTTTTGAATTCGTTATCAGAGAGTTCGAATGCTCCTTCTTCCTTAGGGATGTGTTCTTGGTCTGTATCCTGCTCCCTTTTTTCTACCACTTTATCTTGCTTCTTTGTGTGGACTGTGATTGACTGTTGTCTCTGAGGCATCGTGGTATTTATTAAGATCTCTGTTAATTGTTTATGCAGAGCAGCCAAGGGTTATTCAGGCTCTTCTTGGTTGTTTTTTATCATTGGGCTGTTGGTGGAGAAGGAGGTGCTGACTCTTGCTCAGTAAGTAGTTGCAGGAAGTGTGGGTGTACTTGTGTATTATGGGGAGTGTTGCTGCCTCCCACTTAGTTAGACAAAAATTACAATTGAATAACCATCAAAAAATTAAAAGCACATGGACAAAAAATACACCATGCAATCACACAGCAACAATAACCAAAAAAAAGAAAAAAGGGAAAAATGAAAAAGAAAAAACAAGATAACTGCAGTATCTGGTAATAGGACACTAATAGAAAAAAGGTAGAGAAGGAGAATAATGAGGGAAAAAATGGGAAAAATGCAACAAAAAAAAATTTAATTAGGAACTTGGAAAAGAAAAAAAAAAGATGTAAACTAGGACCTTGGAAGGGAAGAATAGTAAAAAGGATAAAATTATCAATAATAATAGTAGTTTTAAAACAGACAAATACAAGCAAACTAAACACCAGAACAAAGAAAGAGAAAAAGAAGAAGGAAAAAAAAAAATCGGCAGAGTACAGTGCAGGGCACCCAGGCTCCATCCGAGCACACAGACAGGGATGGAGTTCCTGTGGGCCCAGAACATAGGTGGGAGTGGGGGGTGGCTGCATCTCCATTCACCAAGCGGGTGTGGGGTATAAGAGTAATGAGGAATATTGCACCTTTTCAGTCGTGCTGGTCCGGAGAATTATTGGGGTTACTAGAAAGCAGAACGTCTTCTTAAGCCCCTGAAATCTGGTACAGTGTTGTCGCTTTAGGTTGTCTCTAGCTGCTGCTTACATATTGATTTGTTTTGTCTTGGTTTTATGGTTTAATATTTTGAAACGGTGAAGCTGGTGTATTTTATTTTATTATTGATTCAGGTATGTTGGGTCGCTCTGCTGTTTTCTTTGTGATGATGGAATCACTGTGTGGAATGTGGATATGTGTTTCTGTTTGTCATAAAGACGGTTTAGAGTTCAAAGCTGGAGGTTTTATGGTAATTGGCTGAATGTGGTTTCTTCTGTTGAATGAGTGAAGTTATTGGTGGAGAAGGTGGGAGCAGAAGAATGAAAGCTTGGTGTTGCTAGGGTCGGTTTTCCTGGGCTTTGCACAGGCTATTATTGATGATGGAGTTATTTAGAAGCCTGCGGCTCAATCTCAGGAAAGATTCCTGTTGTTAGGGAGTCGGCACTTTCCACCAGGCTCAAGTTCACTCAAAGACCCTACTTCTGAGGTCCCTCAGCACCAGAAAGCCGATCCAAGGCAAATTCCCAGGACTGCACTCAGTCATGGCTTCCTCTCTCTCCCCACCCTGTCTGCCTGCAGCGCTGGCACAATCCCACCACACCACTAATGGCTCAGGACTTTGTGATACTGCCCATCTGCGGCGCCAAAATGCGCGCGATTTCAGCTGTTTTGGAGCTGGGGGAGTACCTTCTAGTAAACTGTGGTCCCGATATCAGTGATAAAGATAAGCACAATTTCCCCCAGGCTGGCCCAAGCCCACTCAGTGACCTGCTCAGAAGGGAGCGAGCTCACCCTCCTGGCGCAACAGTGAGCTCTCTGTTTGAGTTTCACTGGTACTGCGCATGCCCGTTTGCTCTTAAGTGACCCAAATTACCGATAAAATCAGGTGGTGGAGGCAGATCCTTGGGGCTGTTTCCTGGGATGTTGGTGAAGTTGCTGGTATGCTGATATAAGGGGTCTTGTTCCTTGGCTCATGGGGATCTCAGGTGGCCTCCCTCGCCCACCAGTCAGTGACTGCCCCAGGGAAGTTTCCAGTTGCCTCTCTCGGCTGCCCATTTTTCCTCCGGCAGGTAGCTCTTTCTTAAATAATCTTCCTGTGTCTTTCCTCTAATTCTGCTCTTCTGTGTTTGGTGCACTCTGATTCAGTGAGCTGTTCAAAATCACTAATTCAAACCGCTGTACCTAGTTTTTCAAGGGCTTAGATGCTAGAGGGAAATAGCGTGTTGCTTACTGATGAGACTCCATTTTGAATCTGTGAATAATAGTAGTATTAAGTGGTCTTTCTTACAGGCATATGGATATTATATTATCACTGGCAGAATTGTACTTCAAGATAGTTCTTGATACATTGTTTGTGATGATGAATGCCACACCATTCCTCTCCAATTTGTCATTTCTGGCATAGTAGATCATATGATTGTCTGATTCAAAATGGCCAAAACCAATCCATTTCAGCTATTTCCTGGAATATTGATCTTTTATACACTCCATTTCATTTTTGACAACTTCCCATTGTCCTGGATACATATTTCATGCATTCCATGTTCCAATTATTAATGGATGTTTGCAGCTGTTTCTTCTCATCTTGAGATGTGGCACATCAGCAAATGGAGGTCCCAACAGCTTTACTCTGTCCACATCATTAAGGTTGGCTCTACTCTGAGGAGACAGCTCTTCCCCAGCCATATTTTGAATACCTTCTGACCTGAGCGGCTCATCTTCTGGTACTATATCACATAGTGTTTCAAGGCTATTCTTAAAGTTTTCCAGTAATGTATCAGACATTCATAAAGTATTCATAAGGTTTTCACTGGCCAGTTCTTTGAGAAGTGGATGGCCTTTTCATCCTTTCAAGTCTGTCGTAATCTGGAAACTCCACTGAAACCTGTCCACCGTGTATAACCCTGCTGACATTTGAAACACCGGTGCCATAGCCTTTAACCTCACTGCAACACGCAAACCACCACAATATGACAAACTGACAGACAAGTTTGTGTCCCTTAGTTGTTTCAAACCACTCTGCTCACTTCCTGGTCTCCATCAGCCATTCCAAACTGCTGCTTTCCCTTAGCCACTCCAAACCCACCGAGTTGCTTCCCGGCCTGCCCCAGCCACTCCAATGCCTGCCTGCCACACCTGGCTCACTTACCTTGGCCTTCCCCAGCCACTCCAACATCCACCTGCTGTGCCTGGCTTGCTCACAGGATCTACCCCAGCCGCTCCAACACCTACCTGCTGCACCTGACTCACTTACCTGATTTGGTTTTGTTTTTCAAAACAAAATCGTATATTAGCTTATTAAACCAAAATCAAACCGGTTGCTGTTGAGTCAATTACAGTTGATGGTGAGCCCATGGATTATAGAAAAGAACTGTTCTGTGTTCTTATAAATTACATTATGGTATATAAAATTTAAGTTTGTCTGATTTTTCAGTCTATGTCCTCTGATTATTTTGAAGCAAATCATACTATTTCAATTGTAAATATTTTCTCTCTTTTACATACCAAGATAATTCCTCTTTTAAAAGAATAACTATAAAAGCATTATTATATCTAAAAATGTTGTTGTTAGGAGTTGGTTACAACTCGTAGTCATCCTGTGTACAACAGAAGAAAATATTGCCTGGTCCTGCGCCATCCTCATAATTATTGCTATGTTTGAGCCCATTGCTGCAGCACTGTGTCCATTTGTTGAGAGTCTTCCTGTTTTTTGCTGACCCTGTACTTTACTAGGCATGATGTCCTTCTCCAGGGAGTGGTCCCCTCCTAGTAACATGTCCAAAGTATGTGAGATGAAGTCTCGCCTTATTCCCTCACAGGGAGCATTCTGACTGTATTTCTTCCAAGACGGGTTTACTTATTCTTCTGGCAGTCCATGATATATATCTAATATTCTTTGCTAACACTATAATTAATATGAATCAGTTATCCTTACTCATTGTCCAGCTTTTGCATGCTTATGAGGTGATTGCCTCTTGCTCTATGTGCAGGTTCTGTGTGAGCACAATTAAGTGTTCTGGAGTTCTTCACAGTGTTATCCATAATTTGTTGTGATCCATACAGTTGAATAGCTTTGCATAGTCCATAAAACACAAGTAAATATCTTTCTGGTGTTCTCTACTTTCAGCCAAGATGTGTCTGACATCAACAATGATATCCCTTGTTCTACATTTTCTTCTGAAGCCGGCTTGAATTTCTGGCATCATCCTTGTTGATGTACTGCTGCAACTGTTTTTGAATTCAGTAAAATTTTACTTTCATGTGATACTAATGATATTGTTTGATAATTCCATGTTCTGTTAGATCTCCTTTCATTGTAATGGGCATAAATATGGATACCTAAAAATAAGTATCCCTTGTTGTTGTTATATGCCGTTGAGTCAGACCCGACTCATAGTGACCCCTCCTTGGGTTTCTGAAGCAGTATCACTACAGAAGTAGATTGCCCAACCTTCATTCTGAGGAGGGGCTGGTGGGTTTGAACCGCCAGCCTTCCGATTAGTAGTCAAGTGCCTTAGGCACTACACTACCAGAGCTCCCTTAATTATCCCTAATACCTTTTAATATCATATCTTTAATCAAATTTCTTTAGTTTTTTCATGGTGTTGTATATTTGTTTATTTTTAAAATTGATTTATTTGAATCATGATCCAAATAAGGTTTCCCTACTAATTTCTTCTTTTAATTTATTGTTTTTTCTTAGGTTGGTCTCTTGACATACAGTATTAATTCATTCTCTTTTAACATAAGACAGATTAATATAAGAGTTTTTTTATCTTTTCCACTAGCCCCTTCCACTGGCTTTTCCCCACAGCTACCATCTACCTCAAAGCAACACTTTTGATTCATATTGTTTCTAAAATATAGAGCAGATTATGCACTCCTAAGCTTAAAAGTCTTCAGTGGATAAGCAAAGTATGAAAGAATGTGTTTAGCATGATTTTCTTATGTTAAAAAAAAAAAGGTGGGTATATATGCTTGTATAGCTATAGATTGTTTTAAGAAAGATTCATAAGAAGTTATTAATAATACTTGCCTTTATGGAGGAAAACTGGATGACTGAAGTGACAAGAAGGCTTTAAATATTCATAATTTGTTTGAATTATTTTATTTATGTGATTGTTTCTGTTCATTTGAAATGAAACAATTATTTTTTAAAGTAAATACCTACATGAATTCTTACTGAATAGTAAGTATAAAAGTCTGAACCTGGTATCGATGGACCTTCCATTGTTATGCTCCCACTTATCTTTCCCTTTTATTCCCTTCTAGAATACAGCCCTCCTGTGTGACATTTAGAATGTGTCAGTATGGCCTTGGTTGTCAGTGTTGAGGGACTGCTATTATCATTAATGCACAAGGGCCCAAGATCCTAAATTTTCCATAGTACTTAGTGTGTCCCATCCAAAATGTCTTTAGCTTACCTTTTACAGGCATTTTTCTCCTATATATTCCCTGCCACCCTAGGGAAACAAAAACTTTAACCATGCTTTTCAATTAAATTATATATATTTTTACTACTAAAAATATTTTGTTTGTGTATTTTCCTATTTTTATAATAATTAATTTGTCCTATCAGAGTTTTAAATTCTTATGGGCAGAGATGTATTTATATGAGTCTTTGTGACTTTTAGAAAGCTAAACTCTTTTTATATCAGCTTTTATAAAAAGGAGATGATAATGTCAGTACATTGTAGGATTGTTACGAGAATTAAATGTTAGTGAGTATAACATAATATATATTGTAGTACATTGCACAGTGCTTTATATATGATAGACATTCAGTAAAGCATTTGGAATAAAATATTTGGAATATTGATTAATAAATGAATGAATTAAACTGAACATTATTCTCACTTTTCATAGAGATTAATGGAAATATAAACTGTAGATTTTTCTGCACCAGGTATTATTTATTTTTGATGAAAGTGTACAATGTCAAAGATACACCATTTCAATAATTTCTACATGTATGATTCATGACGTTGATTACATTCTTCAAGTAGTGCTACTATTCTTGCTATCCTTTTTCACATATTCGACTACCGTTGTCTCAAATTCACTACCCCCTAAACTTCCCATCCATTTTTTCTAGTTACCTTTGTCAATTTATTCTCATATAGATTATTCTTTGAGAGCACAAGCTCAAAGTGGCATACTTTACTAATTAATTAAGATCAACTATTTTTTGGTTTAATGAAAACTTCAGGGGATAGTTGTGATTTAATGTTTTAAGTTTAAAAATTATTTCAGGGCAATATTTTTATATACATCCAGCCTTAATGGTTCCAGAAATTCTGGATTCCATTGAGAATTTGTATTTGAATTATCCTCTTTTGGTCAGGATTCTTTTATAGAATCTCTGATGAAAACATTTAGTAATGGCCAGGCATGGCTGAGGATGTATCTACAACCAATATTTGTTAACATATTTGTTTATCCATTCATTCATTGATATAAGAAATAGTAATTGAGTATTTCTTATGTGCTAGGCACTAATGCCAAGTGTTGGGGATACACTGGTCAATAAAGACTTTGTCTGATCACAAGGAGCTTATATGGCTACTAATGGAATATGTGTTCTATAAAAGAGTGCAATTGGAAGAATCCTATATTAGTTTTGATGGTCGGAGTACATATAATAAGCTTTTCCAGTTTGAGACTATGTCTGAAATTTCTCTTTGGTAAACCAAATCATTGCATCTTTATTTTGTTTGCTTTGGAAAATAACTAGAATATCAGCCATGACAGCTTTAGCTGCCAACATTGTTATTCCAAACAATAATAATAATGACTTCATTATTATTCTGCATAACATACCCTTCATAACATTGAGATTTTTGACATCCCCGAAAGGCTGGAAGTAGGATTCTTTTTTTTTTTTT
>NW_006921738.1:7016979-7026419 GCF_000298275.1 Orycteropus afer afer | reverse complement strand
CTTCTGTGTCTGTGTTAATTGGTTTCCCTTTTCTTTGTTGAAGAGGGTCTGTGCAATCCTTCTGCCTAGTCCGCCATCTTGCCCCGCCCTCTCTGGAAGTAGGATTCTTAAGGTATTATTTCAAATTATGGTTTTATTTTCATAGTGACTATTTTAAAATTTGCTATTATTGAGAAAACATTTATGAATTGAATTCCATGTTATAGTTAGTAGGGAGGCTTTAAAAATTGGCAAATTCTTGAGTTTAATACTTGTAATTTCATATTTAGAATTAATTCTGTTTCTCCACATATTAGGTATTAACTCCACAAAAACTGGAATTGTTAACAACCCAAATACAACAAGAATTAGAAACCCCAATGAGAGAGCGTTTTCGGAATCTGGATGAAGTAAGTAATTTATTTAGAAAAATAGTGCATTTATTTTCATGTGTCTGTATGGCTTTATCAAAAGCATCATTCTCCCACTCACATACCCTGCAGTATCTTCATTTCTTACTGAGAGTCCTAGTAATGACCTCTGAGGCTCTGTATGATTGGGCTCTATCACTTTTATGACCTTGTTTCCTTCATCCGCATTGGCCTCCTTGATGTTTCTTTGGTTTGCCAGATAATGGTGCAAGTCAAGAGCTCTTGCTCTAGCTGTTACTTCTGCCTTAAACACTCTTCTTCCTGATGTCTCCTTGGCTAACTTCCTCATGTCTTTTAAGTCTTTGCTAAAATGTTGCCTTCTCATTAAGCCCAACTTTGCTGCCCCTCTCCTCCCAAATTAACATTGCAAACTGTCTTTTTTCTCACTGCTTAAACCTCTGGATCCTCCCTTAAGTTGCTCTGTTTTTTTTTTTTTTTTTTTATCTTTTGTCTAGTAGTGCTCATCTCATATGCTTTGTAATTAATTTATTATGTTTATGGTTTATTTTCTATTTTGTTCTCTTTAGAAAGTAAGCTCTGTGAGAGCTGAAACCTTTACCTGTTTGCTCATTTTACACCCAAAATTTCTAGAGCATATCCTGGCATAGAGTAGTTTCTCAGTTAGTATTTGTTCAGTAAAAGAAGGAATCTCATGCAACCTCAGAAAAGTAAAAACTTGTTACAGTTTTACTTCAGGTAGAAACCAGTCTCCTTATAAGAAGTATAGGTATATGACTAAATTTTAATATAAACCGAAAAACCAAACCCATGTTGTCAAGTCGATTGCGACTCATAGTGACCCCCATTGGGTTTTCAAGGTGGTAAATCTATAGGAAAGTAGATTGCCCAGTCTTGCGTCTGCAGAGTGGCTGGTGGGTTTGAACCACCAACCTTCTGGTTAGCAGTCAGATGCCTTAGGCACTGTGCTACGTATTAGGTACATTTTATATTTTTTGCCTTATTTAACAAACATACCAGGCTTTTTACGTACAAATGAGTATTGTCCCTTTCAGAATGAACTCCTTTGAGAAGCTGTAGTCTAGTGATGTTGCCATTACAACAAAACAGTTGTATACTACCTCTTTTATAGTGACTTACTGAGTTGGTCTGACTCGACGGCACATAACAACAACAACAACAACTGAGTTGGTAGCATCTTTTAAATATACTTTGTTGTGGCAAAGCATTGTACTTGGGAATAGATTTCATTTTTAGAAATAAAATCAGTCATCGTAAAGGTAGATGATCAAGCTAAGTAAAGACATTAAAAAAATAAAAATCAAAGTGTGTCTCTAATGAAATCATGAAACCCATTTTCCTGGTTTGTGAACTGGCCTTGAAGAGAAGAAATCTTTCAACCAAAAATTTATAGGGAGCTGAGTATTTTAGGAGACATACTTTTCCCAATACCTAATTATGGATGCATATGGAAAATAGTATCTCTCCTGCATCTTTCTGCTCCATTGCCCAGGTGTAATTGGGTATTCAGAATGTCAGGAGCTTTTGTGGAGCATAGGAAGCAGGACTGCCACACTCCAGGGATTGCATGTGATCCTTTTTCCCCAGGGGAGTTGGCACTACATATATTATTCAGGCAGGTGTGTTAAATTGAGTTCAACTGTCACTGTAATATTTAATTGAACTTTAAGTTATTGTACTGAAAATTAAAATAATCTTTTGTCTGCTTTGAATTAATCTGGTCCAACTTTTGGGGGTATTTCATACTTTATCATAAAATTATTTTTTTCATATGATTATATTATTTTGAAAGATGTGCTGCATTCTTAAGTGTTACTTCATTAAGCCCACTGGTCAAAATTTTTGGCATAGTATACATTTTATTTAATGAGATTCAGTTGAAGAGATAAGCTTAATTGAATAGTAATTTATTGTATTGGTACCTTCTCAGAAATGTACTAATTCTGTATGTAGGATACTTGTCATGAGATTTTTTCCAAGGTACATTAATGTTCCTGTGAAACTTCTCTGTTTATTTATTTAGAATGACTCTGGATATAATGTAATTTAAAATTACATTTGCAAAAGTGATTTTTCAGAATCAACACAGATTTCATTTATAAATTTGTGAAAAATGGCAATCTTCTTTTAATTTAGGAAGTAGAAAAGTATAGAGCTGAATATAATAAGATGCGTTATGAACATACATTTCTCAAATCAGAATTTGAACATCAGAAAGAAGAATTTGGACGTATTTTAGAAGAAGAAAAAATAAAATATGAATCAGAGGTGAGTGATTGATTTTACTAGTCTAGATATTATTGTTCTAGTCAATAAAATTTCATGATTATATATTTTTGTAAATCCAAAATTAGAGTTGATTGTATCATCATTTTTATTAATTAATGAACTATTTGTCAGAGTTTTCCTCTGCTCTGTCTATAGCACATTTTTCTTCTGAATGTTCTGTTTTGGTTGTTAGATTTTTGTATCACTTTCTTCCTTTCTTTTGCCTCAGCCAATGGAGATGGACAGCTGTGGGGATTTCCATCATTCAAAGTCTCTCCTCTGGGAAACACTGCAAAAATAAAAATTAAAAAATGAAAAATTAAAAAACAAAGTCTTCCCTCTGTCATAGCCACAGGGACAGATTTCTCTTTGCAGATATAGTTTGTGTGTTTCCTTATTTAGCACTTCCCCCTCTGCTTCTTGGAACTAAACCACATCCAGGAGAGCTCTAGCTACCAGCTTATGCACCATCTTTCCACTGATATAATAGATTAGGGTGTGCCAATCACCTTGTTTTTGACATCTGCACCTGCAACATTCACCCCTACTCTACCTCCACTGCTTTTGGCAGCCTTTATATTTATTTTGTGGGTTGTCTACTAGTTTTGGTAGAAACTGAGCCTTACGTTTTTGTTTTCATCTTCATGTTGCTTTTTGGATGATTTTTCAGGATGGAAAGAGAAATACCAATTTTATCCTTCCATATTCAAATCAGAGATGTAGTGCTAGTTTGAATTTCTGAAAAACAGTTCCATGTCTAGCTATGTGATACATTCTGTATACAAACACTTACAGACTCATTTATTCTATTATTGTTATTTGGAATTAAGACTTAAAACATACTTACCTTACTTTAAGAATTACTAAATATTGGGGAGTGCACCCAAGAACATCTATAGGGTTGGCAGACAATGGTCCTATAACTTTATGTGTATGATCTGAATTCCCAGTTTTATAATGGAGCTGACAAGGGGCAAGGTTGTAGTCACTGCTTGGTCACAGCCAACTACCCAGAGGGACCAAGTAGTTGAACCTGTGGGCTCGGGACCATAGTCGAAGAGGACATCAAGCTCGATTGGCATAACATACTACACAAATCATTGTTCCACCTCCTACTGTGGCAAGTAGCGACTGGGATCTTAAAAGCTTGCAAGCTGCCTTCTAGATGCAATGATGGGTCTCTCCTCATCCAGAGCTAAGAAGATTGAAGAAAACCAAAAATTCATGGAAACAATTAGTCCTTGCGACTGGTACACCATCTAATGCAGCCTCTACAACTATGAGACCAGAAGAACTAGATGGTGCCTGGCTACTATTGCCAACCACTTGGAATAGGATCTATATAGGACATCCTGGATAGACAAGGAGAACAATGTGGAACAAAACTCAAAATCATTTGGAGAAAAAAAAAAGGGGGGGAGGAACCAGGTTTGCTGGCCCAATAGAGCCTGGTGGAACCACTGAGACTATGGCCCCTAGCTGCCCTTCAGGTCTGGAATTGAATGCATGCCTGTGGCTCCCAGCCAAACAGTAGACAGGCATATGAGTTGAACATTTACCTGAGGTAGATACACTCCTTGGAGAGAACAAGCATGGGAGAAAGAAGGGCTGCTTATGCACAGGGAGACAGTTCAGGGGGCAGGAGTGTATGGAGGGATGGACACAGGCAAGAGGTAACTATTGGGGGGAAGTAGGAGGGGAGATGTTGCATTGTGGTAAATTGTGGTCAATGTCATGAGACAAAGTGTATGTGAACTGCTGTATGGAAAGTGTGTTTGCTCTGCAAATTTTCACCCAAATCACAATAAAAAGAAAAAAAAAAGAAAAAAAGGGATACATCTTATTTTTCACTTATCCTTTCCTGCAACAAAATGTCACATACACATAATTTGAAAAGATCCCTGTTTTATATGGTTTGGTTTTCAAAATGTAAACTGTTACAAATACAACATTCCAAAGGCACAGAAAGAGTAAAGATTAATAGTATTTTTTTTAATATATATTTTATTTTTTTTATTTATATATTTACAGTGTTCCCTCTTCTCTCCTCCCCTCTCATCCCTGGTAACTAACCAGGAAAGTTTCCTTCCATGTGTAAACTTTTCCTTGACTTTTTACAATAATGAACTAAAAAAAAAAAAAAAAGAATTACTAAATATTTATAGTGTTATTGGCATCTCATAAAAAAACAAAACTTTGTTATTTGAATCAGACTGATTTACTCTCATCAGTGAGTAAACTATTCCATGATAGATACGTAAGAAGCTGTATGAACTTTCATCATTTGAGTTTGTTAACAGTATATGTGGTAGTTAAGGTATGTGTCTACTTGGCTAGGCCTGGTTTTGAGTGGATGGGCAGCTGGATGTAGTTATTCCCCTTGGTGAGATTGGTAATCATCTCCGTGGTGGAATCTACTGGTGCAGCAGAGTAGCTGCCTTAGGGATGTGGTCTGCTCCTAGTATATAAGAAGCAGTTTTGAGGAAGGTCTCTAGTTTTTGGCACGCTTGGACCCTGCATGTAGCCGAGTCTTCATTTAGCAGCCTGCCATGTTTCTTGCTGATCTTGGAATTGTCTCTGGATTTGAACTAGTGGCCTGCCATGTTGTTTGGTAATATTGGGACTGTGCCATTTTATTTGTTGACCTTGGGTTTGTCAGCCTCGGCAGCCAGCAGCTGCCTGAGTGAAGAGATGCCTCCAGCTTCAGTGGGGCGGGAGCAAGAGGCAGAGCTGAAGCCTAGAGACAAGGGGCTTTCACCCAGTTCTAGAGCTTGGCACTTTGAACTCAGACTTCTAGCCTCCAAAATTTTTAAGAGAATAAACTCCTGTTTGTTAAAGCCGTCCCATTTGTGGGTGTTTCTGTTAGAGCGGTACTAGAGATAACCAAAACAATATATATAGTACCAGTAAACTATAAATATTTGTAATAGTCATTTTCATTTTTAAAATTCTTTAGAGCTTTAAATGCTTCATTTGTATATTATCTCACTTCCATTTTAATAGTGAGATGAGTAGGACTATATTCATTTTCTTCATTTGTAAACGCAGAAACTAAGGTGTAGGATAAGTGACTTGCTCAAAGTCTTAAGATAAAAGTCAGCAGCCAAATTAGTAGAACTCAGGTATCTCAGCTCCTAGTCCCGAGCTCTAACTGTTCTGCTTAGAGAACACCCAACAACTGTAATTTTGTCAAGAGGTCAGTTGCTCTGTACTACATTTGATTATTGAAGGCTTGGAATCTGTAATTATGAGACTTAAAGGCATTGCATGTAAAACATTTTCTTGTGAAAAATAGGAATGATAAAGGTTGCCAGTCTAAAATGAACATTTTTAGAGAGTAACTACTGAGAAAGTTACTATAAATAATGTGTGCTTCATTTTATACTTTGCCTTTAAGTCTATTTATCTGGTAGCAATCATTTGCATTCTCTAGTTTCTTTGTTTTGTTTTCTGAAAGAAGGAAATCTGCATCTTAAATCTGGTGACTAATCTTTTTCACCCATGGAAGACCAAATGATACTCATTAAAATTTTAAGGGGTCAGTAGCATCATTAATTTTCATAATTGGAATATCTTACGTTATTCTTAGGAATCTGAAGTTAAACTGCCACCTAAAAAGTCATAATTAGTAGAGGCCAGAAAAGTAAAAGTTTCTGATAAGATTAAAGCTCTTTTCCTTCTACTTCCTAATTGATTATGAAGGAACATTTTTAATTAGTGGGTAATTGGGAATTTGCTTTAGTTCCATCACTTATCGTTATACTCCAGTTTTTAAACACAATAACAGTAAAACATCATGAAGTGATTGTGGAAAGAGCAGAAAAATGTCAAAATGGAGCCTTCTTTTGCCACTTTCTGATTTTATAGTTTAAACTAGTATAAAATAATTTATTTTAATAAAAATGATTTGAATTTCTTGCATTAATTAAGGACTCATGCTATACTTGTGCATATTTACTTCTACAGATAAAAGAAGTAACTGAATATTCTTCAGTGGTTTGGTTTTTAGGGAAATAGTATAGGACGACTTTGTTAGTGTTTTCCTGAGAAGCACTATAGGAATTAACATCTCCCTTATGATATTCTGAATTCAAAGCAATATATGAAACAATATATCTTTATTTTATGAAAAAGGTAAAGCCATGATTTCTCAATGCATTTTCTCTAAATGTTATTAAGCCTGTGACTTTATAAAGATGAAATTCTGAAGTTATATGCACATTTACACATTATTCAAAAGTGGTACTATTATTTCCCTTGTTATTAGAACTTTAATTCATTATTTTGAAAATAGTAATGAAGAACAATACAGGGAATTTTAGGTATAGGTAATTATACTGGTAAGGAGCCCTGGTGGTGTAGTGGTTAAGCACTGAGTTGTTAATTGAAAGATTGGTGGTTCAAAGCCACCAATAACTCCGTAGGAGAAGGATGTGGCAGTCTGCCTCCATAAAGATTACAGCTTTGGAAACTCTATGGGACATTTCTACACTGTCCCGTAGGGCTGCTATGAGTTGGAGTCAACTTGATGGCAATGGGTTTTTGGTTTGTAATTATACTGGTAGACTGATTGAGTGAAAGAAGCAAGGATAATTCAGTGGAGAGGTATTAAGATCTCAGGAGAAATGGTCAAGGAACACTGCATCATATGAAAAACCATGAAACTGACAATGTATAATGACAGGTCAATGAAATTCTTCTATCAGGCTCTTCAAACAAATTAAGTTTTCCCTTGGCTTTTGTGTATGTCACTGTGGCAGGTGAAACAGCAATGTTCCCATAGCATAAAGGAGAACTTTTTTGGGTCCTTGTTACCACATGCTATTTTTTTTTCCTTACAGCACTGGTAGCACAAAACTGATAGTGTATCTGAATTTGGTTCTTATTCTGATACCTGTATTAGTTGTTGCTTATTGTTGTTGTTGTTGTTATGTGCCACCAAGTCAGACCTGACTCAGCGACCCCTCCTTGGGTTTCCAAGGCAGTATCACTACAGAAGTAAATTGCCCAACCTTCCTTCTGAGGAGTGGCTGGTGGGTTTGAACTGCCAGCCTTCTGGTTAGCAGTCAAGTGCCTTAGGCACTACGCTAGACATCATGAAACCTCTCAAAACACTTCCTTTTTATTCTGGGAGATTGTGAAGTTGTAATCTGGAGTACTTGTTCAGGTCTAAATGGTTTATCTAAAATATTCCATGTTCTCTAACCCATACTCTTCTCAGATTACTGTGAACCACATGACAATAGGCAAGAGTCTTCTAAATTAAAATTAAATTACCTTGTACCTGGGATTCTCTGGGATTGATTTTTGCATGCTTTTAAAACGGCTTTGTGAAATGTTTAGTTTATTTGTGTTTTCTGTGCCAGAATGCAGTCTTGCAGCAGATGCTGTGGTGGTTGCAGTGGTGCTTAACCACTGCACCATTAGGGCTCCTGTAAACTTTTTACATCTAAAATCAGTATTTTAAAATATTTATATGTTTATTTAGTATGACGTTTAGAATTGACTTCTGTGTGCATCAGAATTGCACAGATATCCTGATCTGTGAAATGGTGTTAATAGTAGTACCCGTTTCACGGAGAAGGAGTTCTGGTGGTGCAGGGGTTAAAGCATTTGGCTGCTAACCCAGAGGTTGCAGTTGGAACCCACCAGCCACTCTGCAAGAGAAAGATGAGACAGTCTGCTTGCATAAAGATTTACAGCCTTGGAAACCCTATGAGGCAGTTCTACCCTGTCTTGTAGGGACACTATGAGTCAGAATCGACTCAATGGCAGTGGGGTTTTTATTTTTTTTGTTTGTTTGTTCTATCTCATGGAGTGTTGTGAGGATTTAATAAATTAAAATGTGAAGTATTTAGACAGGTGCTTAGCACGTAGTAAGCATTCATTGAATAGCTATTGGTGGTGCAAACATTTTGTTCTCTACTACCATACTAAAGTTTGGTGGTTTGACTCATCCCAACAGCACTATAGAAGAATGGTCTGGTAATCGGTTTCCTTAAAAACTGCAGTCATGAAAACTCTCTGGAACATTTCTGTCTGTAACATGTGGGGCAGCTATGAGTTGGAATCAGTGTTTTGTTTTGTTTTGTTTTTTCAATCCTCATCTATCTCTATATCTCACTGGTTCTACTTCTGTAGAGTACCCTAAGACACAGATTGTGTTCTCCTACTAAAATAGAATCAAGCAAGTAGTCAGTAACAGAAAGATAGTAGGAAAATCTACCTGGAAACAAAATGACATACTTCTAAATAATTCATGGGTTAAAGAGGAATTTTCAAGGGAAATAAAAAATGCGTAGACCTAAATGAAAAGGCAGTATATCAAAATATTTGGGATACAGCCACAGGAGTGCTGAAAGGGAAGGTTATAGCAGTAAGCAGTAAGTATACACATTAGAAAAGAGGAAAAGTCTCAAGTCAGTAATCTAAGCTCACCTCAAGAACCCACCTCAATGCAGGGATGGTTCAACATTAGAAAAACAATCAACGTCATCTACCGCGTAAATAAAACAAAGGAGAAAAACCACACGATCATATCAATTGATGCAGAAAGGCATTTGACAAAATCCAACACCCATTTCTGATCAAAACTCTCAGCAAAATAGGAATAATAAAGGGCATGTATGCAAAACCAACAGCCAACATTACTCTCAATGGAGAGATACTGAAACCATTCCTCTTGAGAACAGGAACCAGACAAGGATGCCTGCTATCACCACTTCTATTCAACATTGTACTGGAAGTCCTAGCCAGGGCCATAAGGCAAGAAAGGGAAATCAA
>NW_006921738.1:6987957-7013846 GCF_000298275.1 Orycteropus afer afer | reverse complement strand
AAAAAAAAAAAAAAAAAAACCCACCTCATAAAAAGAAGAGCAAAATAAATCTAACGAAAGCAATTGAAGGAAGTAATGAACAGAAACCAATGAAATTGAAAACCAAATACAATAGAAAAATCAGTGAAACAAAGGGAGGGTTCTTTGAAAAGATGAATAAAATTGACAGACATCTAGCAAGACTGACAAAGCAAAAAAGGCACAATTACATGTATCAGAATGAAACAGGGCTATCACTACAGACCCTCCAGCACCATAAGGATAATAAAAGAATCCTGTGTACAATGCTATCCATACAACTTAGATGAAATGAGTGAATTCCTTAAAAGGCACAAACTACCACAACTCACCCAATATGGAAGAATTATTAAGGAGAGGAGCCCTGATGACACAACAGTTAAGTGCTCACCTGCTACCTGAAAGGTTAGTGGTTGGAAGATCACCTAGCAGCTCTGTGGGAGAAACCGAGCAATCTGCTCCCGTGAAGATTGCAAAACCACCAAACCCCCTGCTGCTGAGTCCATTCTGACTCATAGTGACCCTATAGGGCAGAATAGAACTGCCCTGTAGGGTTTCCAAGGGTGTAAATCTTTTCTTTTCTTTTCTTTTCTTTTTTTTTTTTTTGTGGTTCTCACCTTAGGTTTATTTGAGAGTACATCAGTTTTGGTGGTGTTGGGAGGTGGGGTGGGTGGAGAGAGAATGCTAAGGCTATAAATCTTTATAGAAGCAGATTGCTTTATCTTTCTCCTGAGGACCACCTGGTGGAGTTGAACAGCTAACCTTTTCGTTAGCAGCCAAGTGCTTTAACCACTGCACCACCAGAACTCCTCCAGTAAAGATTATACAGCCTAGAAAACCCTATGGGGCAGGTCTACTCTCACTTTGAATCACTGTGAATTGAAATTGACTTCACAGCATGTAACAACAACAGCAGCATAACTATTAAGGATTGAATTCATCATTTTAAAACTAACAAAAAGAACGGTTTCACTGGAAAATTCTGCCCAGTGTTTAAAGAAGATGTAAGACCAATTCTACCTGATCTCTTCTAAAAAATAAAAGAGGAAGATTGTTACTATTGGGAGAAAACGGGATAAAAGAGTACACAAGAACTCTTTGTATTCTTTCTTATAAGTGCGTGTGAACCTGAAATTGTTTAACCAGAGAAAAGGACAAATCTCTCTCTCTATATATATATACATACATACATACATTCATATATATTTATACACACACACACATAATACTTAAAGACAATTACAATAGACTTCCAGAATTCTTGTTGGAAATAACGTAGGGGATCATATCTTTAAAATACCTAAACAAAAAGAAGTATAGGTAGTCTATCCTGTACTCTTAACTATTTCTCTATGCTGCATCCATAAAGGTAATAAAAACAAAAGATGGATAGAGCAATTAGGTATACTCCCTTTCTCTTTTGTGTACTCTGGGGATTTGGAGTAGTACTACCATCCTAGGTCAACTATTATTCCTAATCCCTGATAGATTTCTACTCAGTTTCTTTTGCTTCATTTTTTTAAAAATAAAATGGATTAGTACATCATCTTTCCTGCCATACAAGGCAAACTTGGATAAATGCCATAAAATAGAAATTGAAACAAAGCCCCTTGGAAATTTAGAGGAAGGATTGAGAGTTTAACAGGTTAAAGATATCAGAGCAGAAGACATGTGAATCTGATTGAGAGTGGAGGAGGGGGAAAGAGCTGAGAATGTGTTCTGGGTCTGTGCCTAGGTGACAGGGACCAGAGTGGTGTAATGGCAGTGATTGAATGTAAGCTCCTTGAGAGCAGAGATTTTGTGTTTATTTCCTTGTCTGCTAGGTTTTTTACTTTATCCTCACTGCCTGGAACAGTGCTGGGTGCAATGTAAGTACTCAATAAATATTTGTTGTGTAAATAAGTGTGTGTGTGTGTGTGTGTGTATGGGAGCTGTGGTGGCATAGTGCCTAAGGCATTTGACTGCTAGCCAGAAGGCTGAAGGTTCAAGCCCACCAGCCACTCCTGGGAAGGAGGATTGAACAATCTACTTCCGTAGAGATACCGCCTGGGAAACCCAGGGAGGAGCTCTATGAGGCGAATGGACTCAACAGCAATGAGTTTATTTTCGGAGTTTTCAGCCTGGGATCTAACCCTGACCCTGCCTTTAACTAGCTGCCATCTAATCCTATATCTTCAGCTGTCACTTAAGCTATCACACAGATTCCTTTCAAAATTACTGGTGGTGGTTTTCATTATGTGCCGTCAAGTTGGTTCTGACTCAGAGTAACCCTGTGTACAGCAAAAAAACTGCCCAGTCCTGTGCCATCCATATAGTCATTGCTATATTTGAGCCCATTTTTGCAGCCACTGTGTCAGTCTATCTTGTTGAGGGACTTCCTCTTTTTTGCTGACCTACTTGAGTAAGCATGGTGTCTTTCTTCTGGGACTTGGCCCTTCTGAGAACATGTGTAAAGTATGTGAGATGAAAGTCTCACCATCCTCACCTGCCAGGAACATTCTAGCTATACTTCTAAGACTTTCTTTACTGTACCTCAAACCCACTGCCATTGAGTCGGATCTGATTCACAGTGACCCCTCCTTGGATTTCCGAGGTGGTATCACTACGGAAGTAGATTGCCCAACCTTCCTTCCGAGGAGTGGTTGGTGGGTTTGAGCTGCCAGTCTTCTGGTTAGTAGTCACATGTCTTAGGCACTATGCCACCAGAGCTTCCTTCTCTACTGTAGAAAGCAATAATACAGAAAACATGCTGGTCGAAAACATTAACTTATGATCTCATATGTAAAATGGGGAGAGAAAAGAAAATACTGCTATTAAATGCGATTTTGCTGTATAGAGCTCAGTGCTTGATCATAGCGAATACTCATAAAGGGCACTATTATCTGGACCTGATTTGCACGTTGACTTTAGCACCACTGTGTGAGCCATCAGCACCTCTAATAATAAGGTAGACACCAAAACCGTACTTCATGAGAAAGCTAAATGGGATTTGAAAGATCCTCCAGCCCAAGCTCTTCATTGTAACTGAGGCCAGAGTGGAAAAGTAACTTGGACAAAGTCACACAGCTAGCTGAAGGAAACAGAATATGGAAGAAAAAATTAGTCAGGAACCAAACCTTGAGGTAATGTTTATATGTAAAGGATGAAAAGAGAAATGGAAGAAAAACACTAATTACTTAGTTTTTGAGGGCTTGACTTTGAATGCTATAGCTGTTTTCTAGGATAAATTTTATTTTTTGGAAAAAATAGTAATTTGTCTGCTAGATAGCTCTACTTAATATTTCCCATTTGGTGTATGTCTAAACCCAAATTGGAATCACTGCTTGTTAAAACTGAGAAGAGGATCTTCAGTCCAGTCTCTCATTTTACAGATGAGAGAGAGAGATTCTTCTCTGAAGTGGAGGTCTCACATTTCTTACATTCATTGATAGCTCTGTGAGCAATTGGTTATCTCTTGGGCCACTTTTGCCTGCATTGTAGACTATTGCTTTAGAGGTTAGGTTTGTGTGTCAGCTTGGCTGGGCCTGCTTGAGTGGCTGGGCAGCTGGTGGTAGTTGTTCCCCGTGATGAGAATGGAGATCGACTCCATGGTGGAGTCTGCTGTGAGCAGCTGAGTAGCTGCCTTAGGGATGTGGTCTGCTTCCTTTATGTAAGCAAAGGCCTTGGGGAATGGCCTCTAGCTTATGGCACACTTGGACCCTGCATGTAGCCATGTCATTGTTCAGCAGCCTGCCATGCTCTGCCGACCTTGGGACTTACAGTGGACTTAAACTGATGGCCTGCCGTGTGGTTTGGTTACATCGGGACTGTGCCTTTTTACTTACCAACCTTGGGTTTGTTGGCCTCAGCACTGAGTGAACACTGCCTCTGACTCCAGTGGGCTGGGAGCAGGAGGCAGAGCTGGACCCCATGGTTGAGGGGCTTTCACCCAGCCCCTAGAGCCTGGCACTTTGAACTTGGACTTAAAGCCTCCAAACTGTGAGAGAATAATAAACTCCTGTTTGTTCAGGCCATCCCATTTGTGGTACATTCCTGTTAGAGCAGCACTAGGTAGCCAGAACAGAGGCCTTTTATCTTGGAGTGGACCTTCTAAGATCATCTTGGCTACATACAACCTTTGCTGTTTAGAGCACAGTTTATTTTGTTTGTTTTTATTTTTAACAGTTGAATCCTTTCTTAAGTGAAACACATCTTAAGTTGAAGAAACCCAATATAAAACAAATTAAAAAGTGGAATTTTCTGGTTAACAGCAGATTTGTTGGTGGTGGTAAGGGGTAGGTAGTTGAGATCAAGAAGGAGAAAGAATGAGTTGCACTCTGATTACTTGGCCCCTTCATCCCTACAGGTAGATGTGAGGACCTCTGCAATACCTCATAGGCTAGAGAGCAGTTAAAATTCCCTGACTTGGAAGCACATGGAGTCTAGTAATGATAGTTGTCAAGAAAGACAAGACTACTGGTGCGTTGGCTCTATACATTCACCAGTGACTTTTCCATATGCCCTGGAGTAATGATTTTTACAGTCTTTTCCTGAACTTCAAGAACTAAGAGCTGGGCCATCATTACAACTAGGACTTTAATAAACTCTCAGCTATCATTTAAAAACTCTCATCAATCACATTTGTATTTATTTACACTGCTTGTCTAGCAGCTTTTGTGTCAATTAAATTGCCTTGAAATAGATAATTTTATTAGTATAGACATAGTCCAGGAATTACTGTTACATGAGGAAAAGCTTAGCACTAGTGTATTGATTTTGCATAAACAGAGTCTCTGTAATGTTCTGATGAATTTTAAAATACTTGATGTATTTTTAATATTTATTTTCATAGTATTATTTATAATTTTGAATTTTAGTCAGCAGCTGATTAAGGACTATGTTAGACACCATTGAAAGACAGAGGTAAATTAGAATAAGGTCCCTCTCCTTACATTTGAGTCAAGCTGAGCACAGCACGAAGAACCTGACATTTTACATTTTTTTCCTTTGTACTCCGTCTCGCCACCTAAGCTTTCATGTTATACAATTTTTAATTTTAATTTACTGACTTATAAAGCATGTTCTTGATTGAAAATTTAATTATTTAAGTTTGTATTCTTTTCTTTTAAATTACTATTAGATTGCAAGACTGGAGGAAGATAAAGAAGAACTACATAACCAGCTGCTTAGTGTTGATCCCACAAGAGACAGCAAACGAGTGGAACAACTTGTTAGAGAAAAAGTCCATTTATGTCAGAAAGTAAAAGGTTTAGAGGCTGAAGTAGCAGAATTAAGGGCTGAAAAAGAGAATTCTGGCGCTCAGGTAGAAAGTGTCCAAAGAATACAGGTGCGGCAGTTGGCTGAGATGCAGGCTACAGTTAGATCCCTAGAGGTAAGATTTTAATTGCTTCCCGGTAGAATATGGTATCCCTTTTTAAAATGCAATTGACGAGCCTTTGATTTTTAGAGCATAAATGTATGCTCACAATCTAATGCTGACGCATTTGTGGAATCCCAAGAGTATATATTCAAAAGCAAAAAGCTATTGATTCATAAGCAATAACTTTGGTACCCATTTACAGTGGGATTATTTATTCTCTGGGAGTTGGATCACCTATCTGACATAATTTAACTCTTACAATACCACAGAACAGAATAAACAAAATCCAAATAAATAAATAAAATTGAGTCTCTGAAGTCATCTCAAACCAAAGAGAACAATTTTTTCCTAGGTAGTAACTTCCTTATAGGAGCTCTGGTAGCATAGTGCCTAAGGCACTTGACTGCTAACCAGAAGGCTGGCGGTTCAAACTCACCAGCCACTCCTCAGAAGGAAGGTTGGGCAATCTACTTCCATAGTGATGCCACCTTGGAAACCCAAGGAGGGGTTGCTGTGAGTTGGGACCGACTTAACCTCAAACAACAACAATAACAACAACAACAATTTCCTAATACTGGGATTTGAGATCTTAAAATCATAAATCATTTTTTAACAGAAATGCCATACTTACGACGGCTTCTTGCCAGAGTAATTAAACTCAGCTTAGTTACTAATGCAAAGAAGCCTTTACTGAATTATTTCTCTGAGTTTACTAGAGAAAGATAAGAGTTGGCAGAGCCAGGGTAGTCCTCCTAGGGCTATTACTCCCTTATAAAAATTCTGGGTTTTTATCTTAATCAGATATGCTTACTTCTCTTAGTTGTTACTGCCTAACATGTAACAGATATACCAGTTTAATTATTTTGACTGATGCGAAATGTTTTTCAATTCTTATAAAGTAGTTGTGAAATGATTCAGAGGAAAATTAGTGGGCACTTAGTTTGTAATTAAAATCCAATATCCAAATCCAAAATGTTGATTTTTTTTTTTTTTTTCCATTCAGCAAGCTGGACAAGGAGTGCATTGATATGTTTTGAAGAGTAGAAGCCACCTTTTTATTTCTTAGATAAGTTTGTAATATTACTTTCTGGTGTCCGGAACTAAAGTTGACAGTATCATTGGACTTTAGATATGAAGCAGTTTACACTAAGATTGTTTATGTCACCATCTTCCCATCCTTAATGTATTTTATATAGTGACAGAATAAATGGGATGGTTACAGTTAAATATAGTACATGATTCCACTATGAAACTTTTGATTGAGGCCATTTAAAGTGATTACTTTCAGAGTAAGCCGAATGATGACAAATGGTGGAGTGCTTATTTGTGACATTTACAAAAGAGCCTATATATAGTTTTACCATTTATCAGATTAAATGAAAATAAGCACATGACATTCTTTTTTCTTTGACTTTGTTGGCTATTATTATGCCCAGGGAGTATCATTCTATATTTGAGGAAAATACCTTTTTTCCTAAATTATTTGTTCTTATTTGTTATATTTAAGATATATAGGACATGAGATGTTAAAAAACTGAAGCTTATCCTTTAAATGACAAGTATTTTTTCATTTTAACTATTTGAAGTACAGATATTTTAAAGAGAATTTTCCTTCCCTCATTAAAGGCTGCTGTGAATATTACCAACCAGAAATTTTCTTACTGGACTTTTCAGTTCTCACTCCTTGCTACTATCAAGGAACCCTATCTTCCAACTTCTGATACACTTTGTCATATGTGCTATAAATGTAAACCTCCCAAAAAATGTTCCAATTATGATAATAAGAGTAAATGGGTATCAAGCAGGTGCCTCAGGTAGTCCAGTGAGAGAAGTGCATAACTTATTTTGTTGCTGGCTCTTGTTATGGTGGTTCAAACCCACCAGCCACTCAGGTGGGGCAATCTACTTCTGTAGTGATACCACCTCGGAAACCCAAGGAGGGGGTCGCTATGAGTTGGGTCCGGCTTGATGGCAGTGAGTTTGGTTTGGTTTTGGTTTATTGTTATGTTGTTTGCCCTGACACCTTTATTGCATATTTTCTGGTTCTCCCAAATCTTCTGGCAAGGGAGACTACCACATAGGTATGTTCTGTGATAAATATACTACTTTTGTGGTCTGATAATGAAACCTTATTTTTGTATCTAAATTATTATTTCTTTAACTTGGTGGAGCAAGTGTCTTTTATTTGAATGTGACCAAAGTAGTTTGAGAAAATTCTTGTTACTTTGGTACCTGTTAATAATTGTGATTTTTTAAAATAATTTTTGGTAGTATGATTATACATGTATTTTTAAATAGTACTTAATAACTGTGAACAAATTAAAAAAAATTTTTTTTTAATAAAAGGCTGAAAAACAGTCCTCTAAACTACAGTCTGAACATTTGGAAAAAGAGCTACAATCAAGCAATGAACAAAATACTGTTTTAATTGGTAAATTGCATAAAGCTGAAAGAGAAGTAAATATATTGACAAGTAAAGTAAGTCCTCTTATACTTCTACTTCATTCTTTGAAAATTGTGATAACTATAGAATGACAAAGAAAATTTGTGTTAAATAGTTTAGTTCTTTTTATTGGATTTTTAAAAATCCTGTCATCCTACATCCCAAATGTGTGCAGAATCTGACAAATTCTTACCCACCTTCCCTCTAACCACTAACCACTCTAGTCCAGTCCTCTAGACCTAATTTTTCAATAGCTGCCTAACTGGTCTTTCCGCTCTCTGCCTTTTCTCCCATAGAGGCTTTTCTCTATAGAGCAATAAAAGTAATATTTTAAAAATTATTGTTAGATCATGTCATTCTTCTCTTCAAACCTTTCCAACGAGTTATCATCTTATTCAAAATGAAATAAAAAGTTCTTACCATTCAGAGCTCTGTGATCTGGTCACTGCACCCTTTCTAAAATCATCATTGTCCGTTTTCCCTCCTGGTCATTTTGCTTTTGCCTCACTGGCCTGCTCACTCTTCTTTGAGCAATCTCACTTTTACCTCAGGACATTTCCACTTGCATGCATTGATACAGCTTACTTCCTCACCTCCTTCAAATGTTACCTTATCAGAGAAGCCTCACGTGTCCTCATTTAATAAAATGACATCTTCCCTCTTTCTCTGCCCCACACTCTATCATCCTTACCTGGTGTACTTTTCTTCAGAGCTGCTAACGCTATCTGATATATTTATATGTTTACTTTTTGTCTTGCCTTTTTTTCCCCCTCACTCCCCTACCAAATGTAAGGACCAAGAGAGCAGAGATATTTCTGTAACTCCAGGTTCTAGAACCGTAGCAACACTAAATAAATATTTATTAAATGAATTAGCTAATATTAGCAGCATGATCTCCATTATGTTATTCTTTAAAATAATGTAATAATTTGAATATTGTAGAAACATTTTTTTGTATATAAAGGTTTTTTCAGGAACTTAAAGGATTTATTTCCCCTCAGATAAAGTATATGTAAGAACTCCAGTAACCAGAAATAGGATAGGTAGGTAGATAGATAGGTTGATAGATAGCTGCCATTGAGTTGACCCCAGCTTACGGTGAGTTTATGTACAACAGAATGAAATGTTGCCAGTCTTAGGTTATCCTTTGTTGATGAATTGTACCACTCCATCTCACTAACGGTCTCCCTTACCCTCACTGGCTCTCTTCTTTAAACATGATATCCTCCTCCAAAGGAGCCCTGGTGGCACAGTGGTTAAGTGGTTGGCTGCTAACTGAAAGGTCAGTGATTCAGACCCACCAGCTACTCCGACAGAGAGAGAGAGAGGGCAATCTGCTTCTATAAAAATTGCAGCCTTGGAAACTCTGTGGAGTCGTTCTACCCTATCCTGTAGGTCACTGTGAGTCGAAATCAGCTCAGGTGGCATACAACAACAATGCCCTCTTCTAGTGATAGATTCCTTCTAATGACATGTCCAAAGTAAATGAGTCAGATGTGACCTGTAAGATTTTCATTGGCTAATTACCAGAAGGAGATCACCAGGCCTTTCTTCCTTATCTATCTTAGTCCAGACTCTCACTTACTCACTGCCATCGAGTCGGATCCAACTCATAGTGACCCCTCCTTGCGTTTCTGAGGCGGTATCACTGTGGAATTAGATTTACCAGTGTTCCTTCTGAGGAACTGCTGGTAGGTTTGAACTGCCAGCCTCTTGGTTAGCAGTCAAATGCATTAGGCACTAAGTCAACAGAGCTCCCTTCTTAGTCCAAAAGCCTCGCTGAAACCTGTCCACCATGGGTGACCCTGCTATTTGAATTATCAGGGCGTAGCTTCTGGCATTACAGCTATACACAAGTAACCATAGTATGACAGACTGACAGACTAGTGGAGAAATAGGATAACAATGATAAAAGTATTTTTTAGACTACTATACTGAATAAGGGAGCTCTGGTAGCATAGTGCCTAAGGCACTTGACTGCTAACCAGAAAGCTGGCAGTTCAAACCCACCAGCCACTCCTCAGAAGGAAGATGGGGCAATCTACTTCTGTAGTGATACTGCCTTGGAAACCCAAGGAGGGGTCACTATGAGTCGGGTCTGACTCGATGGCACATAACAACAACAACAACACAGTGAATAAAGGTACTCTGGTGGCATAGAGGGTAAGGCATTTGGCTGTGAACCAGAAGGTTGGTGGTTCAAACCCAATAATACTCTGAAAGATGACAGAAAGATGAAAGAATCTACTTCTGTAAAGATTTACAGCTTTGGAAATCAGTGGGGGTCACTATGAGTTGGAATTGACTCAGTGACAGTGGGTTTAGGTTTTTGGTTTGGTAGTGAATAAGAATAACAGGTTTGGAGTTAGGAAAACTAGATTGAAATTCCAGTTCTTGCCTTTTCTAGTTATGTGACCTTGGGCAGTTGACTTCCCCTCTGAAAACTGTAGAGTCTTCCTCTATAAAATGGGGCTAATCCATATCTTATAGTGTTGTGGCAAAGATTATATGAAAGCACGTTGTTGTTGTTAGGTGCCATCGAGTCAGCTCTGACTCATAGTGACTCTGTGTACAGTAGGATGAAACACTGCTGAGTCCTGCACCATCCTCACAATCCTTGCTATACCTGAGCCTGCCGTTGAAGCCACTGTGTCATTCCATCCTGTTGAAGGCCTTCCCCTTTTTTTGTTTACCCTCCACCCTACCAAGCATAATATCCTTCTCCAGGGAATGGTCCCTTCTGACAACATGAACAAAAGAGGTAAGAAAAAGGCTAGCCATTCTTGCTTCCAAGGAGCATTCCAGCTGCACTTCTTTGATAACAGATTTGTTAGTTCTTCTGGCAGTTCATGGTACTTTGAATGTTCTTTGCCAACACCCAACTGAAAAGCATCACTCTTCTTTGGTCTTCCTTATTTATTGTCCAGCTTTCACATGGATATGAGGCTACTGAAATTACCATGACTTGAGTTCCCAAAAAAACAAACCAAACTCACTGCTGTTGAGTTGGATCCGACTCATAGTGCCCCCCCCCCTTGGGTTTCCAAGGAGGTATCACTATGGAAGTAGATTACCCAACCTTCCTTCCAGGAGTGGCTGGTGGGTTTGAACCACCAACCTTCTGGTTAGCAGTCAGATGCCTTAGGCACTATGCCACCAGAGTCCCTGGCTTGAGTCAGGCACACATTAGTCTTCAAAGAGACATCTTTGCTTTTCAGCACTTGAAAGAGGTCTTTTGCAGCAGATTTGCCCAGTGCAATATGTCATCTGATTTCTTGACTGTCTTGACTGTCGCTTCCGTTGCTGTTGATTGTAGAACCAAGTAATATGAAATCTTTGACATCTTCAGTCTTTTCTCCATTTATCGTGATGCTACATATTGGTCCAGTTGTGAAGATGTTCATTTTCTTTATGTTGAGGTGTAACCCATACTGTAAATTATAGTCTTTAATCTCATCTCTATCCATCATATTCATTTTCAGCAAGCAAGGCTGTGTTGTCTGCATGTCACAGGTTGTTAATGAATCTTCCTCCAACCCTGATGCAACTTTCTTCTTCATGTATTCCAGCTTCTCAGATTATTTGCTCAGCATACAGATTGAATAAGTATGTTGAAAAGATAAAACCCTAACACACTCCTTTCCTGATTTTAAACCATAAAGTATTCCTTTTTTCTGTTCGAATAATGGCCTTTTGGTCTATGTACAGGTTCCTCATGAGCACAATTAGGTGTTTTGGAATTCCCATTCCTCTCGGTGTTATCCATAATTTATTAGATCCACATAGTTAAATGCTTTTGTATAGTCAATAAAACACAAATAAACATCTTTCTGGTATTCTTTGCTTCCAGCCAAGATCCATCTGACATCAGCAATGATAACCCTAATTCCATGTCCTCATCAGAATCTAACTTGCATTTCTGGAAGTTCCCTGTCAATATACTGCTGCAACTGTTTTTGAACTGTTTTGAATTACCTTCAGCAATATTTTACTTGCATGTGATGTTAATGATACTGTTCAATAATTTTCACATTCTGTTGGATCACCTTTCTTTGGACTAGGTACAAATCCAGATCTTTTTCAATCAGTTGGCCAGGTAGCTACCTTTCAAACTTCTTGGCATAGATGAGTAAGTGCCTCCAGTGCGGCCTCCGTTTGTTGAAACATCGCAGTGGGTATTCCATCAATTCCCAAAACCATGTTTTTTACCAATTCCTTCAGTGCAGCTTGACTTCTTCCTTCAGTTCCATTGGTTCTTGAATTAGATGAACATCAACCAGTTCTTTTTAGTACAGTGACTCTATATAGTCTTCCATCTTATTTTGATGTTTCCAGTATCATTCGATATTTTGCCCATGGAATCATTGAGTACTGCAACTAGAGGTTTAAATTTTTTCTTCAGTTCTTTCAGCTTAAGAAGTGCTGAGTGTTTTTCCCTTTTGGTGTTCTAACTCCAGGTCTTGGCACAGTTTGTTGTAATAATTGACTTCGTCTTTTTGAGCTGTTCTTTGAAATCTTCTGTTCAGCTCAGTTATCTTGTCATTTCTTCCATTTGCTTTAGGTACTCTCTGTTTAAGAGCAAGTTTCAGAGTCTCTGCTGACAACTATTAAGGTCTTTTCTTCCTTTCTTGTCTTTTTAATGACCATTTGCTTTCTTCATAGATGATGTTCTTGATGTCATCCTACAAGTTGTCTGGTATTCAGTCATTGGTGTTCAGTGCCTCAAGTCTGTTTTTCAGATGGTCTCTAAATTCAGGTGGGATATAATCAAGGTCGTATTTTGGCTCTTGTGGACTTGTTTTAATTGTTTTCCGTTTCAGCTTAAATTTGCATATGTGCCATTGATGATCTTTCTCACCATCAGCTCCTGGCCTTGTTTTGGCTGAAGATATTGAGCTTCTCCATCACTTCTTTCCACAAATGTAGTTGATCTGATTCCTGTGTATTCCATCTGGTGAGGTCCATGTGTATAGCTGCTCCTTACATTGTTGAAAAAAGATATTCACAATGAATAAGTCGTTGGTCTTGCAGAATTCCATCATGCAATCTCTGGCATCATTTCTATCATCAAGTCCATACTTTCCAATTACTGGTGATTCTTTGTTTCCAGCTTTTGTGTTCCAATCACCAATAATAATTAATACATCCTGATTGCATGTTTGGTCGATTTCAGACTGCAGAAGTTGGTAAAAAGTCTTCAGTTTCCACATATTTGGGTTTGGTAGTTGGTGTGTAAATTTGAATAGTAGTAGTATTAACTAGTCTTCCTTGTAGGTGCATGGATATTATCCTATCACTAATAGCATTGTACTTCTGCATAGATCTTGAAACATGTTGTGTGACGCCATTCCCTGCGTAGTAGACTAGGGTTGTCTGATTCAAAGTAGCCAAAACTTGTCCATTTTAGCTCACTAATGTCTAGGATAATGATCTTTATGCATTCCATTTCATTTTTGACCACTTCCAATTTTCTTAGATTCAAACTTTGTACATTCCATGTTCTGATTATTAACAGATGTTGGCAGTTATTTTTTTCCTATTTTGAGTCATGCCACACCAGCAAATGGAAGTCCCGAAAGCTTAACTCCATCCTTGTCATTAAGGTCAGCTCTACTTTGAGGAGGCAACTCTTCCACAGTTGTATTTTGAGTGCCTTACGACCTGAAGATCTCATCTTCCAGCACTATGTCAGACAGTGTTTCAAGGGTATTCATAAAACTTTTCAGTATTATATCAGATGGTGTTTCACTGCTCTTCACAAGGTTTTCGCTGGTCAATTCTTTGAGAAGTGGATGTCCCCTTCTTTCTTCCAAGTCTGTGTTAGTCTAGAAGCTCCAATGAAACCTGTCTACCATGGGTGATCCTGCTGGTATTTGAAATATTGGTGACATAGCCTTCAGGCTCCCAGCAACATGTAAGCCACCACAGTATGACAAACTGACAGACGAGTGGTAGATGTGGAAAGTACGAATGATTATTCACATTCACTAGTGGCTTAAAAGGAATCCCTGAGTGGTACAAACAGTTAATGCTACTGGCAGCTAACTGTTGGACACTTGAGTCTGCCCAAATGTGCCTCAGAAGAAAGTCCTGACTATATACTTTGAAAAATCAGCCATTGGAAACCTTATGGATCACAGTTCTATGGTTACATACATGAGGTTGTCAGGACTCAGAATCTGGCAACTGGAGGTTGGGGGAAAACAGTGGCAGTGAGGGGGAGGGAGCTTAAAAAGAATTAGATTTTGTCAGTAAAGATTTCAGTTAGATTTATATTACCCCTCACACATGCGTACCTATATATATATCCTCATAAATATTATTCATTTCTGAACTAAATTCAGTTGATTCTTTCTTGCCCCTTTTATTAATATCTTGCCTCTCTCTTTTTTTGAAATTGTGATTTGGGTGAAAGTTTACAGAGCCAATTTGTTTTCTGTTCAGCAATTGAGAACACATTTTGTTTTGTGACATTGAGTACAGTCTCCATAGTGTAACAGAACTCTTTCCACTTCAACCCTGTGTTACCATTTCCCTTTGTCCTTCTTTCCTATCCCTTCCTGCCTTCTGAGTTTTATTCCTAGGCAAATGCTGCCTTTTTGATTTTGGATGGCTGATTGTTCTGATGAGTGCATCCGTCTCTGGTGTTATTGTTCACCTTAAAGACCTATCTGTCTTTTGGGTGAAAGTTGATCCACAGCTCTTA
This sequence comes from Orycteropus afer afer, assembly GCF_000298275.1. Taxonomy (NCBI): domain Eukaryota; kingdom Metazoa; phylum Chordata; class Mammalia; order Tubulidentata; family Orycteropodidae; genus Orycteropus; species Orycteropus afer. The sequence goes on along the minus strand of NW_006921738.1, from coordinate 6,999,320 downwards.
ATTGGTATCTTTACCTTCAGTTTTATAATCTAGCATATTTGCAATTAAGAGTTAACTTTCTAATATAAAGTTGATTGTGCTACCTTCAGTAGCTTCTTGTTGTTAGGTGTCCCTTAAGTCAGTTTTCTACTCATAGCGACCCATGTGACATAGTTGGTTAACAGGATAAATTTCTTTTGCATGGTATGCTAATCTCTCTGCTCTACCTATAACACATCCCTCATTGTTTCCAGGGCAGACCATGTGATATTATACCTCTTTGATGTTCTATATCTTATTACTTTTTCCTAGAATGCCCATTTTATTTCCAACCCTTATTTAAAGGAAGATGGGGCAATGTACTTCTGTAGTGATACTGCCTTGGAAACCCAAGGAGGGGTCGCTGTAAGTTGGGTCCGACTCAGTGGCACATAACAACAAAAGTATCATTGATTATTAGATTTTACATAGTTTAGGTTAATGAGATGGCCTTTTAAGGCAAAATCAAGCTGGATTATCCCACCCAGTTATTTGTAAAGAAGGGCCTGTTTTCTCTGTATCTTCTGGTGCCAAGTACTATTTCAGGCCCTGAAACAACTTCCTCCCTGGAAGATGCTTGCACTCTATACTGTCATTTCCACTTAGATTTTACAGTATGTACTTAATGGCAAGAAGATGACCAATGGTAACTTCACTTTTAATTATTAACAGGTAAAAGAACTTAAGCATGCAAACAAACTAGAAATAACAGACATCAAACTGGAGGCAGCAAGAGCTAAGAGTGAGCTAGAAAGAGAAAAGAATAAGATTCAAAGTGAGCTGGATGGTAATATATGATTTCTCATGCTTTTTACTATTAATTTTGGATATAAAGTCAAAGTAAAATTATTAAAATAGATCAACCTGAAATTTTATTTCCAGAATTTCCCTTAATCTTAGAGCACATACAGGATATTTTTATTTTGTTTATTTGTTAAATGTTTTCTTAAATGTGTAATCTTAAATTAAAAAAAAAATTCATGCTTATGTCGTAGTTACATGATTAATATATGAATTAATTGACACTTTAAAAATGAGATTCCTTACTTCCTGGATTTAGTTTTAAATCTATTTTGATCATGTAGTTATTATCTCTAGGCCATATGAAGTCTAAACAACATAAGGAAGATATATGGGTTGCAGGCCTAATTTTTTTTTTTTAAATGTGTACCCAAGGCCAGTTACTGGAACCCGGTTCAGCTTAGGCTTATTTATTTATCTTTAAATTTTTATTGTGATTTGAGTGAAAGTTTACAGAGCAGATTCATTTTCCATGTAGCAGTTCATACACATTTTGTCTCCTGACATTGACTGCCATTTCCCACAATGTAACAACTCTCTTCCAGCTTCCTCCATAGGTACCTCTTACTTGTGTCCTTCCCTCCCATGCACTCCTGCCCCCTGAACTGTCTCCCTGTGCATATACTGCCCTTCTTTTCTCCCATGATCTTTCCAAGGAGTGTATCTACCTGATAAAAATGTTCAGCCGATATGCCTGTCTGTTATTTGGCTAGAAGCCACAGGAGTGAGTTCAATTCCATACCTGAAGGACAACTAGGGGCCATAGTCTCAGGGGTTTCACCAGCTCTTATCAGACCAGCAAACCTGGTCTTTTTTTTTTTTTTATGATTTTTAAGTTTTGTTCCACATTGTTCTCCCACTCTATCTAGGATCTCCTGCATCCATCCCCCTCTGAGTGGTTGACAGTGGTAGCCTGGCATCTAGTTGTTCTGGTCTCATGGTCATAAAGGCTGAGGATTGCATGGTCTACCAGTCCCTTGTACTAATTGTTTTGATGCATCTTTGGTTTTCTTTATTCTTCTTTGCTCTGGATGAGGAGAGACCCATTGTTGCATCTAGATGGCCACTTATAAGCTTTTAAAATCCCAGTCGCTACTCACCAAAGTAGGATGTGGAATGATGTTTTTGTGTAGTATGTTATGTTAAGCTTATTTTTAAGTTTCATTTAGTCTTAGAGTGTCCATCTCATCAATAATCCACAGTAATTGTATTGTTTCTAACTTTCTTAATGTACTTAAATAAGCTGCCCTGGGCCTGCAGCTGTCCTCTATAGTTTCAGAAAGAGCTTATGACGAATGATTGTTTTTAATATCAGTTTCTAGGGCTTGGTTACAGTTAGGAACTCAATTTCTTAGGAACATAAAAAGTTTGGGATCCAGTTCTACGTTCTGTTTTAATTTACAAGTTATGAATATGTTTTATCCTACCTACAAAATACTTGCTATTTCCTTATAAGGAAGCAAAAGATTTTTTAATTCATTGCAAAACTTCAAATTTCCGTATTATGCATATTTTGTCCTACCAGAATCATAGATTTTGCAGGGTTTTTTGTTTTTTTTAACCCTCTTTCAGCCAGCTTCTTTAGGATATTGTCTATGGTATATTTGTGCCATAGAACCCAGGTCAAGTTCCCCAGCTGTCAGGATTCAAATGACTAAATGTATATAATCAGGTGATTGAATGTGTGTGCTAAATAAGGTGATAACAGAAAAATTAACTGAGTTTGTTTGGTTCTTTCTTTATCAGTCACATAAAGATCTTTGAGAGTATATATCCAGAGTGACTTATTTTCTAGATTCTTTTGTCTTATCATCTTATGAATGCTTACCCATAAGTGTGATTTTTCATCTTGATGATAATATGAAATATATTTTTCTCCTTAAAAAATACTAGGATTACAGTCAGACAATGACATTCTTAAATCAGCTGTTGAACACCACAAAATGCTCTTAGTGGAAAAGGATCGTGAATTAATACGTAAAGTACAAGCTGCCAAGGAAGAAGGTTATCAAAAACTTGTGGCATTACAAGATGAAAAGTAAGTACTTAATTACCTTATTTTATGTTAAATCTACTTGCAAATGAAAACATTTTGCTGTCATACAATCCAATATGTGTTCTTGTAACATAATTATCATCTGTTGTTTTAGGCTAGAACTTGAAAACAGATTAGCAGATCTAGAGAAAATGAAACTGGAACATGATGTTTGGAGGCAATCTGAAAAGGACCAGTGTGAAGAGAAACTGCGGGCTTCACAGATGGCAGAAGAGTCGGCCAGAAGGGAACTTCAGAGCATCAGGTTATATATATGTGTGTGTGTGTGTGTGTATGTTTATAATTTTAAAGTTTTCATTTTGAAATAATTTCAGAGTTACCAAAAGATTGTAAAAGTGGGCTGAAAAAATCTCCATATACCCTTCACCCATATTCCCCAAATATTAACATCGCACATAAGCATAGTGTAGTAATCAAAGCCAAGAAATTAACCTAAGCAGGAAATTAAATAAATATGATCATTGAACCTATAGACTTTATTCAGATATTATCAGTTGTCCCACTAATGTCCTTTTTCTGGTGCAGAAAATTTATTTAATCTGGAAAATATCCTCATTCAGTTTTTGGCTTTTATGATTTTACTTTTACTTTTCATTATTGCCAGCCATTTGTTTTATAGTATTTTCCTCATTGGGACTTGTCTTGCATTCTTCATGTTTAAACTTAGGTTATACATTTTTACCATGTTGTTGTTATGTGCTGTCGAGTCGGACCCGACTCATAGCGACCCCTTCTTGGGTTTCCGAGGCAGTATTACTACGGAAGTAGGCTGCCCCATCTTCCTTCCAAGGAAGTGGCTGGTGGGTTTGAAGCGCCAGCCTTCTGATTAGCAGTCAAGTGCTTTATGTTACCAGAGCTCCCCATTTTTACCACATATAATGCAAAAGATATTTTGTGTACTCTGTAGTGCTTCCTTTCAGAAGATACATGGTTTATTCCCTACTGGTGATATTACCTTTGCTCACTTGGTTAATGTTGTGTTTGCTCATTTTTTTCACGTAAAATTACTAAATTTATGTTATGAGGATTTACTTTGAGACTGTGTAAATATTCTCGTCATGTATTCCCGTCATATGTTAGTCCAGTAACTTTAGTGTTCATTGATAATAAAGCCTGATACAGTTATTACTGTAGTGTTTGCCCAATGGTGATTTTCTATTTCCATCATTCCTTCTACATTTATTAATTGGAATTATACTGAAAGGAAAAGCTTTCCTTCTCCTTGAAATATTATATTTATTTATTATCAATACAGACTCATGGATTCTTATTTTATTCTGTGAGTTACAATCTTTTATTATATTTTGTTGCTCAGATTGTCTCAGATTTGGCAGAGAGCTCTTTCAGGTTGATTCCTGTGTCTTTTTTACATATCCCCATCATTTTTTGTACTTATTTTTTATTTTCTGGCACCATAAAATGTTCTACTACTTGTGCTTTCCTTGTCCTAGCCCTGGAATCAACCCTTTGTCTAAGACCCTCTGGTTCCTTTTATTGGAGAGTGGTAATTAGAAATGGAAATCTCAACTCCAGATATGCTTATTAGTACTAGGATGTCATTGCTTCTAGGTCCTCTCAGTGGAATGAGCTAGAAAATATATGTGTGTGTGTGTACAGATATAGCTATTTCTTTATTTTATTCTATATGTATGGATGGGGCCGGCTATTTCTGTAAAGATTTACAACATCGGAAACCCAGTGGGGGTTGCTATGTGTCAGAACCAACTCGATGGCAGTGAGTTTGATTTTTTATTTTGTATTAATAATACGGGAGGTCTGGTAGCATAGTGCTAACCAGACTGCTAACCAGAAGGCTGGTGGTTCAAACCCTCCAGCCACTCCTCAGAAGGAAGGTTGGGCAATCTACTTCTGTAGTGATACTGCCTGGGAAACCCAAGGAGGGGTCGCTATGAGTTGGGTCCAACTCGATGGCATATAACAACAACAACAACAACATTAATAATGTATATAATGTCTGTATTGAGTTCATATCAATCTCTCTAATGGTAGTCCAACACCATGGAGTTTATTCTAGCTTTCCCCCTATTCTTATTTACAACTCCTTTGACAGGAGTAAGAAACCTGGCTTTTATTATGCATAGTGAAACCAGTAGGAAACTCATTGCCATGTAGTTCATTCCAACTCATAGCGTCTCTGTACAGAGTAGAAGTGGACTACGGGGTATCGTAGGTTTATTTATTTCCACAGTCCTAGAGTACGTATCAAGTAGTTTTGGAATTTCTGATTCATAACTCTCTGAAAGACTTAGTAACTAGTGTGTAATATTTGTGTACATTTCCTTTTGTCTTTAGACTTAGAGCATATTGTCAAAATACTATTTTAGAAAATTATTGAGGTTAGATCTTTCTTGCCAAAACTGTCTCTGACTGTGGTTGTTATTTATTTAGAAAACAGGTTCATTTCTTTCTGTTCTATTCCATTTTGGGTCTTTACCACATCCTTTTGGATTTTATTTAATTATTAATATATTTGACCATGTGAAACATCAACATGGTGCTGGAGGACAGAACTGTACAAAATAGGATACTCAAAAAAGTACCACTCCCCTCATCCATTCTGCCCTTTTCCAACACCCCTCATCTTTTCTTACCTACCCTCTTACAACCGAGATCATTAATTTCTGGTTTATCCTTCTTATCTGTGTTGCCCCCCCCCCCAAAATGAGCAGATACATGTATGTTTTATATCTATCTCTTTTGATAACAGTGCTAAGCAATGTATCTTGAAAATCTCTCCATATTAGTTCAAAGATCTTCCTCATTCATTTTTACAATTGCTTAGCACTCCATTGTTTGGATGTACCACAGTTTATTCAATCACTCTCTTATGTTTCAAGTATTTAGGTTGCTTCCAGTGTTTTGAGATGGTAATGTTGCAGTGAATAATCTTGTACATGTATGTATTTTCATGTTGTTGGAAGTATATCTTCAGGATAAATTACTGATGTGAATAGACGAATCAAAAGGAAAATGCATATGCTGTTTCGTTAGATATTGCCAAATTCCTGTCTAAGAGAATTGTATCATTTTGCCTTCCCATCAGTAATATGTGAGAATGCATGTTTTTCCACAGCCTTGCCGATAGAATATTCTCTCATACTATTTAATTTTTGCCAATCTGATAGGTGAGAAATTTCTTTTCTTATGAATTAACTTGAACAACTTTTCATATATTTAAGGGCTGTTTTTATCTTTTCTGTGAATTGCCTATTCATGTCTCTCCCCATTTTTCTAGATTTCTCTGATCCTTTACCTTTGCTTTTTAAGAGTCCTTTATATATTAGAAATATTAACCCTTTATCTTTGATATATGTTGCAAATATTTTGTCAGTTATCTTTTGAGTTAATATATGTTAATTTTTGGTATGCAGAATTTTTTATAATTAAATTTATCATTTTACTATTGCCTCTGGATTTTGAGTCATAGTCTTTTCTTGCACTGACATTAAAGAGGAATTCATACTCTTTTTGTTCTTGTATGACTTTATTATTTATTTTTTATCCCTGATTCAGTGGGAGTGTGTTCTTGTGTATGCTGTAAGTATGGATTTGCTTTTGCCTTTTTCTAAGTGGCTCATCAGTTGTCCGGGAGCTCTGGTAGCGTAGTGCCTGAGGCACTTGACTGCTAACCAGAAGACTGGTCGTTCAAACCCACCAGCCACTCCTTGGAAGGAAGGTTGGGCATCTACTTCCGAAGTGATACTGCCTCGGAAACCCAAGGAGGGGTCGCTATGAGTCGGTCTGACTCGACAGGCGGTCTGGTGGCGTAGTGCCTAAGACATTTGACTACTAACCAGAAGGCTGGCAGTGCAAACTCACCAGCCACTCCTAGGAAGGAAGGTTGGGCAGTCTACTTCCATAGTGATACTGCCTTGGCAACCCAAGGTGGGGTCGCTATGAATTGGGTCTGACTTGATGGCACATAACAACAATCAATTGTCAAATACTTTTATTAAAAAGCATCCTTTGCCCCAATGATTTGTGATAATAGTTTTATCATATATTAAATTTCTGTATATATTTGGGTATATTTCTGGGCTTTCTAATCTATTTCACTGGTGTATTCATCTATCTTGGTGCCACTACTACAATGTTTTACTTATACAATGCTTTATAATGTTTTATTGTCTGGTTGTGCCAATCTACCCTTATACTTTTTCTCTTTCAGTATTTTTCTGGCTATTTTTTTTTTGCTCCTTGCTACATTCTGAATTGCTTTTGAGCGAATGTCACCTGACCATTTGGTCTTGTATGGTTTACTGTTCTGAGGAGTATGTTCCTCATAGGTATTACTGTTCACTTTATAGACCTATTGTTTGACTGGAAGATAATCCCCAGGGCTGGGTTCGATTCCAGGTTTGAAGAGTGTCTAAGGGCCATAAACCTGGGGGTTCCACCAGTCTCTGTAAGATCAGTAAATCTAGTCTTTCTTGTGAGTTTGAATTTTGTTCTCTACTTTTTTCCCACTCTGTCCATGACCCTCTGTAGTGATCCCCATCAGAGTGGTAGTAGTGGTAGCTGGGTACCATCTAGTTCTAATGGTTCCAGGCTAGTGGAGGCTGTGATTCACATGGTCCACTAGTCCTCTGGACTAATTATTTCCTTTAGTCTTTGATTTTCTTTACTCTTCTTTGCTCTGGATGTGGAGAGAATGTCATAGCATCTCACATGGCCGTAAGCAGACTTTTAAGACCTCAGTCTTTCTAGCTATTCTTGCCTGTTTGTTTTCCATATGAACTTGAATATCAATTTATTTAGCATGATAATACTTGTAATTGTTTATTGGTATTGCATTAGAATTTTAAATTACTTCAAAGAACTTTCATCTTTATGACATTAAGTTTTCCTACCTGGGAACATAAATATGTTTCCATTCATTGAAATTTCGTTTGTATCTTTCAAGATTATCCTAAAACTTTCTTCTTAGAGTTTTGACACACTCCCATTTCAGGAGATGGCATATGATCTAGAACCAATGGTATTGAAGGAGGAAGTCAAAGCTGCAATGAAGTAATTGGCGAAGAACAAGGCTCCGGGAATTGACGGAATAGCCATTGAGATATTTTAACAAACGGATACCCCACTAGAGGCACTCACTCAGTTATGCCAACAGATTTGGAAGATAGCTACCTGGCCAGTTAACTGGAAGAGATCCATATTTGTACCCATTCCAAAGAAAGGTAATCCCACAGAATGTGGAAATTATCTAACAATATCATTAATATCGTGCCCGCAAGTAAGATCTTACTGAGAATAATTCAAAAATGGTTGCAGCGGTATATTGACAGAGAACTTACCAGAGGTGCAAGCTGGATTCAGAAGAAGACTTGGAACAAGGGATATCATAGCTGCTACCAGATGGATCTTGGCTCCAGGCAAAGAATACCAGAAAGATGTTTACTTGTGTTTTATTGACTATGCAAAGGCATTTGATTGTGTGGATCATGACAAATTATGGGTAACATTGAGAAGAATGGGAATTCCCAAACACTTGATTGTACTCATGAGGAACCTGTACATTGACCAGAAAGCTGTCGTTCGAAGAGAATAAGGGGACACTACATGATTTAAAATCAAGAAGGGAGTACATCAGGGTTGTATCCTTTCCTCATACTTTTTCAATCTATAGGCTGAGTAAATAATCCGAGAAGCTGGACTATATGAAGGAAAACAGGGCATCAGGATTGCAGGAAGAATCATTAACAACCTGAGATACGTTGACGACACAACTTTGTTTGCTGAAAGTGAGGATGACTTGAGGCACTTACTGATGAGGATTGAAGAATACAGTCTGCAGTATGGATTACATCTCAATATAAAGAAAACAAATATCCTCACAGGTGGACCAATAAGCAGCATCATGATAAATGGAGAAAAGATTGAGGTTGTCAGAGACTTCACATTGCTTGATTCTACAATTGACACCAGTGGAAGGAGCAGTCAGGACATTAGATGACGTGTAGCACTGGGCAGGTTGCTTGTGAAGGAGCTATTTTCAAGTGCTGAGGAGCAAGGATGTCTCCTTGAAGACTAAGGTGCACCTCACACAAGGCATATTTTCTTTCGGGTCATATGCATGTGAGAGCTGGACAATGAATAAGGAAGACTGAAGACGAGTTGATGCTTCTGATTTGTGGTGCTGGTGAAGAAAGCTGAAAGTACCATGGACTGCTAAAAGAACTAACAGATCTGTCCTGGAGGAAGTGCAGCCGAAATGCTCCTTTTAAGTGAGAATGGCCAGACTTCGTCTCACCTACTTTGGTCATGTTGTTAGAAGGGACCATTCCCTGGAGAAGGATGTCATGCTTGGTAAGGTGGAGGGTCAACAAAAGAGGGGAAGGCCTTCAGTGAGGTGGATTGACACGTTGGCTGCAGTGATGGGCTCAGTATAGCCAGGATTATGGAGCTGACACAGGATTGGGTGGTGGTTCGTTCTGCTGTGCATGGGATCGCTATGAGTCAGAAACAACTCAACGTCACCTGACAACAATAACAATGTCGTTCTCAAGTTTTGGCGTTGTAATAGTTAAAGCTGTGTGTCACTTTATCTGGGCCATGATTCTCAGTGGTTTAGCAGTTATGTAGTCATCCTCCATGATGAGATCTGATATAAGACAATCACCTCCATGAAGAAATCTGCTATGAATAGCCAGCCAATCAGGCATTTCCTCAGTGGTGTAGCCTACTTACAATGTATATGGATATCCTGGCAAAGATTTCTGGCATTTTGCTTGATCTGGATCCTGCATATGAGGTCATCTGGCTTCAGTTCCTAGATTTGAACTAGTGGCCTGCTGTATTGCCTACAGATCTTGGAATCATTGCCTTTGCAGCCTCTGACCCAACAGCCTGCCGTCTTACCTGCCGATCATGGATTCGTTACCCTCTGAAGCCAGCAGCCTGCTGAATTGCCTGCTTATCTTGGGCTTGTCAGCCCCTGCAGCTACATGAGTCAGGAGATGCCTCCAGCTTGATGTTTGACCCACGGACTTGGGAATTATTACCCTCTACAACTGTGTGAGCCATTTCCTTGAGATAAATTTCTCTCTCTCTTTCTTTCTTTCTTTCTTTCGTTCTCTGTTTCTAAGCTTGACTGGTTTTGCTTCTCTAGAGAATCCAGCCTAAGATGGGCATCAGTGTTATTCTTGCTCATAAAAAGTATTAGGAGGGTTTCTGTAATTTGTTGTGCTCTAGGACAAATACGGTGTAGTGAGGTTATCTGGATTTTGAAGAGTTGGTACAATTCTGGGAAGTCATCAAGGCTTGGTGACATTTTTTGCACTAAGTCTTTGATAACTTTATTTCTTCTATGGAAATCAGTCTATTTAAGCTATTTCTGATGAACTAATTTTGATAATCTATATTTTTTGTAAGAAGTTACTCATTTCATTTAAGTGTTCAAATTTATTTTCACAGAGATCTGTAAGATAGTTTTTTAAAAAATTTTTATTGTTACTCTGTTTCAGTGGTTATTTCCCTCTTGTCATTTCTTTATATTTGTATATTTTCTATCTTTCTTTCTTTTTTTTTATATTGTGATTTTGGTGAAAGTTTACAGAGCAAAATCATTTTCCATTCAACAGTTCATACACATACTGTTTCATGACATTTACTGAAATCCCCACAATGTAACAGCTTTCTTCCTACTTGTTCCATGTGGTTACCCTTTCCCTATGTCCTTCTTTCCTGTGCATTCATGCCCTGTGAGCTTTCTCCCTGTGCAAATGCTGCCCTCCTGATCTCCCATGATTTATTATTCTGAGGAGTATACCTACCTGGTATAATAGTTCACATCTGGTCCTGTCTGTTGTTTGGCTGGAAGTTAAGCCATGGGAATGAATTCAATTCCATGCCTGAAGGCTGACTAGGGTCATAGTCTCTGGGGTTTCACCACTCTCTCTCAGTCAAGAAATCTTGATCTTTTTTATGATTTTGAGTTCTGTTCCACATTTTTCTCCCACTCTATCCAAGATCTCCAATTTAGATCCCTTTCTGAGTGGTTGGCTGAGGTAGCTGGACGTCATCTAGTTCTTCTGGTGTCAGGATCATGTAGGCTCAGATTCCTATGGTCCACTAGTCCCTTGGACTAATTGTTTCCATGTGTCTTTGATTTTCTTCACACTTCTTTACTCTGTATCAGGAGAGACCAATAGTTGCATCTTAGATGACTGCTCTCAAGCTTTTAAGACCCCAGTCGCTACTCATGAAAGTGGGATGTAGGACAATGTTTTTTGTGTATGCCAGTTGAGCTTGATGTCCATGTGCAACCATGAACATGATCCTGAACCTGTGAGCCCAGCAACACACTTTCAAGGTATTTGGCTGTGGCAAAGAAGTTATCATAACTTTGACTCTTGTTGTCATTGTTGTTGTGTGTTGTCCAGTCGGACCTGACTCATAGCGACCCCTCCTTGGGTTTCCGAGGCAGTATCACTACGGAAGTAGATTGCCCCATCTTCCTTCCGAG
>NW_006921738.1:6985771-6987071 GCF_000298275.1 Orycteropus afer afer | reverse complement strand
TGAATTTGTTGCTGGTTTTTTTTTTTTTTTTTTTGGTGTTTTGTATCCCTGGGCTATTTTATTTCCTAAGCTAAGGTGGTTTTTTTTTTTTGGTAGTTATGTAAATGATATTGTTTTCTTTATTTCCTTTCAAAAGATCTCATTATTGATTTAGAGGTATTGAATTTTTTTTTTTAATGTTGATCTTGTATCCTGCCACTATGCTGAATCTTTCAATTAGTTCCAGTAGTTTTCTTGCTGAGTTGCTGGAATTTTCTATGTACAGAATCATATCACCTGCAAATAGGGGTAGTTTTAATTCTTCCTTATCAATTTGGATGTCTTTTATTTAGTCTATTTTTGTCTTTGTCTTTAAGGTGTGTCTCTTGTAGACAATATATTTATGGGTCATGTTTTCTGATCTGTTTTGCAACTCTCTGTTGCTTGATTGGTACATTTAATCCATTTACATTCAGTGCAGTTACCAACAACTATGAATTTATTGCTGTCATTTTGTTATGTGGTTGTTTTTTGTTTTGTTTTTGTGGTGTTGCTGATTTCTTTACTCCATATAGTTTTCTCTGCTGAGCTCATGTTGTTTATGGATTTTTAAAATCATGTCCTTCATTGCTGTTGTTTTAGTATTGGCTAAATATTTGTGCCTTTCCCCAGTTTATTTTGATGAAAATATTTATTAATTTTCTTTGAGAGTACCCTATGCTTATTATTTAGAAGTCTGTCTTTTCAATCCCAAAATTGTCTTCATTTCTGCTCCAGTTGGAAGTTTTGTATCTATACTGTTTATTCCGCGCCCCCCCCTTTTTTTTTTTTTTTTGGTTTGTAGTTTTCCTCGTTTACCAATGTCTCTAATTTTCCAGTTTACAGTCTGTAAGTTTATTTTACTTTGAATACTTCTATGTCTGGATTGGTTTCTGGGTTATGTCATCATTTGTGTTAATCATCAGTGGTTGTCTGCTGTTGCTGGTTCTCTGTCTGAAGGACTCCCTTTAGTAACTCTTGTAACAGTTTTCCTTAATTTCTCTTTATCTGGACATGTGCTAATTTTGCCATTATATTTAAGGGACAATTTTGCTGGGTTCTTGATTTACAATTTTTTTCTTTCAGGATTTTATATATGTCATCTGTTGCCCTCTCACCTGCATGGTTTCTGGTGAGAAATAATAGCTTAGTCTTTGTGGTTGCTCTTTGTGGATAACTTTTTCCTTTATTCTGTGCTGCTTTCAGGTTTTCATAAGTTTAATTATGATATGTCTTGGTGATTTTCTTTTGAGGTCTTTCCTATTTGGGGTTCATTTAACTT
>NW_006921738.1:6983203-6985671 GCF_000298275.1 Orycteropus afer afer | reverse complement strand
CAGATGTTCACCAAATTTCTCTGTGGTTTTATTTGTCTCTTCCTGTTCTAGAATTCCAGTTACATATAAGGTATTCCTTTTGATGATATATCTTAGACTTTCTTCACTTTTTAAAATCTTTTTTCTGATTGTTCCCTTAACAAAGTCATTTTGAGTGATTTGTCTTCGTTGTCACTAATTTTGTCTTCCACTGATCCAGTTCTACTCCTTTGCCCTTTCAATATATTGTGTATTTCTGAAATCTTAGTTTTAATTTCTGGATTTATGTTTGCTATTTTTGTATGGTTTCTAGTTTTTCGTTTATTTTATCAGTTTGTTCTTGTTTTCCTAAATTGTTCTAGAGTTTTGTCTATGTTGTCCTTAATTCAGTGTTTTATTTGAACTGTCTCTTAGTTGAATAATGCCTAAATATAATTATTTTGAATTCCTTATCAGGTAGTTATAATGCCATTTTCTGGCCCTGTATTCTGGTTCCTTCTTTGTGTGAACTAAGTTGTCATTTGTGTCCGAAACATTGTGATGTTTTTGTATTTATATTTAATTTGTGATTGTATGTTGGTGTGATTCACCCAGGGTTTTTTGGTTTTGGTTTCATTTTTGCTTTATTTTGTTTTTTTTTTTAATCTGAGTGAGCTGGGCTGTTGTGCTATTTTGTTCACTAGTTTGGCAGCACTCAGTCACTCACCACTTGTTTCCTGGTAGGTGTGATACAGGATGAGAATTTATGCACAGATCTCAGTTAGCTGTTTCTGTAGAGCATTTGGGGGAGGATTGGGCTGGTATTGGCCACAGTCTATTGTTGATCAGTTTGTGCAGAAGCTGGTGGTGTCTCTCACTCAGTGGGTGCAGCTGCAGGAGGTCCAGATGTGGTTGGTCACTGTTACTGTCTCCCACTGGGGGGATAAAACAGCAATAACAACAAAAATTTAAAAGAAGAGAACAGAAAACACAAACAACATAAGCAAATAACAACTACTACAAAAAGGTAAAAATGAAAAGAAAGGAGAAAAAATATAAAAAAGGATGAAGAGAAAAAAACAATAAGGAGAAGAAAAGAGAGCAAGAGAAAAAGAATAATAAAGAAAATAAAAATGCCAAAAGAAGAACGAGATAGGAAGAACAATTAGAAAGAAAAAAAAAAGGAAGAGAACAAGGAAAAGGAAAAAAGAGAATCAGGACTGGGAAAGAGAAGAAAGAAAGAAAGGAGGAGGAAAAAAAAAAAAAAACTACTGTAGATGCAAGTCACCTGGGCTGTGTGCCAGCTGACTAAGCAGGTGACAGGAAACAGGGTACCTCTTGTAGTACTTGTTCCTGCCTGTTCAGAAGGCAGTTGGGGGCAGGGTACTAGATCCCAGACAAGTTCTTGCTGATCCATAAGATGTCAGGGGGCAAAACATTTAGACCTAGAAAAAGTGCCTGCTGGCCCAAAGGTCTACTGAGAGCAAGGCGTTTGGTTCTAGAAGAAATTCTTGCCAGCTTATAAAGCAGCTGGCGACAGGGTGTCTGATCTTAGAAAAAGTTCTTGCTGTCCCAAAAGGTAACTGGGTTCAGACCCCCTGCTCCCAGAAAAAAATTACTGCTATCCCAAAAGAGGGCTTGGTCCCAGCAAAAGTTCCTGCCAGCCCAAAAGGCAGCTGGGAGCAGGATGGCTGTCGCTAAACTAGTTCCTGTCTACCCATAAGGCAACTGGGAGCAGGACACCTGATCCCAGGCCCAGAAGGTATATGGGGCCAGGGCATCTGACCCAGAAAAAGTTCCTGCTGGTCCCACAGGTGATTTGGGAGTAAGGCATCTGGTTCCAGGGGGAGTTCCTGCCAACTCAAAAAGCAGCTGTTGGCAGGGCGTCTGGTCCCAATTCCTGCTGTCTCAAAAGGTAACTAAGTGCAGGGCCCCATTCTCACAAAACGTTCCTGCTACCCCAAAAGCCAACTTGAGTGTACGGTACCTGATTTCAGAAAAAGTTCCTAATGCCCCAAAAGGTGGCTGAGATCAGGGTACCTAGTCTTGGGACCAGTTCCTGCCTTCCCAGAAGGCAGCTGGTGGCAGGATGTTGACTCTAGGATGGAATTCCTGCTGGTTCAGAGGGTGGGTAGGGTTGGGAGGTGGCAACACCTCTGTTCACTGGGATTGTTGTGGAGTATAAGGGGAACAAGAGAAATATTGCACCTTTCTGGTCATCGGCCACCAGAGTGGTTGCTCATGTGTACTCCTCAGCAAGAAGAGGTGATTATCACATTGTTTCCCTGATCAGAATGCTGCTTGCAGATATTCAAATGGCTGTACTGTCAGGCCAGCTGACAGTCTACAGCTCCATTTGTCTCCTTATTCACTGTTTTTATTCAGTTTCTTCTGTTGTTGTTGTTATGTGCTGTCAAGTCGGCCCCGACTCATAGCGACCCCTCCTTGGGTTTCCAAGGCAGTATCACTACGGAAGTAGGATTGCCCAACCTTCCTTCCGAGGAGTGGCT
>NW_006921738.1:6934907-6983103 GCF_000298275.1 Orycteropus afer afer | reverse complement strand
TCTGGTTAGCAGGCAAGTGTCTTAGCCACTGTGCTACCAGAGCTCCCAGTTTCTTCTGTAGTTAGTATTTAATCCACTTTTTAATCTTTCTATTTGAAGCTCAGCATACCAGGATTATCATCAGAATCTGTTTCAACTGGTTTCTCAGTTCTTTGTTGTAGGTCTATCTTGTCTTCTGCCTATTCCACTATCTTGCTGGGAAGTCCTCTTCCTCTCGTTCTTGAATAAATTTGCTAGTGGTTTGTTTATTTGTTTTTAAAACTAGAATTTTGATTTATTAATTGATCAACTGTTTCCTTATTTTGTACTTCATTTCTACCTGAAAATTCTGCTTTTGTCTTTACTTACATGTCTTTTTTGTTAAAAAATGTTTTTATTTTTTAGCTTTATTGATTTGATGTTTAATTTATATGAAATAAAATCTGCCCATTTAAGTTATATATAGCTTGATGAATTTTGGTAATTTGGTACAGTTGTGTCACCATCACTATAATCAAAATATTAGTTCCATCACTATAAAAGCAAATTTGTTTTACATTTAGTAGTTTGTGCACATTTGATTTCATGCCCCAATTACCATAAACAACCATAACAAACTTTGCTCCCCTCTCATCCCTAAGACTACCACTTCCCTGTGCCCTTCTTACCTATGCATTGCTGTCTGTCCAGCTTTCCCTCTATGTGAATGCTGCCCCTCTGGTGCCTCATGGCTGATTGCTCTAAGGGGTGCATCTCACTAAAGTAGGTGCATGCATTTCCCCTGGTAGGTGTTCTGCATGTGGGTCTTTCTGCTATTGGGCTGAGAGCCAATCCATGGGAGTGAGTCCATTTCTAGGTCCAAAGGGTAGCCTGGGGCCATAGTCTCAGGGGTTCCACCAGACTCTATCCAGCCAGTAATTCTGGTCATTTTTGTGTGTGGTTGGCTCCAAGTCTTTCTGTAGTTACTCTTTCCTTCATTCCACAGTCTTAAGCAATGACTAATTTATCCATGTTGTTGCATGTATCAGTAGTTCATTCCTTTTTAAAGCTGGATAATAAGATTTCATTGTACAGATATAACACAATTTGCTTTTCCACCTTTTTAAAAGTTGCTGATCCATAAGATGTCAGGGGGCAAATTATATATATAATTATGATATATATTATATATATAATTGTGATTTGGGTGAAAGTTTACAGAGCAGATTCACTTTCCATACAGCAGCTCACATACACTTTGTCTCATGACACTGACTACAATTTACTACAACGTAACAGCTCCCCTCCCACTTCCTCCCCATAGTTACCTCTTCCCTGTGTCCTTCCCTCCATGCACTCCTGTCCCCTGAGCTGTCTCCCTGTACATCCACAACCCTCCTATTGTCCCATGATTGTTTTCTCCAAGGAGTGTATCTACCTCAGTTAAATGTTCACCTCATATGCCTATCTTTTGTTTGGCTGGAAGCTACAAGAGTGGGTTCAGTTCTGGATGTGAAGGGCAGCTAGCTAGGGGCCATAGTCTCAGGGGTTCCATCAGGCTGTATCAGACCAGCAAACCTGGTCCCCCCCCCTCCCCAAATGATTTTGAGTTTTGTTCCACATTGTTCTCCCTCTCTGTCCAGGATCTCCTACATAAATCCCCCTCTGAGTGGTTGATAGTAGTAGCCAGGCACCATCTAGTTCTTCTGGTCTCATAGTCATATACACTGAGGAACATATGGTATACCAGTTACTTGGACAAATTGTTTACTTGAATCTTTGATTTTCTTCATTCTTCTTTGCTCTGGATGAGAGAATACCCACTGGCTTTTCCAGAGTTTTTTGATGGACAAGTATTTGGATAACTTCAGTTTGGGGCTATTAAGAATAATTCTGATTATGAACTTTCATATACAGGTCTTTGTGTGGACATATGTTTTTATTTCTTTTGGTTAAATACTGGAATGGGATTGCTGACTCAGTGTATTTTTAAATTTATAATATACAGCAATACTGCTTTCCAATGTGGTCATACTATTTTTCATTCCCACTAGCAATAAGAGTTCCAGTTGCTCCATATCCTTATTGACCCTTGTTATTATCAATCTTTATAAGTTAAATGGATCTGTAGTGATATGTTTATTGTGTGGTCTTAATTTGATTATCCCTGATGACTAGTGATGTTGAACATCTTTTCATGTACTTCTAGGCCACTTCACTCTTCTGAAGTGTTTTTGTTCATATGTTTTGCTAATTTTTTTTTCAATTGGGAAGTTTATCTTCTAGAGTTTGTGTGCTCTGCATGGAAGCTCTTTCACAGATTTATTTTTTTCCAGTCTGTGTGGGTTACCTTTTTATTTACTTAGTTGTCTCTATCAAAGAGCAAATGTTTTTTATTTTCACTAAATCACTTTTATCAATATTTTTCTAGTTTGTGCTTTTTGTGTCCTGTTTAACATCATTTTTGTCTAACTTTGTGTCTCAAAGATTTTCACTTTTTTTTTTAATGTTTTAGTTCTTACATGTAGCTTTATGATCCAATTCATGTTAAATTTTTGTGAAGTAATGATGGACATTATTCTCCCCTTCTATAGATATTCAATGGGAGCTCTGGTAGCATAGTGCCTGAGGCACTTGACTGCTAACCAGAAGGCTGGAGGTTCGAATCCACCACCCACTCCTCGAAAGGAAGATGGGGCAATCTACTTCCGTAGTGATACTGCCTTGGAAACCCAAGGAGGGGTCATTATGAATTGGGTCCAACTTGACGGCACATAACAACAACAACAACAATAGATATTCAGTTGTTCTAGCACCACCTTTTGAAGACTGTCTTTTTCCCCACTGAATAATCTTGGTGTGTTTTTTTTTAAAATCAGTTGACCTTATAAGCGTATAAACGTAGATCTATTTCTATATTTCTGGAAGGAAGGTTGGGCAAACTACTTCCGTAGTGATACCACCTCGGAAACCCAAGGAGGGGTTGCTGTGAGTTCCAACTCGACGACAATGAGGTTTTTTTTTTTTTTTGGTATTTCTGTATTGTATTCCTCTGAGCCATATGTCTGTCTCAATACCAATACTATGCTGTCTTAATTACTGTAGCTTTATTATAGTGAGTTTGATTCAGGTGGTATGAGTCCTGCCTTCTTCTTAGGATTGTTTTGGTTCTTCTAGGTCCTTTACCTCCTCACCTAAATTTTAAAATCAGCTTGTCACTTTTTTCAGGAAAGCTTTGTAAAATGTTGATTGGTGTTACATTGAATTAGTATGACAGTTTCAGGAGAATTGTCATCTTAACAATATTGAGTCATACAGTCCAAGAATATGGCATATCTTTCCATTTATTTAGTCCTTATTTAATTTTTTTGATCAGTGATTTGTGGTTTTCATTGTATATGGTATGCTCATCTTTTGTTAAATTATATACTGAAGCACTTTTATGAATAGATTTTTTTTTTTTTAATTCCACTTTCTAATTGTTCCTTGTTAGCATATAGAAATACCATTGCTTTTTATATATTGAAGAGCTCTGGTGGTGTAGTGCCTAAGGCATTTGACTGCTAACCAGAAGGCTAGCAGTTCTAACCCACCAGCCACTCCTTGGAAGGAAGATTGGGCAATCTACTTCCATAGAGATACTGCCTCAGAAACCCAAGGAGAGGTCACTATGAGTCAAATTGACTTGATGGCAGTGAGTTTGGTTTAGGTTTTTTTTTTTATATATTGACTTTGAATCCTGTTACCTTGCTTATGAATTCATGTATTATTTTATAATAGCTATTTTGAGAAGTCCTTAGAGTTTTTAAAGATCATGTTGTATGCCTTATGTTTTCTCTTGATTTACTTTATTCATTTTGTTATTGTTTTTTGATTTGGGAATTTAATTCATGTTCTTCCTTTCATTTTAATTAATAAACATGTTTAGTGCTAAGAACTTTCTGATCACTGCTTTAAATGTATTCCATATATTCTGATATGTAGTGTTTTCATGATCATTATTTCTTAGTTATCCTGGAATTTAATTTGTGTTTTTCTTGTCAACCAAGAATTGTTTGTTAAGTTTTTGAATTTCCAGGTAGAAAGGTCTTTTTGTTTTTTATTTTGTTTATTATTTCTAGTTTTATTGCATTATTATTTGACAGTGTTGTTTGTGTGACTTCTAATATAGAGCACACTGACATTTTATTTGTGACAATATATCAAGGCCAGAACTAGAATGAGGCAAGCAAGGTGTCCAGGGTGCAAAGTGTAAGGAGGTACTCACTCTTATGTGCCAAACCTGCAGTTAGAGGAGCCTTCAAGTGAGTGTCTTCTTAATTTTTCATCCTGGGCACCTATCTTGATTCACCTTAGTCTCACTCCTATAATATGTGATCAATTTTTGTGAATATTACATAAGCACTTGAGAAGAAAGCACTCAATTAGAAGAGCGTAAAGTTCAATATATACATCCTAAGATGTAACCGATGTTTAGGTTTTCTGTATACTTACTTATTTTTTGTCTACATGGTCTGTCTTGTGGAAAAAGTGATATATTAAAGTCTATTCTTATGTTTCTTGTTGTTGCTAGGTGCTGTTGAGTTGATTCCAGCTCATAGCAATCCTGTGTACAAGGGAATGAAACACTGTCCTGTCCTGCACCGTACTCACAATCCTTGCTATGCTTGAGCCTATCATTGCAGCCACTGTCATTGAAAGTCTTGTCCTTTTTCTCCGACCCTCTACTTTACCACACATCATATGCTTCTCCACAGACTGGTCCCTTCTGACAGCATGAACAAAGTTGTTGTTGTTAGGTGCCATCAAGTAGGCTCCAACTCATAATAACCCTTGTCTAACGGAATGAAACACTGCCCAGTCCTGCACCAGGCTCACAATTCTAGCTATTCCTGAGTCCATCATTGCAGCCACTGTGTCATTCCATCTCATTGAGGGCCTTCCCATTTTTCACTGACCCTCCACTTTACCAAACATGATGTCCTTCTCTAGGGCATGGTCCCTTCTGACAACATGACCAAAGTAGGTAAGATGAAGTCTGGCCATTCTCGCTTCCAAGGAGCATTCTGGCTGTACGTCTTCCAGGACAGATCTTTTAGTTCTTGTGGCAGTCCATGGTACTTTCAGTATTCTTCCCCAACACCTCAACTCAAAAGCCTTAACTCTTCTTCGGTCTTCCATATTCACTGTCCAGCTTTCACATGTGTGTGAGGTGATTGAAAGTACCATATCTTAGGTCAGGTGGACCTTAGGCTTCAAAGAGACATCTTTGCTCTTCAGCACTTTAAACAGATCTTTTGTAGCATACTTCCTCAGTGCAATATGTCGTCTGATTTCTCGACTGCTGCATCCATTGTTGTTGATGTGGAATCAAGTGATATGAAATCTTTGACTGCTTTAATCTTTTCTCCATTTCTTGTGATGCTGCTTATTGGTCCAGTTGTGAGGATTCCATTTACTTTATGTTGAGGTGAAATCCATACTGCAGATTGTAGTCTTTAATCTTCATCAATTAATGCTTCAAGTCTTCACTTTCAGCAAGCAAGGTTGTGTCGTCTGCATATTGGAGGTTGTTAATGAGTCTTCCTCCAATTCTGATGCCACGTCCTTCTTCATATAGTCCAGTTTCTTGGATTATTTGCTCAGCATACATATTGAATAAGTATGGTGAAAGGATACAACCCTGATGTACTTCCTTCCTGGTTTTAAACCATGTATTGGACATCAGCAATGATATCCCTTATTCCACGTCCTTTTCTGAATCCCGCTTGCATTTCTTGAAGTTCCCTGTCAACATACTGCTGCAGCCTTTTTTGAATTATCTTCAACAGAATTTTACTTACATGTGATATTAATGATATTCAATAATCTCCACATTCTGTTGGATCCCCTTTCTTTGGAATGGGCACAAATATGGTTCTTTTCCAATTGGTATCTGTCTTTCAAATTTCCTCACATAGACAAGTAAGTAAGTGCCTCATGAGCTGCATCTCTTTGTTGAAACATCTCAATGGGTGTTCTGTCAGTTCGTGAGGCATTGTTTTTTGCCAGTTTCTTCAGTGTAGCCTGGACTTCTTCCTTCAGTACCCTTGGTTCTTGATCATGTGCTACCTCCTGAAATAGTTGAACATTGACCAGTTCGTTTTGGTATGGTGATTTTGTGTATTCCTTCCATGTTCTTTTGATGCTTCCTGCATAATTCAGTATTTTTCTCATAGAATCCAGTATTGGAATTTGAGGTTTGAATTTTTTCTCTGTTCTTTTGACTTGAGAAATGCCAAGCATGTTCTTTCCTTTCGGTTTTCTAACTCTAGGTCTTTGCACATTTCATTATATTACTTTACTTTATCTTCTCAAGCTACCCTTTGGGATCTTCTGTTCAGGTCTTATATTTCAACAGTTCTTCCTTTTGCTTTAGCTGTTCTCCATTGTGTTTCAATCTCTGACTCCTTGCATTACTGTTGTTTTTACTTTTTAAAAATGATTGTTGTTAGTGTATAGATATTCATAACTAAATCCAAAGGAAACGCATTCAAATTCATGAGTCAGTTTTAAATTCATGGTGACCCAATGTGTGTAGAACTATTCCATTGCATTTTCTTGGCTGTAATCTATACAGAAGCAAATTATCTAGGCCTTTGTTCCAAAGCATCACTGGGTAGTTTTGAACCACCACCTTTTAGGTTAGTAATCTAACACAAACTGATTGCATTGCCCAGGAACCTTAGGTAGCTTAATTGTGAGCTGTGGCTTTTAGCATTGGAAAATACGTTTTTTTTTTTTTGGATACATGAATTTTTTTGGCTTAAATTCTACATTGTCTGGTATCATTAGTACCCTTATTTTTTCTGTGTGCCTGATATGCCTTGTTTAACCCCTTATTTTTAGCTTTTCTAAATCTTTTTGTTTTTAAAATGTGTCTCTTGTATACAACTTATAGTTGGATATTTGTGAGACAAATTGGAGATCTTTTTTATTTTAATAGATGAGTTCAGCTCATTCACATGCAGTGAGCCCTTGCACACTGCAAAGTCTTTCACGAGGAGTATTGAGAGATCCATACTGAAGGAGCCCTTGGGCTGCCAGTTGTGACCCCTCTACACCCATGGCTTTCAACCCTGCCCTGCTGTGTCTATACAGGTGGGAGATTCATATGACTCACATGCAGCAACTGGCCAGGCAGGTGGCAGGGTGGAATGTGTGCAGCTGTGGGACACTAGCCTTGCTTGCCTGAGTGGCCTCTGTGACCTGGCTTACCGCAGATCCGTGTGCATCCTTGGCTGGGGCTGGCCACTATATCATGGACTATTTCTGGTATAGAATAAATTATTTCTTCCTGCATTGAAGAAAGTGTAGAAGGAATCCTGCCAGGAGAGGAGCTGTTTTAAAACTTCTTGGAAGGCTGGTAAGGGGCTGCTGTGGGGAACCAAACCTCTGTGCCAACAGGCACCAAGACAAAAATTTAACATTAAATGCATATGAAAGGAAAAAAAAATACCTTGAAATTGAAGTTAGAAACATGTTAAAAAATAATGGCATAGTGTGCTTATGAAATAACATATGGGGGGTTGTGTAGTACAGAAAACATACCGTGGGCATATTATTCATGTAAAAATACGGTACTGGGGCCCTAGCTTTTTTAACTCTTGATCTGAGGTAGAACCCACAATGTTCTCTATCTTCATCTTTGTGATTTTGTAGAAAGAAACCTTTATTAACTCAGTAATCTAAAAGCACCAAGGTAAATAATATCGATAATCATTTAGTGGAAGAAATGCACAGAAGTTTGAGAGAGTGTTAATATAGCTAGAATTATGAAATAAAAGTGTGATGACTGGTACTGACAATGGAACAAGAGGCAGAACATGTCTGGCCCTCTTCTTTTAGAGCCATTGTTTCTGGTATGTAAATACAGATATGTCAGGAAGCAATGTGATCTCATCTTCTGTTTTCTTTCATATCATATTGTCCAGTTATCTTACATATTTAAATGTCTAAATCTAGGATTTGGCTTGGTTCATTCAGTCCATCAACAAATATTTATTAAATTTTTATTGTGTTGAAAGCACAGGCCTATGCCCTAGGAGTGTCATGATCTCAATAAACACACATTCTAATTGGGCAGATAAATTTAAAAAATCCATGCCATAGACTCATAGCAACCCTACAGGACAGAGTAGAACTGTCCCCTAGAGTTTCCAAGGCTGTAAATCTTTATGGAAGCAAACTGCCTCACTTTTCTCCCATGGAGCAGCTAGTGGGTTAAAACCACTGACCTTTTGCTTTAACCATTGTACTACCAGAGCTCCTAATTGGGCAGATAAGACATATTAATAATACCAAAAGATAAATAATAAGTGCCAAATTAATTATATTTGAGATAAGTGTTGGAGGGATTTCAGAAAGGGGGAGTTTGAGGAGCCATTCCTGCCAAACCTAATTAGTATGAACTCTTTCTCATGAGCTTAGTCATTTGGTCTGCAGAGATGCTTTGCTTTTTCAGGCTTCGGCTGATGATGTATTATTCCCTTTCAAGAGGTCACAATTGTGTAAGTGTTCATTCGTCTTCAGGATGAAAAGCTTATAAATTACATTAAAGAATGTATGGTGTCCTGTACTAGATACTTTAAAATCCTGAATTTAATTACTGGTCTGATAGACACGGTGAAACCCCCAAGACTATAGCCCCTAGGGACCCTCCAGGCCTGGAATTGAACTCACTGCCATGGCTTCTAGCCAAACAATAGGTAAGCAAACAAGGTGAACATTTACACCAAGTAGGTGCACTCCTTGGAACAATCAACCATGGGAAACCAGAAGGGCAGTATTGGCACAGGGAGATAGCTCAAAAGGCAGGAATGCATAGGAAAGAAGGACACAGGGAAGAGGTAGCCAGAGGGAGGAAATGGGAAGAGAGCTTTTACATTATGGAGATTGTAGTCAATGACATGAAAGAAAATGTATATGAACTGTTGTATGGAAAATGAATTTGCTCTGTAACTTTCACCCATATCACAATTTAAAAAAAAAAGAAATCCTGTATTTAAAATCAGTAAACTTATAGCATAATGAGGTGGTGCAGGGATACACTTACTTGAGTGTTAGAAGACCTGGGTCTTGTCTTGATTTGGCTGCTTGGTGGCTATGTGATGATCACCTGTAAACTCAGAATAATGAAGATTGCTCTGCTTATTTTCACAGTATTATTACAAGGAATTAATACAATTCAAGTGGTTAATCCTAATTAAATGGCTGTTAAACTGTAGGCATCAGGGTAGGCTGAGGACACGAAGTTGAGCATGATCCCTATCATTAAGAAGCTCATAGCCTAGTAGAATGAAAGTGAAGTCCCGGTGTTTGTGAAAGCATTTTATAAGTTTTGAAATATTGTATGGATATAAAATGACTTCTGACCTGGACTGCTTTCTGAAACCTCAGCAATCCACTCTGCACTTTTTCACTGAGTTCAGGTTGTCCCCTATGTTTATGAAAATCCTACCCATCAGATTTTTATCTTCATATAATAGTCTCTTGTCCCTTTAGACAGGCTTGATTTCTCATCCTCTAGATGCTCATAGTTTGTAAATTTTCTTACAGCAAAAGCAATAGTTTATGTTTTATTACAGATATATGTGAATACAACTTAGCTGCTTGAAGTCTGAATCTTACTGTATTTGCCACTTTGCATAGTACGGTGCCTGGTGTCAGGGAAGCACACAGTAAGATAGTTGCCTGATTCAGTGAATTAAATGAACTATAGATTCATAATAATGTCTTTTTTGTGTTATCCTTTTTAGGTTAAAACTTCAACAGCAATTTGTGAATATTGAAAAGGCAGAGAAAGAAAAAAATGAAAATTCTGACCTAAAACAGGTATGCTTTCAGCAGCTATTTAGCTTTTACTTTTAAAAGTTCTTGTTTAAAGATCTTTGTTTTACATCTTTATTTGAATTTTGCATATAATTTTGCAATCACAATTGATAATTTGTTGATAAGGTTTATGTGTTAAGATAAAATGTTTAAATCTCTTTAAGCATTAGTTTAGTAAGCTTCTTTGGCCAAGTGTTGTTTTTTTAAAGATACTTATATGCTGCAGCCTATAAAGAGTTTAAAGGATAGTATTTTGATAGTCTGAGTTTAAAAAATAGTTTGATAATGGCATTCAGGTTTTAAGTTACTTGTGTGATTGACCTGTGACTTTACATTTCTTATCCATGAGATATTTCTTAATATATCTCCATGAAATCAAAGAATTGTATTTTTGGAAGGAAGTTGTTTTCGTTAAAGTTATTTGGGTTTAGGAAAGATTTTTATAAGGTTAGACAAAACATAGACAAGTATTTTCTGAATTTTATTGTCTTTTTTGTTACTTGTTTGCCTTTAAATTTTGAAGTAATGAGGATGCCATTTTTAGAGTTTATGCTTACATGCTAGCTGGCACTGCTTCATATAAGCAGTTATGGTTTCTAAATCTTAACCTAGGATAGTGCAATGTTTGATACCTGAGAGAAATTATTTAGTAACATTTGCATTGGGCTTTCTGTCATTCTTTGTATATGGAGAAGTATTAAGGTCTTTGAAGGTTGCTTGTTCAGTCAGTTGTAATACAGATTTAATATTTACAACTCCTATTAAAAGTAAAGAATAAATAGTTCTACATGGAGAAACTCATTCTGAATTAGAAATCTGAGACACACAGATTAACCTTAATCTACTGACAATTGC
The DNA here is from genome assembly GCF_000298275.1 of Orycteropus afer afer. Lineage (NCBI taxonomy): Eukaryota > Metazoa > Chordata > Mammalia > Tubulidentata > Orycteropodidae > Orycteropus > Orycteropus afer. The sequence goes on along the minus strand of NW_006921738.1, from coordinate 6,972,420 downwards.
TCTTTGAACGTATATAATCCTGCCTTATTTGACTTTGCTACTACTGTCCAGAAGTAATGGAATTATTTCCCACTTATTTATTGAATAAAGAATCTGGTTTCTTCTTACCCTTGAGTCTCATAATGGATTCTTTTGATTACCTAAGCCTTTGTTGCTCTTTGGTCCCAAACTTCTCTCAGAAAGTAGTTAAGGAAGTCAGTGAAAAAATGAGGACTTTTATTTCTTACTAATTGGTAGAATGGCTTATGGGGGAAATAGATGAAAGTCTACCAAATGAAGATCATTTGTTTGTATATTACTTGAAAGCAGTGTGAATCTTTCTATCTTATTGTTCTGTAACTAGAAAATTAGCTACTAGTTCTGAAAAAGCACTCTCAAAGAAAGTTAAATTGGGATGGGGAAAAAAGCCTAAGTGACATTACATGGTTTGATAAATGACACCAAAGACCAGGGAATCCTTGACATTCAACAGATTTCTCAAAGCATCTTCGGCCCAACACTGGACATGTAGAATGTTTGGCAGCTTCTTAAATACTGTGTGTCAGTGATCACTGCTATACTCACAACTATCCCTGACTGCTCAGAAAGCAGAACTCGTGGAGGGGTTGCTGATTACAGGGTACTGTGGGTACAGAAGAACAGGTTTCTTACTCTTTTTTTAAAATTTTTATTGTCATTTGGGTGAAAGTTTACAGAGCAAATACACTTTTATTGTGATTTGGGTGAAAGTTTACAGAGCAAGCTCACACACATTTTGTCTCATGGCATTGACTGCAGTTTCCCACAGTGCAGAAGCTCCCCTCCCACTTCTTCCCCATAGTTACTTCTTCCCTGTGTCCTTCCCTCCCATGCACTCCTGCCCCCTGAGCTGTCTCCCTGTGAATACACAGCCCTTCTGTTCTCCCATGGTTGTTCTCTCCAAGGATTATATCTACCTAGTGTAAATGTTCAGCTCATCTGCCTGTCTTTTGTTTGGCTGGAAGCCACAGTTCCACACTTGAAAGGCAGTTAGGAGCCATAGTCTCAGTGGTTCCACCAGGCTCTATCAGACCAGCAAACCTGGTCCTTATTTTATTTTAAATGATTTTCAGTTTTGTTCCACATTGTTCTCCCAGAGAACGGGTTTCTATAGCAGCTTTCCCTCCCAGCTGACCTGCTGTTAAAGCCTGCGCATTCCTGGGAGGCTAGGGGTAGTCAGGAGACTCACTCAGATAGTTGGATTCTCTTTTCTCCCCTCCCTGTTCTCCTCTTACTGACTCTTCTCCCCACTACCAGTACCACCACCTTCTGACTTGTTAATTTGGGGAAGAAGAGAAAAGAATCAGCAACAGATTGAGGGCTGTGGTTCTTGATATAACCAAGTTGTATTAAGAGATAATCCTAGCTACTGCTGTTTATAATTTCACTTAAGTTTGTTCTCAAGCACATACCAGTTGGGTGGGGCATTTGTGAGGGAAGATACTAAATGCCCCTCTGATACCTTATTGCATTTGTTTATGGGCCTTGTGTTTCTTTCTTTTTTTTTTAAAGCAAATCAGTAGTTTGCAGATCCAAGTGACCTCACTTACACAGTCAGAGAATGATTTGCTGAATTCAAATCAAATGCTGAAGGAAACGGTGGAGAGGTTAAAGCAGGAATGCCGAAATTTAAGAAGCCAAGCTGAAAAAGTGCAACTAGAAGTTGAAAAGTAGAGTGTGCTCTTTTCTACGTACAAACGATTTCCTCTTCATGCGACCTTATGTATAGTTCTTTTAGTGATGATTCCAATAAATGTTAAAAGTGTCCTGGGACTGGTTGCAAATATCCTTTGACAATGTACAGTAATTTAGATAATGTACTTTGTACTTCAGCAGAATGAGTTTTATAAACTCCTGATTTATTTATTTTTTAAAGTAAGATATCTAGGGAAGAAGGACTTCTACAATTCTGTCTAACCATACTATTTTGAAAACCCTCACAGAAAAACTTCTTCATTCCTTGAGTAAACCAACACATTTCTTCAAGTATCTAACCTATTAGATGTGCCAGAGAACGATGTTTTGGGGGGGAGGCGTGGGCAAAATTTAGAATTATAACTATAGTCTCTTGGATTTTTCCCTTTAAAAAGCCTCATTTGTTTAGATTTTTAAAAATATAACTTGAAATTTGTTATTAGTAGACAATATCGTATCTCTTGGAAGGGAGAAGATGATTTCGGTGATATTGAAGATCTGTAAAAATTGGCACGTGGTAGAAAACTGTGGTTTGAATTTGTGTTGTCTTTATAAATACTACTCTTCTCAAATGTGTTTTTCTGAAGGCCACCATGACACATAAAATTTGTGCATAGTTTCATACATGGTATTAAATTTTAAGAAAAGGAAGTAAACAAGGTATTTGTCCATAATATGCTGTGACACTCTACAGGGTTCAACTTATTTTGCAAAAAATAAAAATTTTTATCTTGGAATCCTCAATTGCGTGATTGAAATATGCTTAAGAATTCTCATGTATCTAGCAACTAGAATATAATTACTGGTTTCTGAATGTTAGTCATAGGATTGTGCAGTAGAGAAGAACTATATTCGGGATCAATAGAAAGCAATTTTAGTCCCAACTAAGACAGTTAAAATCTATAGATCTTAGGCAAGTAATCTGACTTCTCAGAGTTTGTTGTTCTGACTTTTACTATCTATAACAGGGATTTTTAAAATGATAAGTATGCAGAAACAATATCAATTACTGATATTACCTTGACATACCATTTATATGAATTTTACTCTAGCTACAAAATATACCATATTAAAACTTGATACCAGGGTTGATTTTTAACCAGCTTTAATAGGCCCAATTTTTGTAGCTTGGTGGTTATCCGATTTCAGACATGGTTATTAAGTGTTTGCCCTGCTATTAATTAGATGTGAGTCTTTAAGCAAGTTAGTTAATTGCGCCGTGCCTTAGTTTCCTCATATATAAAAGGGAGATAATAGAAGTACCTAACTGAAAAAGATATTGTAAAGAATAAATGATACAGCATGTATACTGTTCTAACTAAGCTCAGTGCTGGCTCATAAGAAGCACTCAGTGCTAATGGTGGTAGTAGCAGCAAGTAAGTGACCATGCAAGAGTGCCTGCAGTTGGAGAATTACAAATGTGGTCAGGCAGATAGTGACCATTTGCTTATACTTGTTATGACATCTGTTCAATCCTAAGAGTTTGTGTTGACTTCCATGCTTGCATACATTCTCCTGACAGGACATTGGAAGAGAAACAAGTTCGGTGGTTAGAAGAAAAGCATAAACTTCATGAGCGTATCACAGACAGAGAAGAAAAGTATAATCAAGCTAAAGAGAAACTGCAGCGAGCTGCAATTGCCCAGAAAAAGGCAAGTGGTTGTTTTTAAAGTGATTTCTATCGACTGAAATGTGATTGAGTGTTTACAACAACAACACACTGCTGTGGACTTGGATCCAACTCATAGTGACCCCTCCTTGAGTTTCCGAGGCAGTATCACTATGGAAGTAGATTGCCCAGCCTTCCTTCCGAGGAGTGACTAATGGGTTTCAACAGCCAGCCTTCTGATTAGCAGTCAAATGCCTTAGACACTATGCCACCAGAGCTCCTAATTGACTGTTTAGGAGAATAAAATGTGTAATTAAAACTGAGATTCCAGTGGTATTGTTTAATTTTATATTTAAATACGATATTTCACTGTTAACCTTGTAAAGATAAATTGGGGAAATCTAAACTGCTTAGCAGGTTTATTTCTCAATTTCATTAATAAGTCACTTGTTCGGAGCTGACATGCGTTTTTCCACAAAGATGATGTTTTTCAGAGTGATAAAGACCATGGAGCTCTGGTAGCATAGTGGCTAAGACACTTGCCTGCTAACCAGACGGCTGGCGGTTCAAACCCACCAGTCACTCCTTGGAAGGAAGGTTGGGCAATCCTACTTCTGTAGTGATACTGCCTCGGAAACCCAAGGAGGGGTCGCTATGAGTCGGGTTTGACTCCACAGCACATAACAACAACAACAACAAAAGACCATGGAAGTTATGTTAACTCTTTCTACACCTAAAGTATTAGGTGATTATTACTAGGTGATGAATCCTGTTTCAACTATGCCTGATACCTGTAACATCTCTGTTATGGTTAAAGTGCTTTGGTGTTTGTAACTCAGGAGTGTAGGAGAGAGTATCTCCTTGTCCCAGCAGGAGGAACTGGGACTCTGCCTGACTTCTGAAACAGCTATGATAGTTGACGATAGTTCACACAGCAGTGATCTTTTTTAAGTTTCACTTTTGCACACAACCTTTCCCCAGAACCTAAAAATGGTTTTATTTTGTTTTTGGAAACGATCTAGAGCATCATGGAAATAATGTAGCCAGATGATTCATGTAAGTTACTGGTTCACAACTTTTTTTCCTTCTTCAGCACACCCATGAAATGTGGCACAGTCCCATCAGTAACCGCTACTTACGGTGGCAGTGAGTCAGCAGTTATTGAGTGTGGGGAGGGGCATGGTAATTAAAAAAAAACCCACAAATTATTTTGATCTGTCCGCATTTGATAAATTCCCTCAATAGTGGCGTTGGTTGCAGGGAGGTGAGAAGATCTGAGCAGAGAAGGTGGTTCTTCCAGGCATAGACACCTTAATGATCTAGTATCTTAATGGTCTCTGTGTTTTTTGGAAAAAAGCTATTCACGTTTACATAAGAGAAGGTAACTCTATATCATTCACATATTCTGAATTTGGAAAACAAAGACACAGCTTCTAGCTGTTCATTTACATTATTGGATATAACTGCCAATGTGTCTTGATAGCTGGAGTCACAACATGAGTAGTCTGTCATTACTTTCCCACTTTCTTGGTTTCTGAATAATACTTTTCTCATAATGCTAGAAGTAGTATAGGATTGAGATTAGAAAAATAACATTCATGATATAGGAATCTTTTGAGTCAGAATTGATTTGATGGCAGTGGGTATAGTGGAATGTAAATGTCTTATACCAAAACATAAATAACTTATTTTTTCGCCACCACGCATGCCACTTCTCTTCCTTTCTTCTGTATTAAGTACATGAACAGTCTGTGGGTATTGATTGCCTGTGATCTTAGAAATCCTATTTAGGCTTCCTTGTACTGTTGAAGCCTGGAAGCATCTGAAACCATATTTCAGCTAGAAATCACTAGAAATTATGAGAGCTGATTTTATCTTTCATGCCCAGTTTTTAGAGATAATTATCTTAGAGATCAGATTATAATTATTGAGGTTAGTTAGCCAGGTTGACTTCTTTTGGAGCAAAAGTGACATCCAGTGGTGAGAGAGATTACCAGCTGATCATAGGTGTGCCAGAAAGAAAGAAGGAAGATAACTTTAAGAAGCCTGAAAAGTAACATTCAATCTATTATGACTGAGGATGACTTTTTTGTTGTTTTGTTTTTCCTACTGAAATACCTACCAAATGATTGGGTATAGACATAGTAAGTATTCACTTCACTTTTTAAAATCTGATGTGCTGATTGTGATTTAAGTCATAGGAAATTGTTAAGCTCAATTCAATGAATAGCTGTGACCCAGAGCTGTACCATGTACCATATACCATGTGGGACAATGGCCCAGGAGCTTAGAATTTTACATTAATTAACGTGAATGTGACATAAAAATGCTATTAAAATGTATACAAGTATATGTTATTTGGGGACTGGAAAAGATCTTAGCATTCAGATAGCTAACCCATTCCCCTCTTTTTAATAGATTAAGAAATTAAAATGGTAGATGCTAAAGACCACTTAACTAGTAAGTAATAAAGCCATGACTAGAATCGACATGGTTCAATTCTCAGTCCAGTGCTCTTTCCACCGCACTGATATGCTATAATTTATAACTTTCTTTGATTCTAAATGCTTTACTTCTTTTCTCTTTATTATAGTCATGGAGCAAGAGTTGTATCTCCTGTGGTAAAATATTCACTATAAAATTAATTTGTGTAACTCAGTCTTCCCATTCAAGTTAAAGTTACTGTATGAAAATTTGGGCGATGAGGTCACATAAATATTTAGTTATTTGCCATGGTTGATATTCTATGAAGTTGCTGTGAACACTGAATTAGTGACTACTTAACTAACCATGTTTGACCTCAAGTGAAAATGTGTGCATTGGGTAACTTTAAGTTTTTTTGCCACTGTGCCCATGTCGATGTCCATGAAAGTCACACAAATATTGGTGTTTGGGAATTACAAATAAATGTTAGCAAGTAGGCAAATTAACTACAGAATTCACAAATAATGAGGACAGATCGTAATTCTTAGGAGTACAACAGATTTTTTAGATTCTTTCTTTAAATCACAGAAATTACAACTTTTTTAAGCAGAAAGACTTAAGTCACATAACATGAACTCTAAGACAGAAATTGTAATCCTTTTAGAGTTACTTTCCTGTGAGAAGTTCTAACACTGAAGAGTAGCAACTTTATTTCCCTAAAAAGTGGAGAAGATGACACATTGTCATCTGAATTGCTTATTTGTAACGCTAAACTCTTAAAGCATGAAGCTTATATCATTTCTGGTAAGTGTTTTTAAGTAAGGTCTTTAGTGTAAATGATACCTTGCTGTGCTGATTTATTTGGAAAAACTTGATCAGGGATCTTGAGTTGGAATGCCCTTCTGTGATTGATGTCGTCTTTGTGTATTTCTCCCTACATTTGGAAGTGTGAATATCAGGAGAGATCTGTTTGCATGATGACAATGTGTTGTGCTTTTTTTCTTTTTGAAAAGAAGTGAGAACTTGCTATTTTTATTCTAAGGTATCTGTCTCTGAAGTAATTGTCAATTAGATCCCATTATGAATTTTTTCATAAAACAGAAATGAACTGTACACTGAATTTGTAAAATATCTACCCAATATATTGTATGCCTAGAATTATGCAGTATATTGAGGAGAAAATAGAAACCATGATTAAACTCTGCCTTTGAATGATTATATAAACTGGTTGGAGAAATAAGATACTATGCAAGAAAAACCTAATGAATACTATTGGTCACTTACAGACGATTCTTATGGACACTAAAGTTTGAGAACCACCATGCTAGAGAAAAGCATGAAGACAGGGAGACCAGTTAGAAACTCTTCTAGTAAACTTAAAATGAGATTAAAAAAAAAAAAAAGGCTGAAATTGTGGCTTGAGGTATAGGAATAAAGATGAAGGGTGAATCCTAGAGGTATTTTGAAGGAAAAAAAAAAAGAATATGGTAGAAAATAAGAACAGTAGAATATGAAATGTTTTCGCTATGAGGGGATCTAAGTGGAGTTACTATAATGGAATGAAGAATGTGTGCCAGTTTAGGACTAGAAAGAGAAGATAAATTTGACCACACACGTGTCTGATATGAAGTGATGGCAGGAAGTCCAAGTAGAAAGGTCCTAGATTCTAAGTGAATATATTGTATAGACAATTAGAAATAATGGAATACAAAGCATGTTGTTGTTGTTGTTGTTGTGTACCGTCGAGTCACACCTGACTCATAGTGACCCCTCCTTGGGTTTCTGAGGCAGTATCACTATGGAAGTAGGATTGCCCAACCTTCCTTCCGAGGAGTGGCTGGTGGGTTTGAACCGTCAGCCTTCTGGTTAGCAGTCAAGTGCCTTAGCCACTATGCTACCAGAGCTCCCAATTCAGATTAGAAATATTTAGAAACTTGAGATTTTGGATATGATTAAAGAATACAAAGAGGATTAAGTTGATTTGGAAAGAGGAACTAGATTGTGTTATGAAAGCCATATGAAAAGAAAAATATGGAGGATGCCATGTCGCTAGATGTAGGGGACTATTATTCCAAACAGAGAGAATAGCAAGTACAAGAGAGAAGCAGGGATCTACTTGACATGTTAGAAGGAACATAAGGAGACTAAGATGGCTGGGATGGAGAGAAAGGTAGTAGGCCAGATAATGCAGGGACTTTGGCTTTTATTCTGAAGGAGATAAAAATATACTAGATAATTTTGAATTGAGAGATGATATAATCTGAATTATATTTTAGAAGAATGTGTGGCTTTTATACAGAGGGACAAAAAAAGACTCAGGGAGATCACTTAGGGACAACTTCCGTAGTCCAGGTAAAAGATGATATGACTTGGAAAAGAGACCAAGTGATGGAGTGGTGGTCAGATTTTGTATATATTTCAGAGGTGGAGCTAATAGTGGATAAGGCAATATGAAAGAGAGATTGATCAAAAATGATTAAGATTCTGGGCTTGAACAACTAGTAAAACAGAAATTCAGTTACTTATATGGAAGGAAAAAGTTTGGGGGTAAAATAAAGTTGTCTCTTTTGAACATGTTAAGTTTGAGATGCCCATTAGACAAGATGTTAAGTAGTCAGTTGGATACAGCAATCTAGAGTTCAAGGCAGAGACCAGAGGTAAGATTTGGGAGCCATCGGCATATCAGTGGTATTTAAAGCTATGGGATTAGATGAAGTCACCTAGGAAGTAAAGAAGAATTGAGAGAAGAGCTCTAAGAATTGAGCTTAGAGGAATTTCAAAGTTTAGTTCCAATGTTTTTATTATAGCCGAAGATAGAATTAATACAATATAAGGAGAGTCAATAGAAAATATCCAAACTGACATAAAGATAGAATAAATAGTAGGAAAAAATAGAACACATTATAAAACACATGTGAGACACAGTTGAAAGTGCTCGTATATGTGCAGTTGGGGTCCATGAAGGAGAGGAGAGAATGGATCGGACACAGTGTTTGAAGATGTAATAGTCAAACTGTCATAATCAAACTTAACCAAAATCAAAGACAAAGAATCCTGAAAGCAGCACAGGAAAAATGAATAGTTACCTACAAAGGACAACCAATAAGACCAAGCTCTACTTTCTCAGCAGAAACAATGCAGGTGAGAAAGCAATGATATGATACACACACACACACACACACACATATACGTATACATACATATATATATATAAAAACCCTGAAAGAAAAAAAAAAATCTCCAACTAAGAATTATATACCCAGCAGAATTGTCCCTGGAATATGAGGGTGATATTAGGAGATTTCCAGGTAAGCAGAAATTAAGGAAATTTTTTAAAACCACACCAACTTTACAAAAGATACTAAAGGGAGTCCTTTTTACAGAGGACCAACAACAGCAAACAACAAGCGATGGTTAACACACGTGATGACATATCCCAGAAACCGACCCAGTTATAGATGTATCCAGAGTGAAATAAGCTTGTAAGACTGTAAACAAGGAACCAGGGACATCAAACCAAACAGAGGGAATAAGTAATGTAGTTACAGAACTTCTAAATGGTGAGGAAATCAACACAATTGCGAGATAGACTTGGGAAGAAAATAAATCAGGGTAACCTCAAAGAAAAATAATAAACCTTTGCATCAAAATAAGAAAGGGGACAAGCACAAATATTTAGCAAATACTAAAACAATAGCAATGAAGGAGATAACACGATTCATAAAAAAATGAGCTCAGCATAGAAAATTATATGGAACAAAGAGATCAGCAACACCATAAAAAACACATAACAGATGACATTAATAAATTCATATTTGTCAATAATTACACTGAATGTCAATGGATTAAATACACCACTCGAGAGAGAGAATTGCAGACTGCATAAGAAAACATGATCCATCAATATGCTGTCTACAAGAGACTCATCTTAAGACACAAAGACAAAAAGAGACTAAAAATCAAAGGTTGGTAAAAGAGATACCAAGCAAATGGCAACCAAAAAAGGGCAGGAGTGGCAATATTAATTTCTGATAAAATAGACTTTAAGACAAAAAGGACCATAAGAGACAAGGAAAGACATTATATAATGATTAAAGGATCAATTGAACAAGAGGACATAACCATAATATTTATGCATCCAATGAAAGAGCCCCCAAATACATAAGGTAGACTTCAATAGAATCAAAAAGACAAATAAATGACTCCACAGTTAGTAGTGTTGTTGTTATGTGCCGTCAAGTTGGACCTGACTCATAGTGACCCCTCCTTGGGTTTCCGAGGCAGTATCACTATGGAAGTGGATTGCCCAACCTTCCTTCTGAGGAGTGGCTGGTGGGTTTGAACCTCTAGCCTTCTGGTTACCAGTCAAGTGCCTTATGCACTATGCTACCAGAACTCCAGTAATAGTAGGAGACTTTAATACAATAAAAGATAGACCAACTGGGAAGAAACTCATCAAAGACACAAAAGAAATAAACAATATGATCAACCAGCTTGATCTTAAAAGACATCTACAGAGCATTTCACCCAACAACAGAACAATATACATTCTTTTATAACATACATGGAACATTTTCCAGGATAGACCTGCATAAATTTAAAACATAGAAATACTGCAAAGCATCTTCTCAGATCACAATGCTATAAAATTAGAAATCAACACTAGGAAGACCAATGAAAAGAGCAAACACATGGAAACTGAATAACACCCTCCTCAAAAACAACTGGGTAATAGATGAAATTAAAAATTCAAAAAATTCCCTGAATGAAAACACAGCATACTGAAATCTTTATGAGACAGCAAAAGCATTGATCAAATGGCAATTTATAGCAATAGATACATCAAAAAAGAAGAGCAAGCCAAAATCAAGACCTTAACCCAAGGTCTCCATCAAGTAGAAAAAGAGCAGTAAAAAAAAAAAAAAAAGGCCTACACTGAACTATTAGGTATGTTTATGCATGGGGAAGTGTGCCTAAGACCATGTATAGGGTTGGCAGACAGTGGTTCTACAAGTATATTGGTATGTTATGTAAGAATTCCCAAGTATGTAGTAGAACTGACAAGGGGCAAGGTTGAAGTCACTTCTTGGCCACAGCCAGCTACCCAGAGGGAGCAAGTAGTTGGACCTGTGGGCTTGGGACCATAGTTGCAGGGACATCAAGCTTAGTTGGTAAAACATACTACCCAAAACATTGTTCCACATCCTACTTTGGTGAATAGTGACTGGAATCTTAAAAGCTTGCAAGCAATCATCTAGATGCAACTATGGGTCTCTCCTCGCCCAGAGCAAACACGAATGAAGAAAACCAAAGGCACATGGAAACAGTTAGTCAAGGGACTGGTACACTGTGTGATCCTCAGCCTGTATGACTATGAGACCAGAACTAGATGGTGCCCAGCTACCACTAACAACCACTTGGAGGGGGAGCTCTGTAGGAGATCCTGGATAGAGTGGGAGAACAATGTGGAACAAAACTCAAAATCATAAAAAAAAAAAAAAAAAGAGGTTTGCTGGTCTGATATAGCCTGATAGAACCACTGAGACTGTGCCCCCTAGCTGCCCTTCACATCTGGAATTGAACCCACTCCTGTGGTTTCCAGCCAAACAAAAGACAGGCATATGAGCTGAACATTTACATTAGCTAGATACACTCCATGGAGAGATCAGTCATGGAAGAATAGAAAGGCTGTGTATGCATAGGGAGACAGCTCAGGAGGGCAGGAGTGCATGGAAGGTAAGGACACAGGGAAGAGGTGACTATGGGAGGAAGTGGGAGGGGAGCTGTTGCATTGTGTGAAATTGTAGTCAATGTCATGAGACAAAGTGTATGTGAGCTGCTGTATGGAAAGTGAATTTGCTCTGTGAACTTCCACAAATCACAATAAAAAGAAAAAAAAAAAAAAGCCTATAGTCACCAAAAGAAAAGAAATAACAAAGATTTGAGCAGAAATAAATACCAAAAACTAAACCAAACTCACTGCCATTGAGTCAATCGTGACTCATAGTGACCCCTCCTTGGGTTTCTGAGGCAGTATCTCTACAGAAGTAGATGGCCCACTCTTCCTTCCAAGGAGTGGCTGGTGAGTTAGAACCGCCAGCCTTCTGGTTAGCTGTTAAATGCCTTAGGCACTACTCCACCAGAGCTCCTAGAAATAAATGAAACAGAAAATAGACAATAGATAAAAGCAACAAGAGTAGAAGTTGTTCTTTGAAAAGATTAATAAAATGACAAACCACTGGCAAACTTAACAAAGAAGGAGAAAATGCAGATAACATGAATAACAAATGAAAGGGGTAATGTCACAACAGAAGCACAGAAATAAAAAGAATAATAAGAGAAAGAACTATACTCCCAACAAATTTGAAAACCTAGAATAAATGGACAGATTTATAGAAACACCTTACTTACCTAAATTAATACAGACTGAGGTAGAAAATTTGAACAGACCCATAACAAAAGAAGAAATTGAACAGGTCATTAAAAAATTACCAACAAGAAGAAAAGATGACTTCACTGGAGAATTCTAGCAATTATTCAGAGCAGAGCTGACACAAATCCTACTTAAACTATTTCAGAACAAAGAAAAGGATGAAATCCTCCCAAATTCATTTTATGAAGCAAGCATAACCCTGATACCAAAACCAGGCAAAGACACCTCTAGAAAGGAAGACTACAGAGCAATATCCCTCATGAATATAGATGCAAAAATCTTCAACAAAATCCTAGCCAATAGACCCAATAATGTTATCAAAAAAATAACTGGGATTCATACAAGGTATGCAAGGATGGTTTACCATTAGAAAATCAATGTAATCCATCACATAAGTGAAATAAAGGAAAAGGATCAAAGGATCATCAATAGATGCAGAAAAGGCATTCTGTAAAATCAACACCCATTCCTGATTAAACTCTCAGCAAAATAGGCATAGAAAGGAAGTTCCTCAACATAATAAAGGGCATATATGCAAAACTAACAGCCAACATTATTCTCAGTGGACAGAGACTGAAACCATTCCCTTGCAATAGAAACCAGAAAAGGATGCCCTCTATCTCCACTAATATTCAACACTGTATTGGAAGTTCTCACCAAGGCGATAAGGCAAGAAAGGGAAATCAAAGACATCCAGATTGGTAAGGAAGAAGTACAACTATCCCTTTCCAGATTACATGAGCCTATACATGGATAATCCAAGAGACTCAGCAGAAAAAACCTACTGGAACTTATTGAAAGATTTAGCATAGTGGTGGGATACAAGATCAACATACAAAAATCAGTTGGATTCCTCTGCAACAGAAGAGATTGCTGAAAAGGAAATAAGGAAGTCAATACCATTTACAATTGCTACCAAAAGATTAAAAAATAAAAATACTTAGGAATAAATCAGAACACAAAAGACCTATACAAAGAAAACTACAACTACAAAACACTACTTCAAGAGACTATAAGAGATCTACCTAGGTGGAAGAACTTACCATGCTCGTGGATAGGAAGATTGAACATTGTGAAAATGTCAGTACTACCCAAAGCAATCTATACATTCAATGCAATCCCAATCCAGACATGGAAGTACCAATCACTAATTTTTTATATTGGAAAGGAAAGAGACTCAGATAAGCAAAGCACTACTGAAGAAGAACAAAGTAGGAGGTATCACACTCCCAGATATCAAAACCTACTATAAAGCCACAGTTGTCAAAACAGCCTGGTATTGATACAATGACAGACACATAGATCAGTAGAATAGAATTCAGAACTCAGAAATAGTGGTCAGCTGACCTTTGACAAAGGGCTGAAATCTATTCAATGGGGGAAGAGACAGTCTCTTTCATAAAGGGTCCTGGCACAACTATATATCCATTTGCAGAAAAATGAAACAAGATCCATACCTCACACCACACACAAAAACTAACGTCAGATGGATCAAAGACGTAAATGTGAAACCTAAAACTATAAAGTTCATCAAAGAAAAAACAGGCAAAGTTAAAACAAAAAACAAAGTCACTGCCATCGAGTTGATTTAGACTCATAGCGACCCCTCCTTGGGTTTCCCAGGTGGTATCTCTACAGAAGAAGATTGCCCAGTCTTCCTTCCAAGGTGTGGGTGGTGGGTTTGAACCACCAGCCTTCTGGTTAGCAGATGCCTTAGACACTATGCCACCAGAGCTACATGCCCATAAACCAAGGAACAGATAAACAAACTGTGGTACATTCACACGATGGAATATTATGCAACCCTAAAGAATAATGTAGAATCTGCAAAACACCACATAATGTGGATGAACTTGGAGGACATTATGCTGAGTCAAATAAGTCAATCACAGAAGGACAAATACTGTATATTGTAGTGGTGTAGTGCCTAAGGCATTTAACTGCTAACCAGAAGGCTGGCAGTTCAAACCCACCAGCCACTCCCCAGAAGGAAGGTTGGATAATCTACTTTGGTAGAGATGCTGCCCAGAAACCCAAGATGGGGTTGCTGTGAGTCGAATTGACTCAATGGCAGTGAGGGGTTTTTTTGTTTGTTTGTTTTTCGGTTTATTGTAAAAAGTCAAGGAAAGGTTTATGGATAGAAGAAAACTTTCTTTGTTGGTTACCAGGGAGGGTAGGGTAGGGGATGAAAAGGTCAGTGGTTCAAACCAACTAGCTATTTCACAGGAGAAAGCTGTGGCAGTCTGCTTCCATGAAGGTTTATAGCCCTGGAAACCCTATGTTGCAATGCTGCTCTATCCTGTAGGGTTGCTGTGAGTCTGAATTGACTTGACAGCAACAAGTTTTGTTTGTTTTTTAATTACCAGTAAATACATAAATATATACTTGTGGCGGTGACGGTCAGAAGAGTGGTTCCTTTACAGGGTAGGTAGGAGGAGGCACAAGGGAGCCTTCTGGAGTGCTGGAGGATATGGGACAATGGAAAGCATAAGAAGGAATGCCAGTAGCACCATTATTTTTAATAGTCCCAACTGGAAATAACCCAAATGACCCTTAACAGTGGACTGGGTTAATAGACTGAATTATGTAATATTCATAAGTGGACTACAGAATACGACAATGAATGAAAAATACCTGTAAGCAATAAGAGGAATAAGTCTTACAAGCGTGATGTTGAATGAAGGAAAAAAGCCATTTAGAAAAGTGTATACTATGCTTCCATTTATATGAAGTTTTAAAATGGGCAAAAGTAAGTTATAGCATTAGAGGTAAATGAGTTAGTTACGTTTTCAGAGGGACTGATTGGAAGAGGGGAAAAGTAGGGGCACTTTGAGCATGGCAATGTTCTTGACTTGTGAGGCAGTGACATCAGCGTTTGCCTTGTGGTTTTCCATTTATGTTCCACAAGCCTGTTATACTTCAACTTAAAAAAAAATAGAAAACAAATACCTGAAAGTTTTTATGGCTACTAAAGAATCTGTCTCTTTGTTTATATTAATTAATTAATTAATTAAATGGGGGAAAAAATCACCTTTTTTCAGCATACTCCTTTTGCATTCTACATAGATTTCCCCCATATTATTTAATGAAATCACAGCATGTTTGTTTTTAGAATATCTTCTTCACTTTGTCTACTGCAAAGTTTAATTTAATTTTTTTTTCTAATGTTTAGAAACTGAAATGTACACAAAATCTACCTTAGCTTCCTGATCCTTTAATCTTGCTGCTTTGGTAGCAATTTATTAATACAGACATGCTTTTAATGTTGAGTTTTGTTTTAGTTCTTTTAAACATATGATATCTTCTGGGAAAATTTAGAGCTCATGATTCCTAATCATGACAGGCAGACTCATTAGTAAAACTCGATTCAGTCCCTATTTAGGTTTGTTACTTACAGCAATTTAGTTATTGATACATGTTTTCTGGTTTGGCAGTCATAATAGTTCTGTTTGTCACACTGAAGATATCTTTGCTGTTTTTAATAAGACTTACATCTACCAATCTTTGCTCCTAATATTCACTGAAAATACTAATTTCTAACTAAAATTTTTGGTAAAATATTCATTGTATCATTTTGTTCAAATAAGAGATTATGTATTACCATACTTGCTAATATGAATTATTTCTCTCTTTTTAGAGAAAATCTCTTCATGAAAACAAATTGAAGAAACTTCAGGAGAAAATAGAAGTTTTGGAGGCAAAGAGAGAAGAACTAGAAACAGAAAACCAGGTGCTAAATAGGTAATGTTTTATATGTATATGTGGTTATTTCAAAGTTATAGAACTTTGTTTCTGAGTAAATACATTTCATGATTTCTTTCAAATTACATATTTGTAAAATTTCTAAAGCTATTTGATAATCCCTAATCTAATATCCTGGGTTTTTTTCTTCTTCTAACTGTATGGTCCTCCCAACCAGAAGGTTTCTTTATGTGCCAAGTGTTTGTTATGGTTGGGAGGAGAGTGTGAGTTCTTCCTGCTGAGACAACAAGACAATTGTAGTTATTGCATGGTTTTTAAAATTTTGGCTACAGCTTTGAATCAAGGACCAGGGTTTGGTTGCCTGGTGTGGAAAATATCATTGGGCTATCCCTTCTGGTTCTGCAGTCATATCCCAGCACAGCTAATAATCAACATTGTTAGCCTTTTTTACATAACGAAAACTTAGCATATTAAGTTGAATTTGTTAAAGTTATATATTTCTAAAGGGGTTGTGAAAATCAGTAGTAGCATTTATAATGCATTTGGTTTAAGTTAATAAAAAATCTTTTCAAATTCAGCTAATTAGTGGTAGCCTTCAGCATTTAGCTATTCAGGTGCTGGACTTTTCTGTTGTGTGAATTGCCTGTATATCAAACAGTGATGTTTTATGATGTATATTGTTGGTTTTGAGTATAATTGCTACCAAATGCCAACAGTTGTTTTTTTTTGAATACCCAAGAAAGCTTCTAGATTGTGAAATTAATGCCAGCTTTACTCTGTTCTGAAACAGGAAATCACCAAATTCATTCTAAAACACAATCAATTTGCTACCTCTTCATTAATTCCAATTGATAATGAAATACCAAATCAAGATTCAGCAGCTGTGGTACACACCATGTAAAACTTTGAGAGGTTTTGTAACTATATTATCAGTGTGATTGCCAGGAAGGTCATGTTACGACCATTAAGAAGATGATTGTGAAGGCCGTATGAATTAGCTTGTTTCTTCAATTCATTTTTCTAAAGTCAGGTAGCTTTCCTTTGGTGATTAGCTACATTTTTAAAACTAGGTTGAGCCATACGAACTTACCTGTATTTGACCATATTTCATGTACAAAAACTACAATTTATTAAGATTCAACATAATATTTTCTGTATTTCCATCTGATTTCTTCTATAAGATTAAAAAAACTCTGTTTTTTTTACAAAAGTCTCTTTTTTAGTTTCAAGATTCATGGGTAGGGAGAGGGCAAATAAAACTTTTAAGTGAGTTGTTAAGTGGCAATGCTAATAATGTTCACATGTGATTGAAATTTAATGTCATCTTTCTGTTTACCACTCCAGATAAACAGAATTTTATCTATCCATTGCATATAGATAAAAATTTTCTAATTTAGAAATTCATTTCTTCTAATTTAAAGTTATGTTCTGTGAACCCTACGGTTCTTCTATAGATTATAACTGTATTAAAGAAGAGTAACAATTTTTTTTTTCCTTTTAAGACAAAATGTTCCATTTGAAGAATATACAAGGATTCAAAAAAGATTAAAGGATATACAAAGAAGACATAATGAATTTAGAAGTTTAATTTTGGTTCCTAATATGCCTCCCACAGCATCTGTTAATCCTGTTAGTTTTCAGTCATCAAACATAGTTCCAGGCATGGAACTATCCTTTCCTCCTCATCTTCAGGTATGGGCGTTTATTTTAGGGAAAAACGTTAGGCAAACATTTCTGTAGGTTCTTTCCTGATAAAATAGAGAGTTAAAACTTCAAATTACGAATATGATCAGTATGCAGAATTAGCTTTAAGAGTGGCATATTCATTTTAAGCTTAGTCAGTTTTAACTTTTCCATCTCATACACCAGAGAAGTTGCCTGAGAAGCAAAGTAGATGTGAATCTACTCCGACTATCCTTTAGTGATGGGGCTATGAGCAAAATCTCCTAATGGGCAGTAGGAGGAAAAAAGGAAACTTGATTGATTGGTTCTAGAATAACCTAATCTTTACTCACTCTTGTAATACTATCATTGAACATTTACTATATGACATGTACTGTAATATGCCTTTTCCATACATAGGATTTTATTTAATCTTAATGAAAAGTGCTTTGAGGCATTATTCCTAATTTACGGATGAGGAAACTGAGTCAGAGAAATAAAGTGACTTGCTTTATTTAAATAAAGTGGGTCATAGCTATTAATGGACCCTTGATAGCACAATGGTTAACCCTTGTCTGCTAACTGAAAGATTGGCGGTTCAAACCCACCCAGTGGCTCTGTGGGAGAAAGAACTGGCAGTATGCTCCTGTAAAGATTATAGCCTAGAAATCCCTATGGAGCAGCTCCACTCTGTCCCATAGGGTCTCTTTGAGATGAAATCAGGTCAACAGCACCCGCACCGAACAACAACAACACAGCTACTACGTAACAGAGTTAAGTTTCAAACTTAAATCTGTATGATTCTAAAACCTGATCTCCTTCTAGTTAGTCTGTTAGTACACTAAAATGTTGAATGAATCCAGTTGATTGTCTGATTTTCAGAAGACAGACTATTAATAAGTAACTGCATTTTATAATATTGTAAGTTGTGAAGATTTTAGTCACTTAGTACTTTGTTTATAGAACACGGCTATTAATCTCGCCATTAGAAAAGCTGCCTGTAAGTAGACCTGAGTTCTGTTTTAGCCTCTTTAGATCACTCCTTGCTGAATTTTATTGCCAGATAAACAAAACAGACTTTGGGATTTTGCTTAAGGCTGGAGCCTGAGGCAGGAGAGAAGTGAGTACTAGTTAGTAGTCTAGCCCGTGCTGCTCTGTTCTTAAACTGCTAAAATGGTCATTGTTTCATTGCCAGATATTACAGGCCAGAGCAAGAGGCCGCTGGAGACTGCTGCCTCAGTTACTTTTCCATAGTTTTTCTAACATTGCTTTTGTTCTGCTTTCCCCACATTTTAAAGGAGGAACAGCATCAAAGGGAACTCTCTCTACTGCGTAAAAGATTAGAAGAACTAGAAACAACACAAAGAAAACAACTAGAGGAACTTGGATCTCCTGGGGAGTGATGTGCTTGGAGAAAAGGCAGATCAAAGGGAATGAAAACATAGTGACTCAGTAAAGTTCCAAGTTTCAACATCTGCGGCATTTAGATATTTTATTACTGTTTGCCAAAACACTTGCGTGTGCCTCGGGAAAAGGTACCAACTACATACTGTCTTTTATGAATTTTGGGATTTTAGGGTACTACTGACAAATGAAGCATTAAAAAAAAAATACATTTCAGTGACATTTACAATATTATTGACAATGTAAAAAAATGAGACTAAAAAAATGGGAATCAAGTTTTTAAATTATTTTATGTATTTTACTTCATTGAATGTTTTATCGCATTTTGCCTAAAATATGCCTGCTGAATCCCTCTCTTCCTCATCTTTGAGATGCTTGGCAGTAACAGGGTCAGCAGATACTTTCTGGTTTACTTAAAAGAGTTATAAACCTCGAGTTCTTGGAAAAAACTGGCAATTTAAAAGCATAAAAAACAAACAAAAATGATCTAAATATATATTCTTTACAAAAGGCTACCTTTTCTAAAACCTGTGTGCACATAATTTATTACAGAGCTTAATAAATATTTTTCTATCTAACTATATTGTCTTGTGTTTAATTTCACTTTGACCATACACATTTAGCAATGTAGTTCTCACTGAGTTTGGCTTTGTTGAGTTAGAATTAATAGAAAATAACAAAGTACAAATAATAATTAAACTGTGGCTGTATAAAAAAGAACCACTGATTGTAAAACTTGAACCCAGCGGGTTTCCTATAGATGTGCTGCTGGTAATTTAACTTTGCTTTCCACTATTTTGGATCTAACCAAGTGTGCCATCATTTATTGTTTTTCCACTGTGCATCTAGCAGAAGCTTTTTATGTAACATCTTTTAGAGGAATTCTGCTGGAATAATTTCATGGCCACAAGGCAGAGTTCAAGCCTGCCAAACTAAGTGGAATGTTCATTATCTCGAAGCCTTCACAGTCAAAAATCCAAGTTTACAGTGGAGACTATGAATGTAATTGAGCAGCCCTTAGCACCAGTTAGCAAGAAACCAGATTGGCTTACTATATAATGTCACTGCTTATTCACATAGAATGTACAGTGACATCATGTTCCTGAAAAATAATTGATTTCCATAGAATGCACCACTTAGAATAAAAAAAGCTATTATAGCCAGAAAATTGAGAGGAAAAAAAAGACAAAAAGAGTCCAAAGTTACATCAAAATGTTTATTTTTGGATATAGACATTTAAAACATTCATCTCCAAGAACAGCTTCAATCAGGTATACAATAAGAAATAGACTTTAATTCCTAATACGGAAAAGGTAACTGAATAATTTTTAAATGCTGCTGTAGACACTAGTGTTAGAAAAAAAAAAAGTTTATAAATGAATTGTTTTGCACCAAAAAATATGCAAAGAAACTAGAAAATAGAAATCGTTTGCCATTTGTTTCTCTGGTTGCTGTTTAATATGGACCCAGTGACTGATTGTCTTCAGCACACATCTGATTTGGCCATTTTCTGCGTTTGGCTAATGTGATCCAAAATGTGGATCTAGATAGTGCTTTTCACTGGAGGATTGACAAACACGCTACATACATTAGTGAATCTTCACGCCACCTCAGTGAGGTAGGATAGACATATTATACAGAAATCGAGGCACAAAGAGGTAAGTGACTTGTCCAAAGTTCCCAACAGCACAGTCCCCAGAAGAGCAGGTAATTCTCCACACAGGACTTGTGTGCCAGAGGGCTGGACAGGGACACCCTCATCTGTAGCATTTAGTAAATACTTAGATAAAGCTGTAGGTGATCCTTTGAGTTTTCTTAGCATTTCTGTACCCTAAAGAAGGGAAAGTCTTTTGGGCAACTCTCCTACCCTTGGCTCTCAACTCTCCTACTAGTGTTCACTTACGAACTCCTTCACAACTTTCAAGACTGTAGCAAACAGCCTTAGATGGGGCCAGTCCTCTCACCTTAACACTTATAAGGAACCTATTTGGTAGTATTTTTGAGGTGTGTCCATTGAACAGACAGTGGTCAAAAGTGACGGGGTTGGGAAGGTGCCTATCAGGGCAGTGACTGCTTTTCTGATCACTTGGTTGAGGTGTCACCTCTGTCTTTACCAAGTATTGAGGAGCAAAAAGAATTTCATTCATCTAAGACAAATTTCATGTTTAACTCCTGATGTTACATACAGTATTGTTAAATGATTTTAAGGACTGTGTGATCAATGTTTTGCTTCCATTTGGAAAAAAAAAAAAAATTATATCCCAGATCAGGAATTTGGAGCACCAAGGGTAAAAGGTGCCACAAGAAAAGCTCGAGAGAGTTGCCAATTATGCTTTTTTACTTCTTCTGGTTTAATAAAGGAAAACACAGTGGTGTTAAAATTGGTCATGAGCAGCAAAAATTCAGGAATAAAAAATCAGCAATAAAAAGACTACAGTATAACTGGAAAGAGAATTCTTTAAAAAGAAAGGCATGAATAAAATGGGTATTTTTATTTCTGTCTCCTGTGAGGAATACTTTCAAAAAGTACATAGTAAGACTAAGATACCAAGTTATATACTAATATTTTCAGGCCGTGGGCCTTAATATATATATAATACTCCAGTGTGAACAGCAATTTCATGAAATGTAAAATGTATTTTTTTTTTAATCACACACAAGTATTTATAACCACAGGGTTCACTTGAAATCTAAAGCAAGGAGACACTAGTCTAGAAATGTAGGGTTGGAAGAGTGAACTACTATTCCACAGATAGTTCTGATCAAAGGTTTTAAACAGTATACATAAACTCCAAATGAGTTTTTTTCTTTTAAACAATACTCAACGTTTGCACTATCAAATACATTTAGTATGAAAAAAAGAAAAGGGAAAAAGACAAGAATATGTCAGAACAAAAATGGGTGAAATGCTCTTGCATTTAAAGAAAGCCCATATACTCTCCTTGCTTTAGAGCTCCTTGGTGAAATGGAGGCGAGTTTGATGGAGTGCAGTTGGTGACCACTGAAAAACACGAGCCCTTTCAACAATGTTGCAACACTGTTAGTTTTTGGTTTAAACACACACACACACTCACGAATGCTAAGTGTACACACTACCAAATTCTGTGGTCAGCTTTTCCAAGAACTACTGGGGAAAGTTTCAATGCTGCAAATCCTCGAGGTTGCCCTAACACCCCCACCTTGTTTCCAAATGACTCATTTCACATTTCGTGTTGAGCACTGGCAGTGTTCCTTTTCTGCAGAGGTGCAGTGTAGTCACAAGTGCTACCTAGCTGTAGTTTTCAAACAAAACCACTTACATTATTGTGCTTAAGTGGAGACTGTAGTTACAATACTGACACTTGCTTACTGGCCCTATATTCTCTGTAAACAAGGAGGCTGTTTGCAACAACCACTTCAGCTCTATTTACAGAAGGGTTCTCACAGGCACAATGTTTGGTCTGCTTTCTAAAAGCTGTGCATGTACCTTGGTCTCTTGACAATGCTCAAAGTGGAACCTATGTGCAAACTTAAAAAATCAACGACACAGAGTAGCTCAAGCTGTGATTGGGCTCCCAAGTCGTCTGAAGAACTTTGCCAGATTAAAAGCCAGGCCCCCGAGCGCTCACATCCACTTGCATTTCTTCTTTTCATCAAATAAGACTTTTACATGCAAGAGTTGTTTCTGAGCTTCTTCCAGCCCTCGTTCTCTTTCTAGTTTATTTAGAATCTGTTGACAATTAGAACAGTTATTTTAGATATTGTCACTTTATCATTAAAGTGGTTTGTTTGGGGTTTTTATTTATTTATTTATTTTTGCATTCCTGATGCTGTGAGCAGTAAAATCTGTATGAAACAGATGCCGACATTTTCTCCAATCATTTGCATACTCACTTTGGAAGTTGTTTTGCTAAGTCATTATCACAGGATCAACACCACTTTGGCTTAAAATAGAAGCTCATGAGAAATACCAACTATTTGCTTACAAATATGGGGCCAGACTTCAAGGCCCTGCTTTATGCATTATGTCACAGCCATTCCAAGCACAGCAAGCATTCCTGGACAGCCAACATGCAAGCAAGTATTTCTCCATCAATGCAGCAGGCAGGGGCATCCTGGTAAGAGACAAATACTTCCCTCCCCTCTTCCCTCCCATCGTGTGCAGTGTAGTCCCTCCTCTTCTTTCCCCTCCCCAGTGCTTCCCTTCTCACCCCTAGCCCCTGGAAAGAGGGATGCTTAACATGTTGAAGGAACTCATTGCCTCTACCCTACCTTAGCGTTTCACTTGATCTTCAAGTAGCAAATGGAATGGGTGAGCTATTCTCACCACTGACATGGATAGCCTGGCCCAGCATGACTGAGTGGGGGGAATCGGAAGGGGGGATTAACATATATTTGGAAACAGCGCATCTGATGAATGTGTCTGTGTGAATTCCCAAAGAAAAAAAAATCCAGATTTAGGAGAATTAATCATAAAGGAGTATGGTTTATTGAAATAGTTTTTAAGTCAGAAATATGTTGTAGTTATTCATATAGCTATTGAATACAGAATCTAGGTGGCTTAACGAGTTTAGCTCTCATTTTAGCAGACAATCCAGGACAAACTGGCCCCATTTAATAGGACCGCTGCTCATCACAGTTATTTTGGGTCAGTGTGGCTGTAGGCCACAGAAACTCAAAGGTAAGTTCAGGCTGGTCCAAAGGTGGGCAGCATGATAAAACTTGGGAGGGGCAGCCACGTGCAGGGTCTGGCTTGGTGCCAGGAACCCCCATCTCAGACAGCCTTCCTGGCCTCCCTCTCTGGTTCGGGATGCCAGAGCTGTCCGGAGACCCATAGAATGCTATATACCCATTCCTTGTGGTTGATTCATAGTTTGGTTTGTTTTTAATTGTTTAAAATCTTACCTCATCAAAATACTTTACGATGTATTTGTAGATTTCTGTCAAGGCCACTTCTTCATTAAATTCATTTTCGTGTTTCTTAAAGAAAGAAAGGCCTATTAAGAAATTCTGAATGTTTATTTTTAAAGATGTATCCAAATATAAGTTATGTCTGTTTTCTAATGATACCTTAGATTCCTGAGTTAAGAATTCTTCCATTTCTGAAGATGACAATGGAGGCAAATCCCTGATTGCTTTGTAGTAAGATTTTACTTCCTCTTTATAGGTTGGGATATCCTTGGCATAGAGAAGTTTATTAGTTGGTGCTTCCTGAAGGGGGAAAAAAAAAAGCAATCATGGCAGAAAGAGTAAAAAAGAGGAATCTATAATAGTACCAATTTATCCGAACCTCTGCCACCAGTACTATCTCCTGGTAACAAGGCTTCAGGCAGCAGGCCTTGATAAATGTTGTTGACTGAATGACTGACTGCCATCTATGTAGTTCTGGTGACTCACTGTTATTTTCAGGCAGATTAAATGCTAATATATTCTGCCTTCCTCTCATAAAAGAACTAAAATTATTATTTTTGGATGATTTTGAGTTACTGTAACAATGGAACTTATTTCAATCATAGTTCATCACTAATGGTTGTAAAAAGCCTGAATTAAAACATTTGCTCTCATCCTCACCCACCAGTGAATTTTGGCATTTATAAAAGACTTGATTGTAGGTCTGATTGAGCCCTTTATATAACCACGATACTGGTAACTAATTGGCAGTGCAGATTTTTCTGCTTGTCCCTTTTATTTCATTAGAATATAAAGATCTTTCAGTTTTCTCAAGGAAATACAAGGTCATTAGTATTGGTGACGGTGGTGTCTGATTTTGCCTAGATCTTCGGGGCAGTTTGAATGTTTTTATGTAATTATAACTGATAATACTGAAAATAAGTGAAAATTTTATTTTAAAAAATTATTTTTCACACAATTAAAAAAATTCTACTCAGGGAAGATAGGTGACATAATGATATGGTTCATGTCCCATGACAATTCAAAGAGTATCTGAAACTGAACCAGTGACTTGATGAATCATTCTAAAGGATGCCTAAAAAAAAAAACCAAACTCCAAACTCACTGCTGTTGAGTCGATTCTACTCATAGTGACCCCTCCTTGGGTTTCTGAGGTAGTATCTGTACTGAAGTAAATTGCCCGACCTTCCTTCCGAGGAGTGATTGGGTTGGTGGCTTTGAACCGCTAGCCTTTTGGTTAGCAGTCAAATGCATTAGGCACTATGCCACCAGAGATATTACTGAGATGTTTTCATTTGTCAGATTTAAGTGTGATCACTCATTCATTCATTCAATAAACATTCAGCCAGGCACTATGGAAGGCATTGGGTATAAAAAGATGAAAGGGACCAGTAACTAACCTTATGAAGCTTACAATCTAGTTGGGAAGACAAACTTACTCATTCCTTAGTATAAGTAATTACTTCTTCTTGTTATATGCCGTCAAGTCAGACCTGACTCATAGCGACCCTCCTTGGGTTTCCAAGGCAGTATCACTGTGGAAGTAGATTGCCCCATCTTCCTTCCGAGGAGTGGCTGGTGGGTTTGAACCGCCAGCCTTCTGGTTAGCAGTCAAGTGCCTTTAGGGACTATGCTACCAGAGCGCCTAAGTAATTACTAGGAGGGTATAAAGATAAAGACTATACCAGGGATCATAATTCTGCTACATGGTGTGATTTTAGGCAAGACTTGCAACCTCTCAGAATATCAATTTCCTTAACTATACAATGAGGGTAATAACTGCCTTATATGGTTCTTGTGAGATTAACTGAAATATACCAAGAATATAGCAATCAATAAACAACCATTTTTACTGTGAATAAATAAATGTTTAAGTGTCTTTAACTATGCTGGGTACTAAGAACAACTGTATTAGTCACATGAAGAAAGTGGTGTGGGAAATAGATGAGGAGAAGATCCCAAGTAGGTATAGACTGCTCTGAGCCTCGTAGCTTCTGGTACACATTTGGAAATCATGTTTGTTCAATGAATGAATTTTACTAGATGGAGTGGTGGTGAGACAGGAAGGAGATGAACAAGAGATGTGAAAACAAGATCACAGTGTAAAGTAGAGCTGTAGCACAGAGAATATATGCCAGAAAATGATGAGGTTGGAAGAAAAAATAGAGGGCTAATCAGGAAGGGCCAGGTGCCACTGGGAAGATTGTTGCCTGGTGGGTGATAGGAAGTGTTTAAAATTTTTTTAGCAGGGAACTCACAAGATCAGGCTTATGTTTTAGAAAGATCACTTGAGACACAGTGAAAAGGAAAAGTTTGGGAGATGGGGTGGACAACAGACAACAGATAGTGGTGAGGAAGCAATTATTACTCCAGCAGAGAAGGGATGACAAGATAAGGCACAGGAATGAAAAGAACACAAGACATTTTGGAGGCAGGAGTGAGTGGTAACCAACTGAGTGAGGAGACAGGTTGGGGGAAAGAAAGGAGGAAGAAGACAGTCAAAGTCCAAGGATTCCTCCACCTTGAGAGACGCGGCAATGCTTGGAAACACAAAAGTAAAAGCAGATTTATTCTGTAGGATAGTGGCAATGGAGAATTTAGATTCAGACTAGTAGTCTGAGGTGCTTATGAACAACAATCACTGTTCATCCCAGGCACTTTTCACATCTCCTACCAAAGAGCCACAGTTCCATGTTAAAAGATTTTCTGAAATGCATTAGGTGCAGATATTACTCAGTTCAGTGTATTGTGGAGTGCCCACAGAAGACTAAAACACCTCCTTCAAAGTTTGCTCTGTATTTTTCTCTTGCTTTGCTTGCTTGGGGCTTTTGATCAACCAAGAAAACCATCACACCAAACCAAACTCACTGCCATTGAGTTGATTCAACTCATAGTGACGCCTCCTGGGGTTTCCAAGGCTGTGTCTCTACGGAAGGAGATTGCCCCATCTTCCTTCCAAGGAGTGGCTGGTGGGTTTGAACCACCAGCCTTCTGGGTAGCAGTCAAATGCCTCAGGCACTATGCCACTGCAGCTCCCAAGAAAACCACAGGAAAACAATATTCATGTTTTGATTATAAACTGGCAAACCAGTAGTGATATAAATCTCAGGCAAGATTTTCATCCCCATAAGTGATTTGTCATATTCAAATAGAGACTCTCTTATGTATGTTCAGATGGACCTAATTTGGGCAAATTTCAATAATGTCACACACTGGGCTAATGTTTTATCAGTGTCTGTAACCTGTTTTCTCTAGGAAACAAAGCAATTTTTCCACAGGCAGAGTTCTGCAATAGGGTAAGGCTAGTAATCTAATATTTCAGCTTTCACTTTAAAAAACACTACATTAAAAATAGAAATAAATGAGACAGATTTTGGAGTAAAGTGAATTACAGTGACCATCACTGGCTACTTTTCAGCTGGTGTGGTTTAGGCCAATCGTTTATTATTTTTGACAGAGTAGAAAATGTTTACAAGAAAGAGTGCTTCAAATTCACAGGAGGACGAACAAGAAGTACCACAGCGGAGCCTACCTTCCCGAGTTGCTGCTCTGTGAGAGAAAATGCATCCATGAACGCCTGGGCAATCACTGACAAACAGCCGTCTATGTGCGGCGTCTTCTTAATGTCAAAGACAAACTGAGGGTTCTTCAGGATGTTTACCCAGAAGCGAAGAGGAAGGCTGTTCAAAAGGAGAGAGAAATCTCTTTCAAACAGGGCCATTCATATGCTCATCACAATTTGTAAATGGGCATTTTGTATCCCTGTAATCAAAGTATACAAGTCTGCTTTGGCAAACATACCAAGCAACAGATGGCATTATCACTGAGAGAGAACTAGAAAGGGTTAAAATGACAGGGCTACTGAGAGGAAGGACTAGAGGAGGAGAAGGATGAAAATGGATGAGAATTTTCTCCAGATAGTTCTTGATCATATTAGATGGTGTTACCAATGAGAACATCTCATACTCAGATCTCTAGATTCTGACCTCTCCTCACTCCCTCTAAGTGCTACACGCTGGTCCAAGCTACCGCCATATCTCACCTGGGTTATAATCCCCAGCTACTGAGAGTTTATGCTCTACACAACTACCAGTGATCCTTTTAATGTGGAATCAGGTCACATCTCTCCTCTGCTCAAAATCCTCTATGGCTTTCCATCTCCTCACAGGAGAAAGCCCTACGTGGTCT
Organism: Orycteropus afer afer; assembly: GCF_000298275.1. Taxonomy (NCBI): domain Eukaryota; kingdom Metazoa; phylum Chordata; class Mammalia; order Tubulidentata; family Orycteropodidae; genus Orycteropus; species Orycteropus afer. The sequence goes on along the minus strand of NW_006921738.1, from coordinate 6,944,395 downwards.
GGGCCCGTGCCCTCATCTACTACTTTCCACCTCACTCATTCCAACTAAATCGGCCTCCTCGCTGTTCTCCAAGCATGTCAAGCCAGCTCCTGCCCCAGGACTTTTGCTCCTGTTGTCTGTCTGCTGAAACTCTCTTGCCTAAGAGTTTCATAGGTTGTCCTCACTTCTCATCGCTTTCAAAACTTGACTCAAATGTCATCATCCCAGTGAGGCCTTCTCTAATCAGTCTATCCTGACACTCTTTATTCTCCTTTCCCATTTCCTCCACTGCACTCATAACCTCGTATACTATACTTGATCTATTTTATTTAGAGTCTGTCTTTACCCATTAAAATGTAAGCTCCATGAGGACATGGATTTTTGACTGTGTTAAAAATATATATCCAGCAGCCCCTGGGTGATGCAAATAGTTAACACACTCAGGTGCTAATCGAAAGGTTAGAAGTGCAAGTCCCTCCAGAGGTATCCTGGAAAAAAGGCCTGGCAATCTATTTTTTGAAAAACCAGCCATTGAAAATCCTAGGGAACTGAGTTCTACTCTGACACACATGGGGTCACCATGAGTTGGAAGTGACTCAAAAGAAACTGGTTTATATCTCCAGCACCTATAACAGTGCTTGGCATATAGTAGGTACTCAAATAAATATTTAAATATGAACTTGAGAAGTGTCAAAGTCCAACTCTGGCCCCACCATATATGGCTGCTCCATCAACAGCCTAAAGGCACTTTCATCTCTATTGTCATGGCTGCTGCCCTTGCTCAGATGTCACTGCATTCATGGTGCAGTGGTGGGCTGCAGCACCCATACCTGGTGTGGGAGTAACCTGGCATGGGAATACAAGGCTAGAACACAGGAAGGGAGTAAACAACAGCAGAAAGTTGGGCTACACGTGGATTAAATGGGAGAAACTCAGGCCTAGGCTCTGAAACTTCAGCTTTTCATACTTACTTAAAATGGTCTGGGGCAAACCTCAATGCTTAGAAGGTCTTGAGCTTGCACTGAGAAGTTGTACATCATAACTCTGAGTCTTACTCAGCTCATGTACAAAGTATATCGAATAAAGGTAATGAGCTATGTCTCTTTATTGCAGACATTTAGAATAAATCTGGATGTCTTGCCTCTGCTTGAGATAAAATGTTAACAAAGAAAACAAAACAAACCTTGGGTTAACTCTCATGGTATCTAAGCACTATCTTTGATAAGGCTGAAGCAGACATTTCTATACAGAATCAGAGTATAAGCAAACAGAGCTCCTGAAAGGAAGGGAGTGAGCCCAAACAAAGATTTGGAATAGGCCTGGTGGTGCAGTGCCTAAGGCATATGACTGCTAACCAGAAGGCTGGCGGTTCAAACCCACCATCCACTCCTCAGAAGGAAGGTTGGGCAATCTACTTCTGTAGTGATACTCCTCAGAAACCCAAGGAGGGGTCACTATGAATCAAAATCGACTCGACAGCAGTGAGTTTGGTTGTTTTTGGTTTGTGGATTAAAGAAATTCAGAAGTGGACTCTGAAACTTCTGCTTTTAATACTTAATTAAAATGGTCTGGCTAGACAACACTTCAACTAAAGAACTAGTGTTGCCTGACTTGCAAAGCATATATTAAATAAACTTCAAATCAATTAAAAAAAAAAAAAAAGTCTGGCTAACCCCCTACTTGAGCGTGCAGTGGGAAGACAGTTTGGAAATTGCAAAGTGACTGATCCTTTAGGAACAAATAAAAAGGTCCTGTCCAATGAAAACATTGTATGATAATTCCACAAAATACTCATTTCCCATCCTTCTGGTCAAGCTAAATTTGCATTAACATTTTAGGTAATCTTCTTCATGCATTAAAGATAACAGATTTTGTTTATCTAATCCTGAAGAATAGATTTCTCAGCATTGAAGTGGTTTTATTTATTGTTTAAAAATAGCAACAGAGCAAGAAACTATTTTGACATGCTCGCTTACCAAGCCCAAAGATTCTGATGTAGGGATAAAGAATCTTCCTATCTTTGCCCTCAATTTTAGTTAATATTCTGTCCCAGATTCTTGAAAACAGTCAATAATCGCCTACATTCCCACCTGTTTGTTTTCCAAATATGTACAACATCAGGATCTGTGATTTTTTTATTTTCAGCCTGGGCATCCAAAAAGTCAAAAAAGTATTTTATAGCAAATGGGGCTCTGCTATTGGGTAAACTCCAGATGCTTCTAAAAAGTTTTTCAAGCACAGAATGAATTGCCACCTGAAAGAGAACATCCGATTCGTGAGATTTTAATATATATATATATGGTAGCAGTTTTGAAAACGTGACAGAAAATGAGATCCAAGTTTAGCGACTATAACATGCAAAACAGAGAAAAGCAAAAGAGAAGATAAATAAAATTGTCAAATGAGGCCAACACTCACAGTATGGGACAAAGGTCCTGAAAATCCATGCCCAGGTTTAAATTTGGTTCATAAGCTTCTTGCTGATAACAACATTGTTTAGTCAACAGGGAGGATATCTTAGAAATCTCTAGCAGATGAAATGTCAGTTGTAGGGCTGTATATATAAACCAAGGAGCCATGGATGTTTGGCTTTGATTAGTTATGTTCAACCTAGAAAAACTCCAGTGATGCTGCCCTGTTCTCGGAATTTTTTCTGCTGCATATATTTCCATCATGGGGTTTTGTTGTGTCCTTTCCAAAGCATTTGAGTGTTTTACAAAAACCAAATAGGCAGAGCTCTGTGAGACAGCTGAGAAAATCAAGAGGCTCTGGCTGTCCTTTGCTCACTAAACAAATCTACTAAACTCTAAGCGGATTCTCTGCTGTAATCTGAAGAAGCATGTCCATCAAGTTACTGGGGCCAGGGGTAGATAATAGCATTTACATTGCTAGTCATTTCAGAAAAAAAAAGAAAAAGGACCACCAGAGATTTCTGTTAATCCTCCCAAAAGCCAGATAATGAAAAATTGGCTCCTGATTTGGCATTCCACTGGCTTTCACATCCGACACTTTTATATATGAATAGAATTCTTAATTTTAAAATGAAAAAAATAGAAATCTATAAGATTTAGTAGGTTTACAGTCACTGACCCCCCTCCCTCCTTCATTTTATTTGCAATTCAAAGAGAGAATTTCACTGCTCATAGATAGTAACAAGTAAACAAAAAGGAATAATTACGCTGTCAACCTAAAAAATAACAATAGTGAAATGGTGGATAAAGGGACTGGGAACAATATTAAAGCCCTGATTGAAGATGTTACAGTGGAAATTTATAAAGTGCTGTTATCTTTGCAGTTTATAAAAAAGAAAGAAAGGGGTAGGAAGTGTTTACAATTTAAACTTTCATTTTGCTTTGCTGGGAGGCACAAGGGATTTGTAGCATTTTCACACTTCAGTGGAAATTAAGTCAAACACATCATACACCCCCAAGGCAGCCGTAAAAGCGCCCCCAGAACAGTAAGTGTACCTTAGTCGACAGCAGCTTTGTCAGATACATTTCTTTTACTTTGAACTTGTGCTTCCCTCGATGTCTTTTTCCTTGCACATCTTGGAATGCTTCTGAATCTGGTAAAATCTAAAGGGAAGACAGTAGAAGCGTTACCCGAGGAGACCATTCATGCTACAGAAGGCATGCAATTCAGCAAGGAGCACAAGGAAGCCTTAACTCACCAAATGGCAGTGGTCGTCTGAGTATTCCACCTCTGAATGCCAGGAGACAGGGAGAAAGAACAATCCATTAACGAAACAACCACGGGCTAACTGGCCATTTCATAAAATGCCCCATTTGTGGTATAAACTGAAAAGGTTATGTTGGCTCTTCATAACTACATTTTTTACCTGCTGTTGCATCTTACAATCTTATGAAACATGAGGAGATATTGTGGACCAGAGATTAGAATCGGAAGCATGTTCCCTGTCCATGGAAGTGTTAAAAAAAGAGGCTCAGATTTGGTGAGGATGGGGTAGAAGAGGTTCAAGTCTCACTCACTCAACAAATATTTACGCACCTACTACGTGCAAAGGGTTACCAGGAACACAGCAATGACTTTAAAAAAATCCAGTTGGGTTGTCCTGTTGGGTCAGTGGTGGCTCAATGGTAGAATTGTTGCCTTCCATGCAGAAGACGCAGGTTTGATTCCTGGCCAGTGCACCTCATCTCAGCCACCACCTGTCTGCCATCTGTCGGTGGAGGCTTGCCTATTGTTATGATGCTGAATAGGTTTCAGCAGTTTCCAGCCGAAGACAGACTAGCAAGAAAGGCCTGATGATCTACTTCTGAAAATCAGTCAATGAAAACTCTATAGATCCCAATGGTCTGTCCTGCAACCGGTCGGTCCTGCAACCGGTCGGTCATTGGAGATGGCGTAGGACTACACAGTGTTTCCATTGTGCATGGGGTCATCACGAGTCAGGGGCCGACTCCAGGACAAGCTAACAAAAATCAACAGTTCCTGCCCTAATGGAATTTACATTCTAGCCAATGAGACTGTGGCTGTGTGTAAGAAGGAAGCTGTTGATGAAAGGGCCAGGACCCTTCAGAGGGCTGAGGACTGATTTTCTTGGCTGGAGTATTATTTCTCTGGAAAACAAACCTGAAACAGGACAGGTATTTTCTCAAGGCCTTGTCACAGACGGTTGTTGTGCCCCTAAGCCTATCAGGGAGATGTGTTTAGAGACTGGGCCTCTTGACTTTCCCATAAAAGCTCCTTCTTTGTCTGGAACGGGAGCTGGAGCTCTGGTGGCGTAGTGCTTAAGGCATTTGACTGCCAACCTTCTAGCACTCCTGGAAGGTAGGTTGGGGTATCTACTTCCGTAATGATACCATCTCAGAAACCCAAGGAGGGGTCGCTATGAGTCAGATCCGACTCCATGGCAGTGGGTTTGGTTTTTTTACGGTTTTTTGTCTGGACTCGGAGGTGGTGCCAAGGCTGATGAGTTCAGCTGCTAACCAAGTGGCTGGGGGTTCGAGTCCACCCACAGATGCCTCGGAGGAAAGGCCTGGAGATCTACTTCTGAAGAAATCAGCCACTGAAAACCCTGTGGAGTGCAGTTCTAGTCTGACACACACATGGGATTGCCATGATTCAGAACTGACTCTGGGCAACTGGCTTTCTGCATTTAGTTTATCCCTCCCCACAGTCTGGGAAGTATACAACTGCTATAGTGAGACATGGGCAGTCACATGACTTCCTAAATGGGTTATCTTGTTTGTTCAGCGCTTGCAGGGCCCTGTGATTTATCTGCAAGCTTCCCTCTCAGTTTGCCAAGGGGATCCCATCTGTTAGCCCCCATCCTACCGAGGAGTTGGACAAGAGCTACAAGGGCTGTGCTTCTGCCCTGAGTTTAGGACTGCTCAGAGGTAGCAGCATCTTGAGTGCTGAGCAGTCCCCACCAACCGCTGTAACACTGCCCTTTTCTTCTCGCAGGGCTCCCAGTCTCAGCACCAGAAACAATCAAAATGGCTCTTCTCGACTTTCAGAGAATTACATAGCAACAACGCAATCTCACCTTTGCAGCAATACATCTCGGAGAGGCAAAAGGCGATAATTTATAAAGCTGAGTGAGAACAAAAGGTTAACATATTATATTGGTTACCTGAAGTAAAATTTGATATCTTCTTAAATACTTTTATAGTGGATCCATTTGATATCTGAAAGCAAAGATAAAAAATATATGAGTTTTCAAAATTTAATGTATTTCTCAGCTGCACCCAGGAATTAGATGGCTGAATGGATCACACATTCTCTCACTCACAGAATCAAATATTTATCAAGAATTACTAAGTTCCAGGTATTATGCTGCAGGCTGGGCTATACCGATGAGACATTGTCTCTGTCCTCAATGTGCTCATGGTCCAGGGAAAGAGAGAGACAAGGCAACAAGAGGCAGCACTGAGGTGAACACTGAGAAGGTGGCAGCCCAGGATGTCTTGGGATCAAAGGCAGGCAGGCCAGCCCTGGATGAAAGGAAGACTAGGCTGTATTAAGATATACCTCAACTTCTCAGAGGTCAAGAGAGGCCTGGGCCAATTTCATTTTTTGAGGTCCTTACTGCTAATCAGAAGGCTGGTGGTTCAAACCCACCAGCCACTCCTCGGAAGGAAGGTTGGGCAATCTACTTCCATAGTGATACTGCCTCAGAAACCCAAGGAGGGGTCACTATGAGTTGGGTCCGACTCGACGGCAAACAACAACAACAACTGTGTTCGGGGAGTTCCTGGGTGGTGCAAATAGTTAACACCCTCAGGTTTAACAGAAAGATTGGATGATTAAGCCTTCTCAGAGGAGCTTCAGAAGAGAAGCCTGGTGACCCACTTCTGAAAAACAAAGCCACTGAAAACTCCATGGTGTACAGCTCTGCTCTGACACACTTGGGGTCATTATCAGTCAGGAGTCAACTCCATGGCAACTGGTTTACCATATTAGGATATAGAGAAATGCAGAGACAGGTATTCCAAAACTATGGTATAGAAAGCTGGCATGTACCTTATGACAAAGCAATTTCACATTGAGGAATATACCCAATAGAAATAGGTATGTGTCCTGATAGTATAAAATAGTTCTACTTGTTATTTCCACACACCCAAATGTCCATCAGTGTTAGAATGAATAGATAATTTGGGGTGTATTCATACAACAGAATGTTATAAAGCAGTGAAAATGAACATACTTCTGCTACATGCAACATGGATGAACCTCACAATCATTATGTTAAGCAAAAGAAGCCAGATACAAAAGAATGCATACGGTATGGTTCCTTTACATAAAGTTTTTTGGGAAAAAAGTCAAATGTGCATACTTGTGTGTGCTACATACATATCCGCATATATAACAAATCACATGGGGTCACAGTTATGGAGGCTTCCCAGATATAGCCAAACAACTCGTAGCATTGGTTGACTGGCTCAAGGGCCTTAGGACCATAGTCTTGGGGGCAACTTAGTCAACCAGCATAACATAGTTCACAAAGATAACGTGCTACAGGTGAGCTAGGTGAATAATATCTTGAGGACGGTCATCTAAGACACAACAACTGGTCTCTCCTCATACAGAGAAAAAGAGAAAGATGGAAATCAAAGATTCAAAGAAGAAACCAATCCATGGTTGGTTAGCCCACACGAACTACAAGCTCTTCAAAAATCTGAGAGCAGAACTAGATGGTGCCCAGTTACCAATACCAACTATTCTGACCAGGGACAAGACAGAAGGTCCCAGATAAAATGGAAGAAGAACGTAGGATAAAATTCAAATTACTTAAAAAGGCCAGAGCTACTGGACTGAAAGAGACTAGAGGAACCCCTGAGACCATCACCTGAAGAAAGCCTTTGAACATGGAACTGAAACTACCTCTACAGGTCACCCTTCAGCCAAATAATAGATTAGCTTACAAAATAAAAAGTATCACCTGTAGCAATGTGTTTCCTCACACAATGAGCTACACGAGACCAGTCAACATTTACCCAAAAACAAAGGTTAGAAGGCAAGGAGGGAAGGGAAGCTAGATCATGGCAAACAAAGAAACCAAATGGAAATAATGACAATGCTGACACTTTGCAAAACCTGTAACCAATGGCATGGAATAATTTGTATAAAAATTGTTAAAGGGTAACCTAATTATTTATGTAAACTTTCACCTAAAATACAATAAAATATTATTTAAAAAATAAATAAACTATTGGAGCTCTGGTAGCGTAGTGCCTCAGGCACTTGACTGGTAACCAGAAGGCTGGTGGGGAAGGCTGATGGTTCAAACCCACCAGCCACTCCTCAGAAGGAAAGTTGGGCAATCTACTTCTATAGTGATACTGCCTTGGAAACCCAAGGAGGTGTTGCTATGTTGGGTCCGACTCGACGGCACATAACAGCAACAACATGATGTTTGGGGAAGAGAGTGGGGTAGGGATTGAGAACAGTCTAGAAGGGGCTTATTATTATTATTTTTATTGTAATTTGGGTGAAAGTTTACAAAGCAGATGCGTTTTCCATACAGCAGTTCATACACATTTTGTTTCATGACATTGACTGCAACTGAGGCAGCTTCTAAGGTGCTGGTTCTACTCTATTACTTGGTCTGGGTGGCAATTACAGGATATGCTCATTTTGTGATAATTCATCCAATAGCACACTTATAATTTGTTTTATTTCTGTGCATATATCTTATTTTTTTTTAAAAAAACTAACAAAAACATAAAAATTATAGATACTATATATTTGTTTATATCTTATTTTTTTAAAAAAAAACTAACAAAAACATAAAAATTATAGATACTATATATTTGTTTATAAAACCTTTTTTTTTAAATTTAAATATAACATATAGGAAAGAGCTTAAAGTTCACTAATCTCAAGTATGGGAGCTCTGGTAGCATAGTGGCTAAGACACTTGCCTGCTAACCAGACGGCTGGCGGTTCAAACCCACCAGCCACTCCTCGGAAGGAAGGTTGGGCAATCCTACTTCCGTAGTGATACTGCCTCAGAAACCCAAGGAGGGGTCGCTATGAGTCGGGGCCGACTCGACGGCACATAACAACAACAACAACAACAATCTCAAGTATGCTGCTCAATGAATGTGCGCCTATACATTTACCTGTGTAGCCACAACCCAGATCAAGATACAAAATATTTTGAGGTCCCTAGAAGTTGCCCCATGCTCCCTCCTGGTTAAGAACCACCTCATCTCCATCTAGAGGAAACCACTTTTCTAACTTCCATCATTACCGATTACTCATGTCAGTCCTTGCATTTCATATCAATGGAAGCATACCGTAGGCACTCTTTTACATCTAGCTTCTTAGAGTCTGTGATGTTCATTTATTTGTTGAGGCTACCAGATTGTTCTTTTTTCCTTACTCTGGTCCATTGTATGAATACACCACAAAAAAATCACCATACAATAAAAATACATAAATATTAATACATGCTACAACATGGATGAACCTCAAAAACATCACGCTAAGCGAAAGAAGCCAGTCACAAAAGGCCACATATCATACAATCTCATTTATGTGAACGTCCAGAGCAGGCAAATTTCTCCAGACAGGAAGTAGATTACTGGTTACCTAAAGCAGGCGTTGAGGAAACGGAGAGGGCCTGCCAATGCGTATGGGATGATGACAGTGCTCTGACGTTAGAGGGCAGCGGTGGTTCCACAACTCTGAGTTCACTGAAAACCACTGAACTGCACACTTTGAATGGGTGACTTTAATGATAACAAATGATTTTAAAACCAAAAGGTGTTTAAAAATTGTCATAGATTTTAAATGTATACTTTTGAAAAATAAACGCTTTTACCACACTCACACAATGCAATCAATGCCTTTGTATAGCTTCTTGTGGAGACAGGGTTAAAAGCTCTCACCTGAGGCCTTTTGGGAATGTGAAGCCCAAGGCCAAATGGAGCTCAGTACCCTCTCCCCACACCCTGATAAAAACCAGTTGCTGTCGAGTTGATCTGACTCATGGCGAGTGTGTCAGGGTAAAACTGTGCTCCGCAGGGTTTTCAGCAGCC
>NW_006921738.1:6931834-6934807 GCF_000298275.1 Orycteropus afer afer | reverse complement strand
CTTAAACGTCCGATCTGACGGTTAGCAGCCAAGTGTGTTAACTATTTGCACCACCCAGAGTCTCCCATACCTTGGGAAACCCATTTGCCATCAAGGTGATTTGGACTCATAGTGACCCTATAGGGAAGTGTACAACTGCTCCATAGGGTTTCACGTCCTGAAATCTGCCAAACTGTGCTCCTGTGGAGTAGTTGGTGGGTTCAAATGGCCAATCTTTTAGTTAGCAGCCCAATGCTTTAACCACAGTGCCACCAGAGCTCCTTCCCACACCATGATGGGCCTTGAGAAAAGGATGAAGAAGCGCCACTTGGGGGGAGACGCTAAGACATAGCTGGCAAGCTGTGTTCCTCTGGAGGAATATATTGTTCTCAGGACTCATCCACCAAACACAGGATAAAGGTGTTGAGAAGAGAAGCTAGGCCCGGAATACCCAAACCCTCACCTTCGCTCTGGGATGTGGCTGGAGGATTAACTGTCGTTTCTGAACACAATTAGCTACCTGACTTTCCCCTCCGATCTAAAGCTCCAAAGCCATCTTGAATTCTCTTACAAACTTGGAATTGGCCTTCCCTAGTTTCCGTGCGTGGTGCAAACAGTTAACACACTGGGCTACTAACAGAAAGACCGCATGTCTGAGTCCACCCAGAGATGCCTTGGGAGAAGGGCCTGGAGGTCTACGTCTGAAAAATCAGCCAGTGAACACCCTATGGAGCATGGTTCTACACTGAACCACGTGGGGTCACCATGAGTCAGCATCAACTCTGTGGCAACTAGTTAAAGTTTGGAAAAAAAGGAACCTAGATTTTCTAGGCTGCACCTTGGTTAGCTGCATGTACAAGACTGCTTAGCAAGCACCAGGAGTTAAAAAGCTAATCTCCTTCAGGTTGCACTCACAGAGGAAGAAACACAGAGCAAGAGGCAGGCTTGACAGGTCCCCGAGCACAGCTGTCCAACCAGCTGCGCCCATCCACCCACGAAGTTTCAGCCAGAGGCCTCCCCATCTTGGGAGGGCGGGGTTCTGGGCAGGGCACTGGCTGGGGCCTCAGGCCTGTGCAAAGTGGGGATTCTTAACTCTTCCTAAGTTCTTGTACTCTGCTGTTCTTACCAAATCTCCTCCCTTCCCCTTGAGCCATCCATTGTTTCCTGGCTGCTCTGTCAGTTCTGCTCCGCTCTTAGATGCAATTAAAGCAAGCGCTCTGTGAAGGCACCCCCTTAGCAATACGCAGACACTGAGTTTATGAGAATATTTGAACAGAGTTACAGAATTCCTCTCCAGGAAGAGCTGCCTGTACCCAGTTTCTAAGCCAATAAATATCTTTTTATAAAAGGAAGCTGGTGAGTCATTCTGGGTAATTGTCAAAGAATGAATCTCAAATGGATCCTGTTGAGTGTTGAGCCAATACTCCACTACTGTCAGACGCTTTGTTTTGCCAAAAGCGAGCACCCTTACTCTATAATCACAAACACCATGGATGGGCCTTCCGACGAGGAGCATTGCCAAAAGTTCAAATGTCTCTTCAAGAGCTGGCAGCGACTCACTGCTGGCACAGTCCTCGGACATTAAGATAGCGTCGATGCAGCTTGCACCACGGAGATTTTACTCTGAAATTATCTCTTGAGAGCAAGTGTAAAAGCATTTTATTAGTGGATGAGTTGTTAGTGTGTGTGTGTGTGTGTGTGTGAACGTATTTCTAACTTCCACAGCTGCTCTAGGGCTGGAAAATTTCCCCCCCCCATGTGATACTTTAACACCATGCTAAAGAGAAAAATAGTTTATTTACAGATGTTTGGGGAGGGGAAGGTTTCCGTTTTCTATTTCCCACAAGTCAGCTGCTGCTGACTTGAAGACAGAAATGCCTTTTTGAAAACTGCCACAGAATTGAAAGTGTTAAAAATATGATGCCGCCTGTTCTATCGAAGAGGCTCCAAATGCTTGCCCCAAAGTGGCTCATGAATCTACTCACACCCTGTGAGGCAGGGAGTGTCCATGGGGCCCCTTCTTTAGGAATAAAAACCAAATTAAATCAAACAAAGATAAATGTCACTAGATGGATGTGCGGTGGGGATGTTTCTGCAGCCCAGACCAGAGCTGGTACAACTTCAGATTGAATTCTTTCCGGTACCTCTTGGTGCTCCAGGATTCAAGCGCCGGCCGGCCAAGGTGGGAAGGAGGCAGGAGTGCTGGGAGGTGTTCCCAACATCAGAATTGGGTGATGTGACAACACAGGGAGAAATGGACCCACGTCACCATTTAAAGTCACTCTTGAAATAAACAGTAACTACAGAGTCCCCGTAGGAGCTCTGGTAGCATAGTGCCTAAGGCACTTGACTGCTAACCAGCAGGCTGGCGGTTCAAACCCACCAGCCACTCCTCAGGAGGAAAGTTGGGCAATCTACTTCTGTCTAGGAAAACCCAAGGAGGGGTCGCTATGAGTCGGATACGACTTGGCGGCACATAACAACAACAGCAACACACTCCCCGCAGTCCCTGGGCAGTGCAAGTGGTTAACATGCTGGCTGCTAACTGAAAGGTTAGAGGCTCAAGTTCACCCAGAGGCACCTCAGAAGAAAGGCTTGGTAATCGATTTCTGAAAACTCAGCCCTTGAAAACCGTGTGGAGCACAGCTCTCCCCTGACACACAGAGGGTCGCCACGAGTCAGGGTCAGCTTGATAGAAACACATTCTCTAAACCACTTGAAAAGGAAGACCGTTTCTTTTCTTTTTTAACATTTTATTGTGGTTTGGGTGAAAGTTTACAGAGCAAATTAGTTCCCCATTCAACAATTTCCACATACTTTGTTTCATGACATCAGTCGCAATCCTGTCAACATGACAGCACTCTTCCCACTTCCTCCCTGGGTTCCTTGTTTCCATTCGCCCATCTTCGCTGCCCCTTCCTGCCTCTCAGCTTTGTTTTGGGGTAAATGCTGCCCCTTGGGTCTCCCATGGTTGATTGCTCTGAAAGCACATTC
>NW_006921738.1:6922281-6931614 GCF_000298275.1 Orycteropus afer afer | reverse complement strand
GGTAGCTGGGCACTATCTAGTTCTTCAGGTCTCAGGCTAGCAGAGGCTGTGGTTTGTGTGGTTCATCAGTCCTTTGGACCAATTATTTCCTGGAGTCTTCTATTTTCTTCACTCTTCTTTGCTCCAGATGGTAAGAGAACAGTTCTGTCTTAGATGGTCACTTGCAAGCTTCAAGATATCAATCACTACTCACCAATGGAGGATGTGGAACATTGTCTTTATGGACTATGTTACACCAGTGGACCTAGATGTCCCCCAAGGATATTTCTTTATAATAAAACACTATCTTTATGGCATATATTGGAGATAATTCCATAAAAATAGATTTTCTAGAAATAGAAGATTAAAATATATCAAACTACCATTTTTGCAGGACAAAAAATAGTCAAATATTGGCAATGTCATGTGATTTAACCTAAGAGAAAAACTGGAATGTTAATCTAAGGATTTTATGGAAAACTTTTCTGTCTGAACTGTGGCAATGTTGTTGTTGTTGTTGTTATGTGCCGTGGAGTCAGACCCAACTCATAGTCACCCCTCTTTGGGTTTCCAAGGCAGTATCACTACGGAAGTAGATTGCCCCATCTTCCTTCCGAGGAGTGGCTGGTGGGTTTGAACCGCCAGCCTTCTGGTTAGCAGTCAAATGCCTTAGGCACTACACTACCAGAGCTGTGGCAACACTTTTTACTTATGAAAAAATAGCAATCTAGCCAAACAATAGATGGGTGTATAAGGTGAACATTTATACCAGGTAGGTACACTCCTTAGAAAAATCAACCTTGGGAGACCAGAAGGGCAATATTTGCACAGGGAGATAGCTCAGAAGGCAGGAATGCAGGAATGCATTGGAAAGAAGGACACAGGGAAAGGGTAACCAGAGGGAAGAAGTGGGAAGGAAGCTGTTACATTATGGGGATTGCAGTCAATGTCATGAAACAAAAATGTACATGAACTGTTTTAAGGAAAATGAATTTGCTCTGTAAACTTTCACCCAAATCACAATAAAACAAACAAACAAATAAGCCATCTGAAAACAATAATCACTACAGATCACCACATGCAAACCTGTATCTCAGTCCTGAAACCACCTTTTCTGTTTTATGTGAAAACAATTTTATTCAACTAGTGCTATCCCAGGGAGCTCTGGTAGCATAGTGGCTAAGACACTTGCCTGCTAACCAGACGGCTGGCGGTTCAAACCCACCAGCCACTCCTCGGAAGGAAGGTTGGGCAATCCTACTTCCGTAGTGATACTGCCTCGGAAACCCAAGGAGGGGTCGCTATGAGTCGGGTTTGACTCGACGGCACATAACAACAACAACAACAGTGCTATCCCAACAGCTACTTGTCAATACTGCTCTCTTGTCTTCCTCCTTGGCTCTTGTTCCTGACACCCCACGGCTGGAAGCAGATGAAAAAGGAATCTTTTTCTCAGGGCCAGAGGCATGGCCTTGCTCAGTCCTTTAGTGAAGGAGGCTCGAGCTCATCAGGCCTCTGGATGGGCCTGTCAGAATATTCTCAACAGGCCCATCAAATAATGCACTCGTAATTCCTGACACCCACGACGGAGCGCTCAAGGATTCTTGAAACTAGTGGAATGCTCACAGGGCTCCTGTTTCCCTCTTGTTTACTTAAAATTAGCCCTTGGACCAGTAGCACACTCCCTCGGAGGACTGTGAGTGACAGTCCCGAGAAAGCCCTGAAGCGGGGAGTCTGGTCTCCAGGAAACTCAGTGGAGGTTGAGTCGACTCTGATTCCTGGTGACTCCATGCATGTCAGAGTAGAACTGTGCTCTGTAGGGTTTTCAGTGGCTGATTTTTCAAAAACGGACTGCCATGTTTCTGTTCTGAGGCAGCTCTGGGTGGACCCGAAGCCCCAACCTTGTGGTTAGCAGCTGAGCACATTAACTGTCTGTACCATCAGGGACTCTATCCTCTAAGAGCACGTGAGAACTAGAAATCTAAGCATTCCCTGTGCACTGGTTGGGCTGGACTTGTTAGCTCTCGGATGCTCGGAGATATGTCCCTTCTGATCAAGGTAAATGTCTTCTTCAAGGAATGTTGGTCACAAAGGATGCTAAAGTAGGATTAGACATAAGAAACTATTTTGATAAACTCACAGATCCTAGATTCATCATAAAAACACAAGTTACCCCTTTGAACTTGACACCAGAGAGGGCAACTATAGAGTCCTCTGGCCCCAACAGCGAGCCAGGCTACTTGGGAGGAGAGGAGGCCTGGATTGGAAGCCTGGTTCTGAGCAAGGTTATTCCTTTGGCCCTGAGAAGAGCAGTAGTCTCTACTGTGATTCCTTTTTTATTTTTGAATATTTTATTGTGGTTTGGATGAAAATTTACAAAGCAAATTAGTTTTCCACTCAACAATTTATGCACATTTTGTTTTGTGACACTGGTTGCAATCAGTCCTTCAATGTAATACACTCTTTGCACTTCCTCTCTGGGTTACCCATTTCCATTTGCCATCTTTCTTGCTCCTTCCTTCCTTCTGAACTTTGTTTTTGGGCAAATGCTGCCTTTTTCGTCCTGTATGGTTGCTTGTTCTGAGGAGCATGGGTGTTATGTTCATTTTATGGGCCTAACGATCAGCTGAAAGGTGACCTCTGGGAGTGGGTTCAGTTCCACATTTGAAGGGTTTCTAAGGGCTCTCATCTTGGAAGGTCCATCAGTCTCCATCAGACCAGTAAATCTGCTTCTTCTTCTTCTTCTTCTTTTTTTTTTTTAATTTTGTTCTACATTTTTCTCTCACACAGTCCAGGACCTTGTATTGTGATCCCATAGTGTGAGTCCTTTTTCATCTATTTCCAGCCTTGAGCCCCAGAAAGAAGAGCTGTGTCACCTTGGACAAGTTCTTTAACCTCTCTGGGCCTCTGAATGACAGTACCCATCTCATCGAGCTGTTGCGAAGACTAAAACCAGCTGCTGTTGAGTTGATTCTGACTAGTAGCAACACCATGTGTGTGAGAGTAGAATCGCATGACGCAGGGTTTTCACTGGTTGAATTTCTGGAAATAGATCACCAGGTGTTTCTTCCAAGGTGCCTCTGGTGGATTTGAACCTCTTTTCTTGAGCTCAGTGCTCAACTTCTGTATCTCTCAGATACTCTTAAGAGGACTGAAGGAGCTGTTATTTGTAAAAGCCCTTAGAACAGTACCCAGCACACATGAAGCACTACGTGTGTTTGTTAAGTGAGTACCTAAAGATATTTGTCCTGTAAGAGAACTTTAGAGATAGCCAGTCCTGTAATTTTACTGTCAGAGACACCACAGCTGACAGGAAGGACCACCGACCTTAGCCAAAAGACCCTTCGGGACATTACTATGAGCTTTAAATGTCATTTGAATGACAAATTTGGCATTAGCAGTGACCACTTCCGCATTAGTGCACCTGTGACAAGGCGCACTCTTCAGTGACAGTGGTTAAATGTCTCTCCTGCCTCTCAAAGACCTCGCAGCTCAGAACGAAAGGTGTGATTTGTGGAGAGAATTTCCAGGCTGACCTAATCCCTGTTCTGCACATAGGATGCCACTGCACAGCAGGGTGTAGGTATGCTAATACAGTCCAGCAAAAAGTGACCCACGAGTGCCAGGGAGGGCAGAGAAGCCATCACCATAGCCCGCCCCCGCCCCCCACACACACCCTGATCTCATCAGCTCCAGAATACAGGGGTAGTCCCTTCATAGTAAATGCACAGAGCAACAGCCAGTTAAGGAAGCACTTGGAGAGGATTTAATTACAGGGGAGAAATATGCTTCTGGCTTAATGAGTTTGTAAAGACAGTGGCTTGCTTAACCCTTTGCCTGCCCAGAACAGAATGGGACTGGAGCAGAAATTTGCCTTATTTGGCATTTGTCTAATGGAAAATGGGGACCACAAAAGCTCCTGCCTCATAAGGTCATTGTGAACATTAAATGAATTAATGTATGTGAACGGGGCCTGCGCTGGCTGCTATTGCTACTGTCATGCAGAGCAATCGCTACAATGCCCAGGGTTGGCAAGGACGCCATCCAACAGGTGCCAGCACATTGCTGGCAATTGGAGACCCTGGGGGCTGCATCTGGTCCATGGGATGCTCTAGAAACCTGTCCTTCAAATATGTACAGACAGTGGATCAGTCTGGGGAGACCAGCTACCCTCTGCCTCACCTAAGGGCAGAAGAAAGCGAGAAGAAATAGGCTTATACTCCAGCAGTAGGGACTTTGTTTAGATAGTAGGAGGAACTGGCCGTCACTAAAGATTAACTTTAAAACCTAACTAATTTGGACTAATTGGAGGGAGGTGAGTCTGAATCACTACAAACTCTGAATTAGACTCTGGTTTCAAATGAAATATAGTTTCTGCTTTCAAGCACATACAGTGACTCAAACTAAGGCGCTTTAGTAAGTGAATAAGAGTGATAATTAGCATCTTGTCGCTTTGAAGGGAAATGCAAGTACTTGAGGAGAAAATTTTCCTTTAACGCAAGGGTTGAAGTAAACCTCAGCCCAGCCCTGTCAAATGACTGCAAATTTTGAATTTGCGGGGGCTCTGCTAAATATCGATTTAAGAGGCCAAAAGTGGGGGTGGATGCTTTTCTCCGCACAATCTTCTTCCAGAGGGGCATTTGAGATGGTCCAGGCATAGAGACCATTGGGCCGGATGACCTCCCAGTTTCCTTCAAGCTTTCTGCATTTATTTGCCTTACAGCTTAGCTTTTTAAACATAAGAAGAATCCTTTAAGCCCTTGTGTCCTCGTCTTGTCATTTATTACCACCATGTGGCAAGGCTGGGGTATGAGGCCAATAAATCATTTGGACGGGAAGTGGCTATAGGCCGGATTAATTTCATTATCATCCTTAAGCAGATAGGTGTCTAGCATAGCCCATGTCTCCAGTGAAGACTGATGTCCTATCCCTCCTGACAGCCCAGCCCTTGCCCTGAAGACAGCTCTGATAGTTCCTGGTTTTCCCTGCTGCAGGGACTTGTTCTGCCTTCCCCTATTAATGGCAATCAGTGGCCATATCCCCTTCCTTTGGGGCTCAACCAATGCCACGTGGTTGTGGTGGGCTGCTGAGAAGCTTGTCCCCTCCCCTGCACAGCTGAGAGAGTCAAGTGCATCAGTCAAGAGCACCAAAAGAGGGCACTGGTAGCTGATGTCCCTTCCAAACTTGCCAAGACACACTTGATGCCCAGAGTCCGGGATAGAAGGTGATAGCCTGAGGGTCTGGGGCCTAGAACTTCAGAATGTTGTCACCAACCACCCCTCTCCAAGCACTCCCACCTAGCAGCACCTCCATCTCTAACCTCCTCTTGGTGAATTAAATTCTCTGCAGCAGTATTTCTCCAGGTGTGGCCCATATCCCTGAGCCCAGGGATATACACTTAGAAAATTACCCAGGGAACTTTTCCAAACTCCAATAGCTAAGAACTGCTGCTCCTGGCAAGATGATTCTGAGGTTGGAAAGTCTGAGTGCAGGAGAGTGAACATCATGAAAGGATAGTAATAAAGGGTTCCTCAACTAGGTCTCCACTATCCAAGACTATGGGACAAGCACCCACTCAGGCAGCACCCAAAGCAACTATTTCTAACATGAGTCTGAGAACCACTCAATCAGAGCCCACGAACACAGTGTCCTCTGTTCCTGGCTGTTGTCCAGACAGTTCTAGTCAAGGAACAGTCTCAGCATCTTACTGGGTGAAGGCAGTCTTGCAGGATCAACAGGCCTTGCTGGTACAGACACGTCTCCTTGGCTCTTTGTAGCCATGAAACTACTCTCCAAGCATCTTAGGACGCTGCTCCTCCTCCGGTCTTCTCCATCTCCAGAAAAGCATGTCTATGCATTTGCCCCCTGCCCCAGCATCTCTCCAATCCACACTGTTCATGGTGCCCACCTTCTGAGCACTGCTTGAATCCACCAGTTTGTCTCCATCTCTAAAGCCACCACATTATTTCTGGAGCATTGCATTCCCCACCTGACATTCTGACAGCTTCTCATGGGTGTCCTTTTTCCCAGGCTTCGCCTCTTAAATCCATGCTCAGCCACCATCATTTTCAGAAACACAAATCCCCCTGCTTACAACTCTCTGGGAGCTCTAGTAGTGTAGTGCTGAAGGCAATTGACTGTTAACTAGAAGGCTGGCGGTTCAAACCCACCAGCCACTCCTCGGAAGGAAGGTTGGGCAATCTATTTCCGTAGTGATACTGCCTCAGAAACCCAAGGAGGGGTCACTATGAGTTGGGTCTGACTCGACAGCACATAACAACAACAACAACAACAACACAACCCTCCAGTGGCTTTGCACAATTCTTGGGATAGAAGTCAACCTTTCAAGAAGCTGTTGAAGTCCCTTCATGACCTGCACCTCCCCTCCCTGCCTCCCTGCCCCCATTCTTTGGCCTTTCCCTATGTCTGTGTGTGTGTGTGTGTTTGTATAATCTGTGGGTTCTGTAGTGCAACTATCTGGGTCCAAATCTGCTGTTACTAAACCTCCCAGAGCCTCAGTTTACCCACTTATTTACAGGGGTTAATAATAGTACCTTGAGGGAGACAAATGTGGCAGTATGCTTCCATAAAGATTTGCAGATTTGGAAATCCTATGAGGCAGTTCTTTGTCCTGAGGGTTGCTGTGAATCAGCATTGACTCAACAGCAACAGGTTTGGTTTTTGGAATAATAGTTCCTATATTTTATAGAATGTCCTGGATAGTGTGGGAGAAAAATGTGGAACACGACTCAAAATCATCAAAAAAGGCCAAGCTTACTGGTCTAATAGAGACTGGTGGAATCCCTGAGAAGGTGAACCTTAGTCACCGTCAAGCCTAGAACTGAACTCACTCCAGTGGCCCAATTTCAACCAAGCAATAGACAGGCCTATAAGATGAGCAATTATACTAGAAGGGTACACACTCTTTAGAATAATGGGCCACACGAGATGAAAAGAACAGCTTTTGCCCAGGGATAAAGGTCAGAAGGCAGGAAGGGATAGGAAAGAAGGACAAAGGGAAATGGGAAACATGGGGAGGAAGTGGGAAGAATGATGTTACATTACAGGGATTGCAGCCGATGCCATGAAACAAAATGTTTATGAAGTGCTGAATGGAAAACCAATTTGCTCTGTAAACTTTCACTCAAATCACAATAAAAAGTTTAAAAAACAATCTGCCACTGAAAACCCTATGAAGCACAGTTCTACTCTGACACACACATGGGAGCCGTGAGTTGGAGCTGACTAGATAGCAGCGGGGCTGGTGGTTTGCACATGGAGCACTCGCTCTGTGCCAGGTGCTGTCCTCAGCGTTTCTCTCGTTTCTGCTCATTTCAGCCTCCAGCAGGGTAGGTAAACTCTACCTGTTGCTGACTCATAGCAATGCTGCAGGACATTTCCCCCCAGTCTACAGGGTCTCTTTTTACTCTTTTGGAGAAGTTTTTGATGTGCTTAAGTATTAAATTTTTAGGAGGCCCCAGAAACAAGTTTATCTTTAGCTGTTTGTGCTTCTTTGGTTATGTTTTGATAGTGTATTTATGCCATAAATTAGCACCCTATGTTTGCTTCTATTTTTATTTTTGATGATCTTTGTAGCTTTAGATGTTAATTTAGGTCTTTGATCCATCTTGAGTTAAGCTTTTGTATATAGTGTGTGATATGGATCTTGTTTCATTTTTTCTGCAAATGGATAAATAGTTTTGCCAACACCATTTGTTAAATAAGCTGTCTTTTCCCCATTTAATGGATTTTGGCCTTTTGTCAAAGGTCACTTTTCCATAGGTGGATGGATTTACTTTGGGGTTCTCAATTCTATTCCAGTGGTCTAATTGTCTGTTGTGGTTCCAGTACCAGGCTGCTTTAACTACCATGGCTGTGTAGTAGGCTTTGATCACGACAAGTGAGGCCTCCTACTTTGTTCTTCAGTAGTGCTCTGCTTATCTGCGGTCATTTTCCTTTCCATACAAAGTTGTGATTGTTTTTTCTGTCTCTTTAAAGAATGTTGATGCTGTGAAAACTTCTTAGCCATAACGAAACACTTTGAGGTAAATAAATCACTGGGCTTGTGGGCTTAGAACCACATCTTGGGGACAGCTAACTCAATTGGCATAATATAGTTTACAAAGACAATGTATGACATCCTACTGTGGTGAGTTGTGATGGGGTCTGAAAAGCTAGCGAGTGGCCATCTAAGGTGCAACTATTGGTCTCTCTCTGTCTAAAACCAATAGTGAAGAAAATAAAAGACATAGAAATAAATAGGCCAAAGGACTAATGGACCATGTGAACCTCAGCCTCTTCAACCCTGAGACCAGAAGAACTAGATAGTGCTTGGCTACACTACCCTCCTCATGGGATGAGGAGCCCTGGGGGCAGAGGTTAAGCATCAGTTGTTAACTGAAAAGGTCAGCAGTTAGAACCTACCTGCCACTTGGCAGGAAAAAGATGTGGTAACCTGATTCTGTAGACTTACAGCCATGAAAACCCTGTGGGGCAGTTCTACTCTGTCCTATAGGATTGCTATGAGTCAGTAACAGGTACTGTTTTACCTTATAACAAGAGAGACCCTATGCACAGCAGGACGAAACACTGCCTGGTCCTATGCCAGCCTCAGGATCCTTGCTATACCTGAGCCCCTCGTTGGGCTATGGGATTAAATAACATTATGCTGAGTGAAATAAGTCAATCATAAAAGGACAAATATTGTATGAGCTACTATCATCAAAAGTCAAGGAAAGGTTTATACACAGAAAGAAACATTCTTTGATGGTTACCAAGGATGGGATGGGGGAAGGGAAAATCACTAACTAGATAATAGACTCATTTTATTTTAATTTGCATGAATTTCAGAGGCAATATGCAATAAAGGGATGATCATCACTGTATCACTAAGGCAAAGGAGGACACCAAGAGGTACACAAGAGTTACAGACAACAAAGGGAAATACTATTACATATACCATCATCCAGTATCAGTAATTAACAAACAATAATCTACCAGTGGATGTATGGGCAGACAGGCAAGTTGAACAGGTATAGACAGGTGAATGGGACTCCAGAAGGACAGGGAGACATGCATGTTCTTCAACAGACAGACGTTTAGACTGGCCATATATAGGTCTGGCGGAGGATATTTCTACCTATGTATTTATATGTGCTGTAAATATATCCAGGGATACAGTAGAGTAATCAGGGGCAAGGTTATAAAAACTTCTCAGCCATAAGTAATGGCTGATTGTTTGGAAGTCGATTGCCAGACCTTCCTTTCAAGATGCCTCTCTGGGTGGACTGGAACACCCAACCTTTCAGTTAGCAGCCTAACATTTTAACATTTGTACCACCTAGAGACTCCAAA
>NW_006921738.1:6919554-6920871 GCF_000298275.1 Orycteropus afer afer | reverse complement strand
TCTTACCTCATAGTGACCAATAGTATTCAGCTTGGTTATTCCATCTTCAAGAATCACAGAGGAACTGTCAATATCCAGAAGTTCTTTTTGCCGTGTGCCCACTTGAAGCTCTGAAAAACCAAAAGGCATTTTGTTCCCTTTTAAAATTAAATTTTAAATGCTACTCTGTCATTTTCATAGTTATTTATGAGTAAGTACAATTTCAGTAAAGTGGTAAATGTTTATTCAAAAGGCATGGGGCTCTATCAGCCAGGCTAGCAGCCTGAATTTTGTTTGGTCTGGTGTTTAGTACTCTCACTTTTAAGACTCTTTCCCCTAAAGTCTTTACTTTGAGGCTGAGGCTGAAGCCAAGCCATCAAAGACAAAATAATTTGTCTCAGAGGGACTCAGTTCTTCTGAAAATTCCAAAGCAAACATGTATACTGCTTCTCTCTCTGACACACACATGTTGTTGTTGCTGTTGTTGGGTGTCATCGAGTCATTTCCAACTCATAGCGACCCCATGCACAGCAGAACGAAACACTGTCCGATCCCACATCAGTTTCACAATCCCTGCTATACTTGAGCCCATCATCGCAGCCACCAGGTCAATCCATCTCGTTGAAGGCCTCCCCCTCTTTCGTTGACCCTCCACCCTACCAAGCATGACATCCTTCTCCAAGGAATGGTCCCTTCTGACAACATGACCAAAATAGGTGAGACGAAGTCTGGCCATTCTCGCTTCCAAAGACCATTTTGGGTGCCCTTCCTCCAGGACAGATCTGTTAGTTCTCTTAACAGTCCATAGTACTTTCAGCATTCTTCACTAGCACCACAACTCAAAAGCATCAACTCTTCTTTGGTTCCTTATTCATTGTCCAGCTCTCACATCCATACAAGGTGACTGGAAATATCATGGCTTCTGTCAGGCGCACCTTAGTCCTCAATGAGATATCCTTGCTCCTCAGCACTTGAAACAGTACCTTTGTGGTTGACTGTCCCAATGCTACACACGTCTAATGTCCTGACTGCTGCTTCCATTGGCATCGATTATAGACCCAAGCAACGTGAATTCTTTGACAATCTCAATCTTCTCTTCATTTATTGTGATGCTGCTCATTGGTCCAGTGGTGAGGATTTTTGTTTTCTTTATATGGAGATGTAATCCATACTGCAGACTGTATTCTTCCACCTTCAACAGTAAGTGCCTCAAGTCTTCCTCACTTTCAGCAAGCAAAGTTGTATCATCTGCGTATCTCAGGTTGTTAATGATTCTTCCTCCAATCCTGATGCCACGTTTTTCTTCATATAGTCCAGCTTCTCGGATTATTTGCTCAG